>NW_020174373.1:471588-549094 GCF_003031525.2 Neophocaena asiaeorientalis asiaeorientalis | reverse complement strand
TGGCGGCCGCCCCACCCCTGGGCCACAGGGAGCCGCAGGGGCAGGGCACGCTCTCGGGAGGCGGGGCGAGGCCAGTCTCTCCTGCTCCCAAAGTGGAGGGCCGCGTCTCCACCCTCCCACCCCTCTTTAACGGGGACCCCCCCCGGGCGGCCTCTCTAAACAATGGAGTGAAGCCCCCGCTCCGGGGTCTGCTAAGAGTGGACCCCCTGCCTCGGGTGCAACAGCCCGCGGTTCCCAAAGTCCAGTCTGGAGTAGCAGAGCGCAGAGCACGGGTAGGGGTTTTGGGGCGCAGGGCCGCCCTTACTTCCCAGCCTGACCAAGGACCTCCTTTGCAGGAGCCTCCGCACTCCGGAAGCGTCTCCCCGCCGAGCCGGAGGTGGGGAGGGGTGGGACATGTCTCCCCTCCCCCATCCGAGGCAGCTGGCGCCCAGGTTGTGGGGGGGAGGGGCATCTCTGGCGACAGTCGCAAGCCACAGCTGCAATGTGGGTGCCCTTCCCTGTCCCGGGCTTACAATATTTTTAAAATTAAGGTATTAGCTTAAAATTCTATCCGTGTTCCTTCAGGACACTGGAACGAAGGTGTCAGACAGAAATAGCCCTGAGTCACATTCCGGGATTCTACCCTCCCGACCCTACCCATCCAGGGCC
Source organism: Neophocaena asiaeorientalis asiaeorientalis (assembly GCF_003031525.2). Classification (NCBI taxonomy): domain Eukaryota; kingdom Metazoa; phylum Chordata; class Mammalia; order Artiodactyla; family Phocoenidae; genus Neophocaena; species Neophocaena asiaeorientalis. The sequence goes on along the minus strand of NW_020174373.1, from coordinate 548,446 downwards.
AGGTATTACCCATCACACCCCTCCGGCTCCCGGGATGACTCAGGGCCCCTCCTCCCTGCCCTCCTGACACCTGTCCTTCCGCCGCCATCTGCCGCCAGACACAACGGACACGTGTACCCACTGGGTCAGACACACATCTGGCCAGAGGTGCCTGGACCCACACCCCAGGGCCCCCAGACTGCTTATCTTACAAGACCAGCAGTCTGAACAAGCACACCTGGACCCAGGGAGGAGGTGGTTCTTTTTCTCGGCCAACTGAAACCCCGACACATGACTGTAGTCTACAGGCAGGAAGGTAACGTAATCATTTTGGGGGGAAAACAAAAACCAAAAAACCTGTCTTTGAAGTGTCCCTTCTTGTAGCTAACCTGGGTTGACCACTCAGCCAGAGAGCCCCATACCTCCAGGGAAATTTCTCTCTATATGTTTTTCTACCCCTCGCTTTTCAGCCTTGACTCTGCCAATTACCACTTTCCCTTTCCCAGACCACAGTCTTAGGGCCAATAAAGGATATTTGGACCCTGGTCAGTCGTAAACAAGAGGACATCCAGGGCACTTCTGGGGGAGGAAGGGGATGTTGGAGCTGCTGCAGCCATTTTGCCACCTTGAGGTAAGTCAACCTCTGAAAGAAGCATAGATAAAGAAACCATGTGCCTCCTGCCACGGTCAAATTCCAAAGACCCTTCCCTGGGAACTTTTCAGCTCACCCCAATTACCTTCAAAAGAAAGACCCTACCTGGCAAATCTCCAACCTCTGACAATTGAGCTGTACCACGGCTGACACTTTTCTCTTTTTAGAAGCTTCTGGAGGCTGTGTGCATTTGGTCACTGAGGGGCTGAGTCCCCATCATCAGCCATAACCTTAGGCACCGTTTCTCTCTGAATGCCAGGGCTGGAGGTTTTATATTTATGTCCCTACAGAGAGGCATTCTGAAGGCTTCTGTAATTTATTAAGATGACTTTTGGCTACTTCTCTCTCTTTTTTTTTAAGTGCTGCCTTCCTTAGTTCAAAATAAAAATTTCCATAACATCATGCAGATGCTTTGGCTTCAAAAAGCTCTAACTTCCAGAATGAAAATTAAATTACTTGAAAAAGCTTCCTCACTTGTATCCAAACACCACAGAACCCATGTGAAGTCCATAAGCTGGACTGGGAGCTGGATGGAACGCATTTGGGAACAGGCTTCTTGCTCCGAGTGGGGCACCCAGGGGAGTCATCAGTTAGATGCATTAAACTGTAACGTGCTTAATACATAATGAACTTGGAACCTGCCTTCACTGATCACTTTAATTGTTGCTACCAAAAAAAAAAAAAACCCAGAAAACAAAAAGCCTCACACACTCCCCAAGCATCACAGAGCCTAAACTGTTAGATGTTTGCCAGAGTTATTTTTCAGGAACTTGGGTTCAGCTGTGTCCAGTTTGAGCTCAAGCCGGGTAAGACTGGTCAACACCACAGACCGTCCAACTGGGCATTTCTGAGAGTCCACTTGATGACATTTTCACATCCCAGGGCCAAAAACTCAACCTTCAGAGCAAGCTAATGCCAACATTTTCTGAACAATGGTCCCATGAAGAAGCCTGGACCTTAGTTGCACCTTCTCAGAGTGACGATCAACTGACTTTTTTCTTTTTTTTTTTTTAATTTTTTTAAATTGAAGTATAGTTGATTTACAGTGGTGTGCTAGTCTCTGCTGTACAGCAAAGTGACTCAGTTATACATAAATAGACACACACACACACACACACTTCTTTTTTTCTAGCTCAAGCCGGGTAAGACTGGTCAACACCACAGACCGTCCAACTGGGCATTTCTGAGAGTCCACTTGATGACATTTTCACATCCCAGGGCCAAAAACTCAACCTTCAGAGCAAGCTAATGCCAACATTTTCTGAACAATGGTCCCATGAAGAAGCCTGGACCTTAGTTGCACCTTCTCAGAGTGACGATCAACTGACTTTTTTCTTTTTTTTTTTTTAATTTTTTTAAATTGAAGTATAGTTGATTTACAGTGGTGTGCTAGTCTCTGCTCTACAGCAAAGTGACTCAGTTATACATAAATAGACACACACACACACACACACACACACACTTCTTTTTTTTATATTCTTTTCCATGATGGTTTATCACAGGACAGTGAATACACCTCCCTGTGCTCTGCAGTCGGACCTTGTTGTGTATCCATCCTATATATATTAGTTTGCATCTGCTGACCCCAAACTCCCAATCCATCCCTCTCCACCCTCTCTCCCCCTTGGCAACCACAAGTCTGTTCTCTATGCCTGTGAGTCTATTTCTGTTTTGTAGATAAGTTCTTTTGTGTTTTAGAACACATAATTTAAGATTCCACATATAAGTGACATCATATGGTATGTGTCTTTCTCTCACTTACTTCGCTTGGTATGATCATCTCTAGGTCCATCTGTGTTGCTGTAAATGGCGTTATTTCATTCTTTTTCATGGCTGAGTAATATTCCATTGTATGTATATACCACATCTTCTTTATCCATCCATCTGTCGATGGACGTTAGGTTGCTTCCATGTCTTGGCTATTGTAAATAATGCTGCTACGAACACTGGGGTGCATGTATCTTTTCGAATTAAGAGTTTTATCTGGATATACACCCAGTAGTGGGATTGCTGGATCATATGGTAGCTCAATTTTTCGTTTTCTGAGGAGCCTCCATCCTGTTCTCCATAGTGGCTGCATCCATTTACATTCCCACCAACAGTGTAGGAGGGTCCCTTCTTCTCCACACCCTCTCCAGCATTTATTATTTGTAGACTTTTTACTGTTGTCCATTCTGACCAATGTGATCACACATTTTTTTCTTATCTTCAGTCACCTTTCCACACACTCCCCACACCTCAGCTTTGCCACACAAATACCCTAAGCCCTTCACCTTCAGGGAGGCCAATGTGCGATTTCTTCTCCTGTCTTCTCACCTGGCTGCCTCGTGAATAAGCCCTTTCTCTCTGCTGCAGACCTCAGCATCACAGCGTTTGGCTTGCTCGGTGTCAGGCAAACAAACCTGGTTCAGTAACACGTGCATTATGCTGGTTGAACCACAGGACGTGACCAAGGCTGGACCTTCTTTGATGGGTGCAAAGGGCAATTCTGTGTTTCAGTGTTACCCTTGGTGACTCGCCGTCTTAAGCTGGGACCTCGTCTATCTCTTCAGTTTTCAACTGTTAATGCATCTGACTTTGGTCCATTCATAACCTGCTCTCCAAGCCAGATATTCATGCATATGTATATATTTCCTCTAAAACACACGCTCACACGCGGCTTAAACAACAGACATTATTTCTCACAGTTCTGGAGGCTGGGAGTCTGAGATCATGGCATGGGCAGAGTAGTTCCTGGCCAGGCTCTCTTCCTGGTTTACAGATGCCACCTTCTTGCTGTGTCCTCACATGACGGAGAGGCAGCTCTGGTGTCTCTTCCTCTTCTTATAAGGACACTAATCCCATCACAGGAACCCCATCCTCATGACCTCATCTAACCATAATCACCTCCTAAAATCCTAACACCATCACCTCAGGAATCAGGGCTTCTGCATATGAATTTTTGGGAACACACACACTTTCAGTCCATAACAACCTCCATCCATCAAGAATATTCTTTACAACAGAAAATAGTAAAAACAAACACAACAAAAAACAACTATACACACTACAGGAAATCAGTGTGTACTGGGAAACTCTGCAGCCATTTGAAAGCATAGTAGAAGAACGTTTAATGATTTGCAAATACTCATAAATCTTATAGGCACAGCCTAAGCCAATGCATGTTCTATAGAAACTCTCTATAAACAAGTGAAAGTAAGTAGGATACACACTAAACCTTTAGTAGGGATTAGTTCTTATGAGGGATGTTTTGGTGTCTGTGTTTTCTAAATTTTCTGCACTGCATTATTTTTGAATAGGATGTAAATGTGTTTTAAAATTGTAAGAGTGGAAATTTGGAGAACGCCCTAGAGTGTGACCTAGTTCAGGAAGGAGGTCCTGGAAATATGATGGTAATTTACTAGGATGGAGTCTGACCTCCCCTCTCACCCGTGGACGTGGAAGCAGTGAGAACAGACAGAAGGGCCATGGGAAGCCTGAAGTCCAGAAATTATATGAGCAGAGTGCCCTCCTGGAGTTGGCAGAAAATATCAAGTACTGCCGCTGAGAAAGAGGAGGCTCGAGTTGCATTCCCAGAAGCAGAACCTGAGATGGGCATTCTTGTGCCAATGGGTTATGGAGGGAGAGCTCGCGGGAGGAGAAAGTTAGGGAGGCCGGCCAGGACAGGGCCAAGAGCTGAGCAAGGAGGTAGTGTCAGCTGGGGATGAGGCTTACCCTGACCCTGCCGGGCACTCTGGAGCATGGAATGTATCTCCTAGAGGCCAGAGGGGCTTCTGTCCACCCCAGTCGTCTGTCGTTGGCCAGGCACTGCCTTCAACCCTAGGAAGGGAGTATACGGGCATAACCTTTAGGGTAAGGTGGCTGATCTTCAGGCCAGGACCGTTCTGCGAAGAAGGGGCAGTTAACAGCCGACGCTCATAGCTGTTGGCAGTCAGGTGTCCAGGCTTGCGGAGCGTCCACAATGTCCGCTACATCACCACCCGCAATAAAATCAAAGCTCCATACTGTGGAAGAAGGGCTAAAGGATATGGGATGGTCAACTTGAAGTCTCACACGTACACAAAATGGATGGCAGGAAGAAAGGAAGATAGCAAGGAGGGAAGGATATATGGATAGATGGTTGGATGGATGGATGGCTGAGTGGGTAGTAGGTGGATGCATGGAAGGATGGATGGATGAATGGATGAGTGGGGAGTAGGTAGATGGATGGAAGGATGGATGGATGGGTGAGTGGGGAGTAAGTGGATGGATGGATGGAAGGGTGAGTGGGGAGTAGGTGGATGGACGGATGCATGGGTGAGTGGGGAGTAGGTGGATGGATGGATGGATGGGTGAGTGGGGAGTAGGTGGATGGATGGGTGAGTGGGGAGTCGGTGGATGGATGGATGGATGGGTGAGTGGGGAGTAGGTGGATGGACGGATGGATGGGTGAGTGGGGAGTAAGTGGATGGATGGATGGAGGGGTGAGTGGGGAGTAGGTGGATGGATGGATGGATGGGTGAGTGGGGAGTAGGTGGATGGATGGATGGATGGGTGAGTGGGGAGTAGGTGGATGGATGGATGGATGGGTGAGTGGGGAGTAGGTGGATGGATGGATGGATGGATGGGTGGGGAGTAGGTGGATGGATGGATGGATGGATGGGTGAATGGGGAGTAGGTGGATGGACGGATGGATCAATGAGTGGATGGATGGAAGGATGGGAGGATGGAGGGGAGGAAGGTCAGATGGATGGAAGGATGGATGGATGAATGTTATTAGCACCTGGCCACACCGAATCATGTTCACCAGACTTTCTCCTGATGTTTAAATTATTCTTGGGTAGTCAGCCAAACTTGACAGATTTGCAATCTGGTGTATATTCAGCCAGCCCGCTACCCTGAATCGGGTCAGCTCTAGTGCCCTTTCAAGCTTAAGGCTTTAATCTTCAAGCCTGGGCAGCACCTGACCCGTTGGCCTTTGGCAGTCACCAGGGCCAAGCCCACAAGCATTTCCCTCCTCCAAGCCCCCACCTACACAGCTACCTGCCCCCTCGAACTTTATTTCTTATTGTCAGCATTTCTCATTGGTAGGAATCATTTTTTCCCTCATCTATCTGTCATCGAGCTGATGTTAGAAAATTGAGACTAAAAAAATGTATATAGGAGTGTTTGAAATAGTCTTTAATTATATCTGAAATACTGGTGCTTCTTAATGTAAAGAGAGGGTATCAAGGAAAAGAAAAAAAAAGCACAAGTAGAACACTAGCGTAGCCAAAAGTCACAGGAAATGTTTCACGGTCAAAACCGTAATTTTTTCCTGTTTAAATGCCACTGACTGGAAATGATCATGGATAAGAAATACTTCATTTTTGGTGGTACACACAAAAAAAATGATGCCAGCAAGCAAGTCCATGTGACTTTAATTTTACATCTGAGGCCATGTCAGGAGCATAAAGTTGTTGGCTAAGACTCTTCCAGAAAGCTGGAAACCAAAAGAATGAGGTCACACCCCATGTGGACGGGACTCATCCAACCCACTGAGTGCTAGAATGGAAAAACAAGATGGTGGAAGGAGGAATTTGCTCCCTCCCTGCTTAAGCAAAGACATCCATCTTCTCAGCGTTCTCAGGCCTTTGGACTTGGACTGACACCACCACCAGCTCTCCTGGGTGTCCAGCTTGCAGACAGCAGACTGTGGGACTTCTCAGCCTCCATAACCATGAGCCAGTTTCTTTCTTTCTTTTCTTTAATGATTTTATTTATTTATTATTTATTTAGCTCCTTCGGGTCTTAGTTGTGGTACGCGGGATCTTCATTGAGGCATGCGGGATCTTTCTTTGTGATGCAAAGTCTCTTCATTGGGGCACGTGGGTTTCTCTCTAGTTGTGACGTGCGGGTTTTCTCTTCTCTAGTTGTGGCACACGGGCTGCAAAGTGCGTGGGCTCTGCGGTTGTGGTGCGTGGGTTCCAGAGCGTGTGGGCTCTGTGGTTTGCAGCACGTGGGCTCTCTAGTTGAGGTGCTCGAGCTCAGTAGTTGTGGTGTGCGGGATTAGTTGCCCTGTGGCCTGTGGGATCTTAGTTCCTCAACCAGGGATAGAACCTGCATCCCCTGCATTGGAAGGTGGATTCTTTACCACTGGACCACCACTAATTTCTATAATAAATCTTCTCTTATACGTATGTCCACATATCCTATTTTTTCTGTCTCTCTGGAGAACCCTGACAAATACAGAGGGTGATGGGCAGAGAGGGTGATGAGGATGGAGGATGATAGGCAGGAGGTGATCCAAGAAGACCTATTTGAAGACACAGGTGGCCTCTGAGGCCACGTGAATGAAGTGGAGGCTGCAGCATGGAACAGATTCTCCCCCCAGAACCTCCAGAAGGAATTAGCCTCACTGACCTGTTGATTCCAGATTTCTGGTCTCCAGGACTGTGAGCAAATAAATTCCTGTAGTTTTTCAGACACCTGGTTTGAGGTAACTTGTTTTGGCAGCCCCTGGAAATGCATACAAAGATCAGACCCGTGCTGACAGTCTTTCCCATAAAACAATGATGAGTCCATGCTCTTAACGATATCCTCTCTGCACTCACATGCCTTTCTTCACATCATCATTTTTGTGTGTGTGTGTGAGGGAGGGTGGAGAGACATATGACAGTCAGAGGCAGAAATAATTAAGGGACACAAGTGTTGTTTGGGGTCATTCTGCTGTACCATTGATCTGTCCTCTATTCAGTTTCTTAGGTGCAAGCAAAGACTAGACTTCTGAATGACGCTGAAAAAAAAAAAAGAGGAATTTGGATATTTGCAGAATTGCTAAAAGAGCCGGTGGGCGCCCAGATATGAAATGTTTATATGTTTATAGTATTGTATAATCCCCTTGCCTTTGGTGTGGGTGAGATCTGAGATGTGCTTCTAACCCAGAGAATATGGCAAAAAGGATGGGATGTCCCTGCCATGATTACACACGATGTAGCTTTCTTAGCAAGAAAAGCTCTATTCTCATTCTCTCTATCTCTATCTCTCTCTCTCTCTCTCTCTCCTCTAGTCACTGGCTTTGGCAAACCAAGCTGCCATGAGGTAAATGACCAAGATAGAGAAACTCACACGATACAGAAGGATCGGTGACCTGAGAGCTGCTTGCAGCAAGATGCTGAAGCATCAGCCCTGCCTGCAGCTGCTGGGAGATGAATCCCACCAACAGCCTCAAACACCACAAGAAGTGGACCCGACCCCAGCTGAGTATCTGATGAGAATACAGCCCAGCTTATCCCAGGATGGCTGCCTGCCCAGACCCTGAAGCAGGAACCCAGCTAAGCCAGGCTTGGACTCCTGGCCCAACAGAAGCCATGAGATAACAAATGTGTGTTGATTTAAGATGCTAAATCTGTACTAGTTGGTTATTATCAGAAAACGCCTTCAGCTGGAGAAGCAGCCTTGGGACCCTGCAGACAGGAAAATGCCCCCAAACCAACCCCCAACACTGGCCTGTGAGGATGCTTCTCTGGGCACCACAGCCCCGGGAACTCAGCCTTGCTGTCCCATCTCTGCCTCTGCAGAGACTGACTTCCAGCTGTGTCTCAAGCCCCCCATGAAAAGCCTGGGAACAGATGCATCTGGTCACAGACCCCAGCATTCAGGTCCCCTCCTCCAACTGCAAGGGAAACTGGGAAACGTCTTCTGAGGTTGCTTCTGAGCTGGAGTTCACGGGGAGGGGAGTGGCCCAGACGTGGGAAAGTTGTCACCATTCTGTTCAGCCCGCCATGAGCAAAATGGACTTCACGAACCACTTCTTAATGGCCCTACATTCGCTAGGATGTGTCAAGGCATCACTGAGCCAAACTCCGCTCAGCAAATTCCTTCCCTGTCACCCCTGTGAGTGCGCCATATAATCTGTTTTCAATGTCTCGTTTAAAATAGGAGGTTCCTTTCTTCAAAGGTAAAAAGAAGAGTATATGCTTGTAAACTCAGCCAGTCTTGTTTCGTCTATTGCTCATCTCACCCTGGATTATTTACAGACAAATCCCTGACATCATAAAACTTCATCTGCAAATATTTGAGTAACTATCTCTGAAAGTGAAATTTCGTATTTAAAAACTATTACACCCTAAAAATGATCGATAAATATTTGAGTATCTCTGAAGATGAAATTTCATATTTAAAAACTACTACAGGGCTTCCCTGGTGGCGCAGTGGTTGAGAGTCCGTCTGCCGATGCAGGGGACACGGGTTCGCGCCCCGGTCCGGGAAGATCCCACATGCCGCGGAGCAACTAAGCCCGTGCGCCACAACTACTGAGCCCGTGTGCTGCAACTACTGAAGCCCATGCGCCTAGAGCCCGTGCTCCACAGCAAGAGAAGCCACTGCAATGCGAAGCCCGTGCATCGCAACAAAGAGTAACCCCTGCTCGCCGCAACTAGAGAAAGCCCGCGTGCAGCAACAAAGACCCAACACGGCCAAGAAAAAAAAAAAAAATAGAAGAGAACAAAATAAAATAAATAAAATGATAAGGTTCCTCATCTCCCGGGACGTGTGAGTCTGCTCTGTTAATGTTTTCAACACACAGCCCGTCAGGAACCGTTCATTAATAATCACACGTGGAGAGCACTCCAGCTGCCGTGCTTATTTGCCTCGAAATTCCATTTCCCGTCTCAACACTCCCTCGGCTTAGCCTATTTCGGGGTCTCCCACATGTCTTTGAAGGGTCCCCAAGTTTCAACCCACTAATGGCCCTAAAAATCAATGTGAGCAAGGCGACTTTTACTCAGTGAAAAGGACACCCATATACTTTTTCATTTTCTAATGACGAATTCGACTTTTTAAAAAATGGGTCATCCAGCATCTGGAAGACATTTGGTATCACCAGCCATGTAAAAATCATATGTCCCTCGTCCTCTGGAGCTGGTCTGTCTGGCAGCCAGTGTGCTCCGGTCAGGGTGACACCGGGCCTAAAAGGGAATGAATATACGTATATGTACAACTGAATCACTTTGCTGTACACCTGAAACTAACACAATATTGCAAATCAACTCTACTCCGATATAAAATGAGTTAAATTACAAATTAAAAAAAAAATTTTTTTTAAATCATAAATTAAGTAAAATGTGTGTCTCAGGGAAAACCCCAGGTCCGTTTTTTCCCTCCGACCGTGGTGTTAAGATAAGATATTCATTGGTCTAGAAGGAGCACCCTTCGCTTGGGGTCAGGACAAATGAAGGTACTTCTGCACGGCTGTGTTGGTTTGCTTCGCTACCAAGTGGAATGCAAACAAGCTATACCGAAGCAGCAGAGGCCCTCTGCACCCAGATGCCTGCCCGCTGCCCCTCCCGGGCCGCCGCCGGGTCTCCGCGTGGCTAGCTCAGGCTTCCCGCCGACGCTTCTCATTTCTGCTGTTTTGTTTTCACCTTCTCCATGGAGATCTTGTGGAGCTCTAAATCGGGCTTTTTTTTAACCACAAAGAATGAAGGGCTGAAAATTAGTAAGATTTCCTGCCCCAGTGCAGGTTTTGTTTTCAGGAACTGAAAAATGCAACTCTATAGTAAGCATTGATATTTCAAATCTTATTCCTTCTTAGGAATCTTTTGTCCAAAGAACAAAAAAAAAAATTATTCTTTTTTTGATCAGAATAAAATTCACTCTATCGTGCGGTTTCTATATGGATCTAGTTGAATCCTTTACAAATTGAAGATACATTATGGTGATCTCTAGAAACTGAAGATATTTTATGGTATCTTAGGGATCTTATTTTTCCTATATTTTGAGTATTTTGTTATTTTATCAGCCACAGATATTTTTTAAAAACACAGCACAGACCCAGAGGCAAAAAATAGCGTGTGTCTCACCGGAGACTGCCCCAGTGGTGGGCAATTCTGTCTCTCCTCATCACCCCCATCTTTACCCCTCTGCCCAGCGCATAAGAATAAATCTTCCTATTCCTAAGTTCACGCTCCCCAAATAGATGAGACGTGCTTCAGACCTGAAGACCTGAACCTTGACGCGCGCATCTCAAACCTGAAGAAAGTTGGACACAGTCTAGGACCGTCTGCACTGGAGCGTTGACCACCATGTCACTGGCGAGTGGAGTGTGTCTTCTCCTTTGCATGGAAGAGATGGTGCCCGTGATGCTTTCTTTCAAGATGCAGGAAGAGAATATTCCTTTATTCTTCGCCTTCCTGGCCCTCCATAGGACTCCAGGTACAAGGAGACCAGAATACCTTTGTCTCGTGAAGACTGGCATGGCCGCCATCACACATATGGTACCCAGTGGGCATTTCCATCCAAGCCAGATCCCACATGACACTCCAAGTCTTGTAATTCACACGAAGGCAATAGATATAGGCAACCTCTTCCTTCCTCCAAGGAGGAAATCTTCTTTTCTTTTTTTTTTTTTTTTGTCACACCACAAGGCATGTGGGATCTTAGTTCCCCGACCAGGGATTGAACCTGTGCCCCCTGCAGTGGAAGCTCGGAGTCCTAACCACTGGACCGCCAGGGAAGTCCCAAGGAGGAACTCTTTCCTTCCCTCTCACACCTCAGCAAATGCCCCCTGCCATCTCTCTCTCCTCCCTGCTAAATCACCCTAAATCTCTCTCTCTTTCTCTCTCACACACACACACATGCTCGGTGGGGCACGGTGAGGCTCGGTGCTTATCCGTCAGAAGAATTTATGAATGAGTTGACAAAGATGACCCTTGGTTATCTTGCACAGCCTTCCATGAACTCGTCACCATTGGGTTCCTTGTCACCTTCACACTCGCGTCTGCCCATCATCCAACCCCCCTGGCCTTCAGGACACATCGTTGCAATTCTGTTCTGGTCCTCCTTAAATCCATCCTTTGCTCCCAGAGCAAATGTTCTGAAATGAAAATTCACCCCTTTCTTGCTGACCACATCCCTTAAAGTGACGCTCACTGACGTCACTCACGAGGATTTGTCTCCTATGCCCTCCCTGGGTGGCCCCAGCCATCCCTTTTTCCTGTGTCTCCACCTCTGGGCTGCTTCTCTGAGACAGGTTAGCTCGGTAGCTATCTGTGCAACGTTTGATTGGATGAATGAGTCGCCAAAGCTAGCCCTCCAAAGAGGAAACAGAAATGAGCTGCCTGAGACTTTTTGGAATCCTCCTGGGTGGGGTGGACCCAGGCCCTGAGCCTCACTCTCTCCTCAATGCTTGCTTGTTCCAGGGTATTCTTCCCTCTGGGGCTATGCACTGCGACCAATGTCGATAGGTGGAAGGGACTCATCATAAACGTTTATAGTAGACGCCCTTGATTGCCTTCCCATCACTCCACACTCTGATTCTGTGCAGGTGTCCATGCCTCTTCCCCTGACACAGGAGGTAACACCCCTGCTTCTCACCTTGGCTGAGAGATGGGTATCACCCACAGAGCTTTCCACCCCCAGGATGTCAGCTAAAATTCAGGCACGATGAAAATGACAACAACAGTCTTCCCTGGTGGCGCAGTGGTCAAGAGTCTGCCTGCCAGTGCAAGGGTTCCAGCCCTGGTCTGGGAAGATCCCACATGCCATGGAGCAACTAAGCCCGTGCGCCACAACTACTGAGCCTGCGCTCTAGAGCCCACATGTCACAACTACTGAAGCCCCCGCACCTGGAGCCCGTGCTCCACATCAAGAGAAGCCACCGCAATGAGAAGCCCGCGCACCGCAACGAAGAGTAGCCCCCTCTCGCTGCAACTAGAGAAAGCCCACGCACAGCAACAAAGACCCAATGCAGACAAAAATAAATAAAATTTTAAAATATGACAACAACAATTACCCTCCTCTTGGGGACATCACAACTGTTAATGGTGCCCTTGCTAGACAGGTGATTACCAGCCTCCGTCTGTGGGCAAAACTGAGCTTGAACGTCTACCTTTGAAGCCACAGTGATTGACTGTGGTCTGGAGGAAAATGGACCACCCTCAGAATACGGAACATTTTCATCTCCATCACACATTCACCACACTAAAGATAAACCTTTGGGGAGAATCACAGATGCCCACATTCACAACACGGAAGCTTTCCGGTCAACACAGAAGTGAACTCAGTCATGCATCCATGACCTCCTCGTCATCACTGCATTTGTACAGAAGGTGGAAATGCAACTCTGAACAGAAAGAGGACTGAAAGTGTTTAGAGGTAGGGTTAATGCAGCTCCTGTTTTCTGGTTAGAACTGTATTTCCAAATCCCAAGGAATCGACATTTCTTAACAATGGTGGGTCTCTTATGTAAAGCAGAGCTTGGGTTGCTCTGATAGATGTCTAATTTCCACATGAGGACATCTCCACATTTGTTCTAGGGTAAGGTAGCTCTTCAAAAAGCAATTGAGGTTTTAATGTATTTTAAACAGCACTAAAATTCAGACTGGCATGTCCCCGGTTGGGTCCAGTGGGGATGGTTCTAGGTCAGCTCAAATTTTGGGTCAGGGAAGAGTATTGTTCTGAAAGGCAAAACAGCCCACTAGCTCCTCTTAGAAATTGATACACGAATAAAGCAGGGGTATGGGAATTGCAAAAGAAGCACACCCTATTTCCACTTCTCTTCCACTTTAGATGAATATAGAAAAGAACTGCAAATTTTCACACGTGCCCACACACGTGTACACTAGATACTACCAAGGCTATACAGTTCTGCCCCAACATGAGATCCATCTGCTGTTAGAAACCAACCAGACATTTTAAAACCTATTCTACAGTCAAGGTCTTCAAACATGGGTGTCATCTTAAAATCGGGCAGAAAATCCTACTAGATTGACTCCCAAGTCTAAAATCCAGTTACATAGGGGACTTTTAAAAATCCTGAATGATTTTTCCCAGCTGTCAAACATGCTTCAATTCACCTGGGCAACTGATAAATCATGGTTTCATTTGCTGTCAGGTAAACCCTGTCATGCATTTAGAGATCCATTAAATGAAAGCATCTATAGGCAAGATAACCGTGATAATTTTGCTGTGGTGATGAGCATAAAGGATACTTTAAGATATTTGGAAGTCCACTGCCGTGATATGAAAATACCTGTGATTCTGATTGGTGACAAATCCACAGGCAACTCGAATATTGCTGCGGTCTGTTGCCTGTGTCCATAAGTTAGTGGGCACCATGGGGGAAAAGAATACACACACTGACTGAAAAAGCTGGGTCTCCTGGTCCATGTTCTGTCTTTCTTAGTGCACGGTGGGGTGATACCCCAGGGACAGGCTAGAGGCAAAGACATCCCATTGCCCGCTTGGGATGGAAAAAGAGCTGGAAGACTCCAGAACTAGGACAAGAAAACGCAATTTACTGGGGCAGGGAAATGGCATCCCAGCCCCCCCAACTCTCCCAGGGCCTCCTTTCATTGGTTGGTCGCTCAGCTGCCCCGACAGCCACTCGCAAACTCAGCTGGTGTGGCCCTGAGTGCCACATGCCTGGCTTCTAGGAGAAACCAAACACTCTGACCCCACTTTCAAACACTCGGAGACTCTGTCTCCGGCCACCCCATGGACAGTATAGACAGCCCTCCTTACCCCGCCTTGGTTTGGCGGTGAAAGGGCAAGGAGTCATGTGCCCAGTGGGGAGGAAAGCACGTTCAAATGTGTTTGCCGACAGGATGTAAACGACCAGGAATTTGAGTGACTTTTGCAAAAATGTCCTGCAGTGGGCTGTGCCCCGCGGGGCTCCCACACAGGCGGTGGCGCCTTGTCAGCAAGCTCTGAACAAGGGTCCCTGTGTCAGGAAGTGGCTGGTGCCAGCAGGGGCGGCTCACTGGCAGGAAGCAGAGGCTGGAATGGGTGAGGGAAGGCATCTGTGCATTTGTGGGGTGGGGACTCCCACAAACAGCCCCGGAAGAGAAACCCGAGCAGCCCATCCTAGAGTTTCAAGTGTGGTCCAAAGAGATAGGAGGTGGTGGGCAGGAAGGGGTTCCCAGAGAGGCTCAGGCTGCCCCCCTTCCTCCAGACACTGAAGAGCCACATGTCACAGAGAAGGAGAACCCCAGAGACTTCCACTTGACAAAGGAGGTGGGGGAGACCCAGGACAGTTCAAGGATCTGGGGAAGATCACCCCACAGAAGAGACAGCTGGGCTCACCGCCCAGGGCTACTCTACATCTGCGCTGGGTTTTCTCTGGACACCGGGAGGCTGGGAAGAGGGCCCCACCCTGACAAAATGACACAGGCCTGGAGGTGTAATTGCCCCTTTCTGACCCAAAGGGGGAAATTCTGGCCGTCATTTTTATAAAGCTACCTTTGTCTCTCTATCTGTTGATCCACCCGTCCAGCCATTCAAACTCCACCCCTCCATCCACTCATCCATCCACCATCCACTCAAACACCCATCTGTCCATCCATCCATCCATCCATCCACCCATCCATCTACTCAAACACCATCCACCATCCACTCAAACACCCATCTGTCCATTCACCCATCCATCCATCCATCCACCCATCCATCCACCCATCCATCTACTCAAACACCCATACATACATCCACTCAAATACTCATCCATCCATTCACCCATCCATCCATCCATCCCTCCCTCTCTCCATCCCTCCTGCCCAGCACATGGATCCCTAGGCAACTCCTGTTGACATCCCCCTAGCCACAGCCCTACCTGCTGCTATGCCCACATCCTAATCCCCGGAACCTCTGGATACGTTATATCATGTGGCAGAGGGGAATTGAATTAACATTCCAGATGGAATGAAGGTCGCTGGGACAGGGAGATGTACCTGGATGACTCAGGTGGCCCAGTGGAATCACGGGCATCCTTATAAGTGAACGAGGGAAGCAGAGGGCCCAGAGTCAGAGAGATTTCAAGATGATGCATTGCTGGCTTTGAAGATGGAGGAAGAGGCCCCGCAGCCAAGGAATCAGGTGCCTCTTAAAGCCGGAAAAGGCCAGGAAATGGATTCTCCCCTGGAGCCTCCAGAAGGAACCAGCCCTTCTGACACCTGGAGTTTAGCCCAGTGAGACCTGGGCAGTCTTCTGACCTCCAGAACTATAGAAGAACGAACCTGCTTGGTTTTCAGCCACAGAGTTTGCGGCTACTTGTCACAGGAAAAGATAGGAAACTCACATAACGCCTTTATGTTACTGTGGGGAGGACATTAAGTCAACAGTTCAAGACTTGAGGAAGATGCCCCTGTTACCCAGAGGGACGTCTTTCCTCTGCTATTGGTTTTGCCGAAGACCTAGGATCTGATGATGGCCATTGCAAATATGGTCAGGGGTGCCCACGGGATTAGGAGGGACAAGACGGTGGGTTGAGGTGGGAGGTGGTGGGCACAGAGCTGAGGAGATGCTGGGAAGGCTGGACGCCCGTGTTAAGTTGGAGAGCTATTAGATGTTGGTTTGAAAGGGTGGCACGTTCACGGTGTCTGGTGCTGTTCCCTGTGACTGCTGGCAGGAAGATGCGTTGTCATTATATTCTTAGATGTGTCTAAAAGGGCGAAATCTCAACAAAGTCCCAAAGTAACAGCTGCTGCAGAATTTGTGCACTTCTGGGAGGGAAGGGGCGCGTCGATGCACTCCTGCCGTCAGGGAGAGCTTCCAGGAAGCCTGGGAGCTGCATGAGCTGTGAAGGTCCGGGGCGGGGGCAGGGGGCAAAGTAAGGTGAGGCGGTCCAGGTGACAGGAAAGAAGTAAGCAAAAGGAGGACCGGCCCCAGCCCAGGGCACAGGTGCACCTGTTGACTAAAGAATATTTTCACAACCTAAAAGTTGAGAGCTATGTTTTATTCGGCGGGGAATTTTAAGACTTCAAGCCTGGGAGGCAGCGTCTCAAGTAACCCTGAGAGAACTGCTCCTAGGAGGCGAGGGGGGGGTGTCTAGGATATCTAGGAGTTTTGTAACAAAGGGCAGGTAGTCGGAACGTCAGACGATTACTGTTAATGAAAGAAAACCAAATATGTCAATTAAGGACTTCAGCGCTTTTCTGTGTATGGGAAGGTGCAAGAGTCTGGGCTCACTGAAATCCTTCCTTTGAGAGGCACCTCAGCTCTCTGGGGCCAGGATCCTGTGTTTTCACATCCTGAGTTTCCTCAGGGCTCACCGCGGGGAGTGGCTGCAGTCTGATGGCTGCTAGATGGCAGGTATTCTTTCCTCCCTGAGTTCCCTCAGGGCTCACCCTCTCACCTGGCTGCAATCACTGATGACTGTGACATCCTTTGTTTCCTGATATGGCCGGCAATATTCCATCTCCCTCACCCATGGGGATGGTCCAGCTTAGATAAACCACCAGATGCCCAGGGTCTGCCCAGATCAGCCAGACGTCCACCTTCCTTGTGCTTAGAATCCAATAGAGAAGGAGGCTGGGAACCAAATCTTCAACAGAGTATGAAGCACCTCTGTGCGAACAGCAATGATGAGGGGTCTGGGGCTCTGCATGCTTCCAAAGGGGACCCCAGGGGGTCTGGCAGGGGCCCAGATGGGGATCAGAGGGGTCCGCGAGAGGGGAAGCAATCGCTGCGCTGACCGTTGAAGAAGAAGCAGGATTTGTGACTCCAAGGGGAGCCGGAAGGGAGTTTTGGGTGGCGGCATCCCACGTGGCAGGCGGGGCAGAGGATGCCGGCGATGCTAAGTGGGGAAAAGAAAAGAGGAAGTGTGGGCTAGGGTGGGGCAAAGTGAGCAGAGTGAGGTGTGTGGGGGGGCAGCCCAGTCCTGAAAACGTCCCTTTGACTCTTCCCCAGGGCCATCCTTGCTTCCCACGCTCATGGGGTCCCCCCATCCCAGCATGCTCCCCGAGAGCCCCCTCCTGCCCCACAGCTGCCCTTGGCTTGGGCTCTTAAGCTGCTTCTACTGGTGTCTCATCGCTAACATCCTTCCCTCGGGCATCAAAGGGCAGTGTTTACTCTCCCATCTTGAAAGCAGTCTGCTCATTACAGACAACCAGGAAAACCAAAAGAATACAGTAAATGGAGGAAAACACACACACACACAACACTCACATTTGCCCTTGAAGGAAACCACGGGTATCGCTTGCACTCACCTTCTTGAGGCTGAACTTCTCCATTCATGTAAATGCGTAGATACAATCCTATCGTCATACAGGGATCTCCCTATAAAGGGTTCCCTTTGTACGTAGGTGGCTCCCTCTCTCAGCTGGAGGCTCCCAGTGTCTCTCCATCCATGGACCCCTTCATTCTGCTAAGCCGGTGTCCTCAGGAGTCACCACCTTCCTGGATCACCTGCTCCAGCAACTTGGTTCTCAAGGACCCAGCCCCACAGCGACCCAGCGCTCCCTCCTTTCCAGGCTCCTGGATCCCATGAATTGTACAGACACCACGTGGTGGGCTGGAGGGTGGTCCCCAAAGACGCCCATATCCTAATCCTTGGAGTCTGTGAAGGTGTTAGCATCCCTGAAAAAGGGTGATTCTGCAGATGGGATTAAGCGAAGGATATTGAGATGGGGAGATGGTCCTGGATTTTCCACACAATCCCAACGGAATCACAAAGGTCCTCATAAGAGGGAGATTTAACCACAGGAAAAAAATGTGCTGATGAAAGCAGAGGTCCGAGCGATGGTCTTTGAAGATGGAGAAAGGGACCACCGGCCAAGGATCCAGGTGGCCTCTGGAAACTGGACAAGAAAAGGAATGGATACATTGGAAGCGATTCCAGAACGTTTGTGACCTTGCCAACACCTCCATCGTAACCCAGCGATGCCCATCCGGGACTTCTGACTTCCAGAAGCGTCAGATGATACGTTTGCATTATTTTAAGTGTTGGTAATTATGACAACAGTGGCGGAAAGTGAAGCCACCCCACTGCCCCCTTTCATCCTTCTGCATCTGCCCTCTCGTGCCAAGGTATCATCCACTCCCAAAGGCGTGAGCCCCACGGACCAGGCACCTAGAGGCAGGGGCTGAATCATGAGAGGTGTTCGGATCCTGTTCTTAGCCAATATCGATTTGTTTATTTCTAACTTTTTATCGGAACATAGTTGATTTACAATATTGTGTTAGTTTCAGGTGTACAGCAAAGTGATTTGGCAATACATACACATATATATCCATTATTTTTCAAATTATTTTCCATTATAGGTTATTACAGAATATTGAGTTCCCTGTGCTCTACAGCAGGTCCTTGTTGCTTATCTATTTTATATACAGTAGTGTGTATCTGTTAATCCCAGTCCCTTAATTTATCACCCCCCCCCACGTTTCCCCTTTGGTAACCATAAGTTTGTTTTCTATGTCTGTCAGTCTATTTCTGTTTTGTAAATAAGTTCATTTGTATTGCTTT
The DNA here is from genome assembly GCF_003031525.2 of Neophocaena asiaeorientalis asiaeorientalis. Classification (NCBI taxonomy): domain Eukaryota; kingdom Metazoa; phylum Chordata; class Mammalia; order Artiodactyla; family Phocoenidae; genus Neophocaena; species Neophocaena asiaeorientalis. The sequence goes on along the minus strand of NW_020174373.1, from coordinate 529,619 downwards.
TTTTTAGATTCCACATAGAAGTGATATCATACGATGTTTGTCTTTCTCTGTCTGACTTACTTCACTCAGTGTGATCATCTCTAGGTCCACCCATGTTGCTGCAAACGGCATTATTTTGTTCTTTTTTATGGCTGAGGAATATTTCACTGTATATATGTACCACACCTTCTTTATCCATTCATCTGTTGATGGACACTTACGTTGCTTCCATGTCCTGGCTATTGTAAATAGTGCTGCAATGAACATTGGGGTGCATGTGTCTTTTCAAATTATGGTTTTCTCCGGATACATGCCCAGGAGTGGGATTGCCGGGTATTTAATCCTTACTTTCCTGCATGGCTGTTCAGCCCAAATGCCAGTCGGCTTAGGACACTGAATAAAGAGTTTCATTCCCAAGTTTCACACCTCCCAGCCCTGGGTATTTGATGGAGAGGCTGCCCCCAAGACCCCAAAGACATCAGAATGTCAGGGCAGGCGAGTGGCTCCCGGCTTCGGTGTTCTTTAAGGTCCCTGGATCACACAGGCAGGGCTGGGAGCCACCATGGCCAAGGTGATGATGTAAGTCTACAAAATCACTCTCAGGTTTGAAAGATTAATGGAAGCAGCAGAGCCCGGGGGTGCCTTGCAAACACCCCTGTTGCTTCCCAGTTGTGTGTGTCATTGGCTTCTTAGGGAAGCAGAAGGTTCCCCAGGTGCAGCCCCTGGGGTGGGGTTTCCTTGGGAACCAGCTGTCACTTCTGGTGAGCATCATTCTGGCCTCAGGAAACTCAAAGCAGCTGCAGAAGCAGCTGGGAGGAAGCGTGATTCATGTTAAATCGGCCGTTCAGTGCGGTTTTATGTCACAACGAAGGGGTCCACATCAGAGTTCTCGTAGCCTTGCCCATTCCAAAAAGAAGTGGGTGTGCTTTACAAAGTGCAGAAAATGCTTAAACAGGTAAACAGAGCAAAACTATATTTTGTGTCCAAAAATGGACACTTCGTGGGCTGTATGTTCAAATCCAGACCTGGGTTATCCAATTTCCATTACTCTCAAGTTGTGTGTGTATGTGTGTGTGTGTGTGGTGTGTGTGTGTGTGTTAAACACTATTCCAAGGATATGAAACATCTGGCAGTAGAACCTTGTGAATAAACATGGGCTAACACACTTGTGCTTTCTGTTGGCACAGGATGGGGGGAAGGAAAGAACAATTTATAAAAGTCTTTTGTTTTAATTCTGTCAAGATGGAAAGGAGTATGCATGAAGGATAAACAATTTTATACATGTTTCAGAAAGCTGTCTCCGCCCAGAAAAAAAACAAAACAAAACAGGAACTAGGCCAGCATTTAGAGCTTGAAGTCACTCAAGAATATATCTGACTCATATCTTAGGCGTTGGCCAAAGAAGAAAAAGCTTAATAATGTATAAGCTATTCCATGCATTTCTAATAGTAAAGGTTTTGATGTTATCGGAGGTCAATTTTCTTGCAATCAAACTGCCATAAAGATGGTTTTAGGTGTACCATTTTTAGTAACCCATCATGTCTTTTGCAAACAAGCCAGTGAAATCTTGAACAATAAGGATTTTATAAGGAACGCAGACATAGATAAAGAAGCACACAGAGGCCAGAGTCCCAGTTTGACCAAACTCGTGGGTAGATGCGTTCTCCCTGCTCCTCAGTCTCTCTCTGTGGTCAGATTCGTCCGCCCAGCCTCTTCCGGTACACGGATGATCTGACCTCCGCCTGCCCCTCCCAGTGGGCCGTGTAGACTGATCCCATGATTCTTTTTTTTTTTTGCGGTACGCGGGCCTCTCACTGTTGTGGCCTCTCTTGTTGCAGCGCACAGGCTCCGGATGCGCAGGCTCAGTGGCCGTGGCTCAGGGGCCCAGCCGCTCCGCGGCATGTGGGATCTTCCCGGACCGGGGTAGGAACCCGTGTCCCCTGCGTCGGCAGGCGGACTCTCAACCACTGCGCCACCAGGAAAGCCCAATCCCATGATTCTGAACAACTCCTAACCTCCTGAACTTTTGACATATCTGACACGGACATGGCTGTGGCCACTTCGCTGGGTCTGGGGAGGATTCAGTAAAACCTGTGTCCAAAGCCTGGTACTCAGGGGGTTCACGATGAGCGTTATGGATCATTCTTCTTCTCTGAGTGAAACGCACCAGCCCAGTTAGTTCTAGAGGGTGCTGGGAGCCTTCACCACCTGAGGGCAGGGTCCGGCTCTCGGTTCTGAGGCAGCCGGCCTTTGGGTCAGGAGTCTTCAGGGGTGACTACTGCTTTCCGCTCTCCGCCCGCCTGTCCCTCCTTCCATGTATCTATCTATATATAAACCTATCATCTACTTATCCATCCATCCACCTCTCTATCCATCCATTCTTCCACCCATCCATGCATCTATATCTATCTACCTACCATCTATCTATATCCATCCGTCTATCATCTATTTATAATCCATCCATCATCTATCTCTCCATCCCTCCCTCCATCCATCCAGGTTATCCATACATCCACCCATCCATACATTTCTCTCTATCTACCATATTTATTAATTTACTCACCACAAATAACATGGATGAGATTAATTCACAAATTTTCTGGCAGCGGATCTCAAGTTGTTCCCAGCAGATGGCTATATCAGAAAAAGAAGAAGGATCTAAAACCCAAATGCGGAAGGACTTCCCTCCCTTCCACAGAGCCTGCCTTGCAAGGCAAAGTGTCCCAGACAATCAGAACCAGAGGGAAGAAAAGAGTTCCTAGGGCCAACAGGGGCTGCTGAGAATGAGATTTTAAAATCACTTAATTGACTGTGTGGTCTTCTACCCAACGTTCTCCATACCTTGAAGAGTCAGCGTCAAAACTGAATTCTAGACTCACGGAAAAAGGAAGCTCTGTGAGGTCTCCTTCTGTTTCCAGCTACCCCTGGGAGAGAGGTGCCCTGTGTAACTGCATTCTTCACCGGTAGAGAAAACCATCTGAAACACTCAAGTACCCTGAAGGCAATGCTGAATGTGAATTTTAACATTTAATTAATGTATGATTTGAATAATTAAAAAATAAAATTCAATCTATCGCCAGCCATCCTGGCCAGAGGCCAGCTAAGCCACTGCTCTCTCTCTGCTCCTCGACAAACAATATCTCTTAAAAGTTTGCATTTTGTTTGAATAAATTTATTTATTTACTTTTGGCTGGGCTGGTTCTTCGTTGCTGTGTGACGGTTTTCTCTAGTTGTGGCGAGCGGGGGCTACTCTTCATTGCGGTGCGCGGGCTTCTCACGGTGGTGGCTTCTCTTGTTGCGGAACACGGGCTTTAGGCGCGCGGGCTTCAGTAGTTGTGGCACACGGGCTTAGTTGCTCCATGGCATGTGGGATCCTCTCGGACCAGGGCTAGAACCCTTGTCCCCTGCATTGGCAGGTGGATTCTTAACCACTGCACCACCAGGGAAGTCCCTACATTTTTAATACCATGGACATCACCGCAATATTTTTAGGGGCTAATGAGAAGTCAAGAGGTTTTTTATATTTTTAATATAAAACAGGACATCTTCTGCCCCTGGGAACGTATTTATGAGAAGCATAACCAAGTAAAGAACCACCTTTCCTTTTCATGTTAAACCTATTACTATAGTGTTATTTCCTACCTGAACAGGCATGTCTTAACAGTAATGAGAGTTAATATTTATGGGCTGGTTTTTAAGCACCAGGTACTAAGTCCTTTACATGATCTGATTTTATTTTCACTACAACCCTGCAGAGTTGGTTCCTCACCCCCATGATATAGAGTGAAAGTCTATGTCGCCCCCCAAAATTCATATATGGAAGCCCTAACCCCCAATGTGATGGTGTCAGGAGGTGGGGCCTTTGGGGGTGATGAGGTCATGAGGGTGGATCCCCCCTAAATGGGATTAGTGTCCTTAGAAAAGAAACCCCAGAGAGCTCCCTCGACCCTTCCACCAGGTGAAGACACAGCGAGAAGACACCATCGATGAACCAGGAAGAGGGTCCTCACCAGACGCTAAATCTGCCCTCGCCGGGATCTCAGACTTCCAGCCTCCAGGACTGTGAGGAATACACTTCTATTATTTATAAACCACCCAGTCTGTGATAGTTTTGCTATAGCAGCCCGAATGGACTAAAGACACCCCATTTTAAGGGCTGAGATACAAGGCTGGGACCTGCGGAGGGTCATCCAGCCTGCAGATGGCATTTGGGTTCTGCCCACAAAGCACGTGAACTTAACCGTTCTGGGATTCCTCTGTCCTTCCTCCCATGACTCAGATGTTGATTTACTCTGCGCTTGGAATACCCATCTCTTGGAGTTATCTTAATATTCATGAAGATACCGCTTTTATGATCATAACGTCCCTTATCAATTAACTTCAGCTGTCACCACCATGGCCACACTCTAAACATCACTTTACAATCATAATTGTAAGGTCTCACACAACGTACGATCTTTCCAACACCATCAATTAGTTTATGTTCCCCCCGTGAAAACACTTCTTGAAAATTAAATGAGCAGGACCTCCCTGGTGGTGCAGTGGTTAAGAATCCGCCTGCCAATGCAGGGGTCACGGGTTTGAGCCCTGGTCCGGGAAGATCCCACATGCCGCGGAGCAGCTAAGCCCGTGTGCCACAACTACTGAGCCTGCGCTCTAGAGTCCGCGAGCCACCGCTACTGAGCCCGTGTGCCACAGCTACTGAAGCCCGCACGCTCTAGGGCCCGTGCTCCGCAACAAGAAAGAGAAGCCACTACAATGAGAAGCCAGCGCACCGCAACGAAGAGCAGCCCCCGCTCGCCGCAACTAGAGAAAGCCCACCTGCAGCAAAGAAGACCGAACGCAGCCAAAAAACACAAACAAACAAACAAAAAAACACCTGGGCCCCCAGCAGTGAAAGGCCATAATCCTAACCACTGGACCGCTAGGGAATTCCTAGAAATAAACATTTAACATTTAATGTGTTAAGCCACTGAAATTCCAGGGCTTCTGTGTTCCCATAGTGATTTCACTGGAAACTCGCAGCCCCTGAGCCCCGCGCTCCTCGGGGTTCCCGGATGCGACTGAGGTTTCTCCGGGGAGGAAGCGCCGCGATGGCGAGCCCCGCGGCCGCCACCCCGGTGCCCTGTGGACTGCGCGCCCTCGCGCATGCGGCCCGCGGCCTCACGGAGCCCGTGTGTTCCCATAGTGATTTAACTGGATATGGTGGATGGCTTAAAGCACCCCAGTGACGTTGCTCTTCTCATTTGGGGGGAGAAGAGTGCATCACACGTGATCGAGCACCTCCTCTCCTGGGCATATGTCCAGAGACAAATGAAAACTCTAATTCGAAAAGATACATGCACCCCGGTATTCATAGCAGCACTATTTACAATAGCCAAGGAGTGGATAAAGAAGATGTGGTCCATATATACAATGGAATATTACTCGGCCATAAAAAAGAAGGAAATAATGCCATTTGCAGCAACATGGATAGACTTAGATAATATTATGCTTAATGAGATGTCAGACACAAGTACTGCATGATATCACTTATGTGTGGAATCTAAAAACATAAACCAAATGAACGTCTGTGCAAAACAGAAGTGGACTCACATGGATAGAGAACAAACTAATAGTTCCCAGTGGGGAGAGGGAAGGGGGGAGGGGCATGATGGCGTAGGGGATTAAGAGGCACAAACTATTATGTATTAAATAAGCTACAAGGATATATTGTTCAAGATGAGGAATGTAGCCAACATTTTATAATAAAGGGAAGCGGAGTATATTAACCTGTACACACATTGAACCGCTATGTTGTACACCTGAAACTTACATAATACTGCAAATCAGTCACGGCTCAGGAAGTGGACAATCGGCCTCAGCCTCTCTCTCCCTCCCCCTTTCCCCAACCCCTCCATTTCCTCTCTGGAACCCAGCACCACATCACCAAAAAGTTTCCATTATTAAAGAAGCTTAGATGGGGTGAGCAACCTCAGAAATCCCTAACAAAACGCGCACTCTTTGTGCTCTGCTCTGAGCTCTTCCCAAACCCGACGGACGGCAGGTGACACCGTGCACAGCACCCCAGGGGAGGCCGGGCAGGTGGACCCAGGGCGGCACCAGGCTTCCGACAGACGCACGGGCAACAGCAGCTGCGCCTGGAAAAGACCAGGCGGGCAGCGCGCGCCCTGCAGGGCCGGTAGGTGGCGCCATCAGATCGCGGTAACGGGAATCCGAGCTGCGCCGGTGCCTGCGTCCCGGGAGGCAACCCCCGAATCACAGCTGGAGTCTGCGGGGCAGCCTCACCCCGCAGGCTGTGCTAGGTCCTCACACACGTGTGATGACCCCGCACAGTCATCCCGCCAGGACCCTCCCCATGCTCGAAGGAAACCCAGCCAGGGTGTCACAGCCCAGCCCCGCCCAAACCCTGGGAGGCGCGAGATGCACAAGGTCAGAGGGCGATTAAAGAATAAATACCGGAAACACACTCCCAGACATAGAACACTAACGCAGGGTTACCGGAGGGGAAAGGGGAGGGGGAGGGATAAATTAGGAGCCTGGGATGAACAGATACGTACTACTGTACCTAAAATAAACAACAAGGTCCTCCTGTAGAGCCCAGGGAACTCTATTCAATATCCTGGGACCACCTATAACGGAAAAGAATCTGAAAAAGAATAGATATTTATAGAAGTATAACTGAAGCACTTTGTGGTACACTTGAAACTAACGCAGCATCGTAAACCTACCATACTCCGATTTAAAAAGAGGGTAAATATTAGACAACGTAGAGCATAGGAGACACTTTGCCATCATAAGTTTTCTGATGCCCCAAATGGGCACCCAAGTCTGGCTTTATACTTGGAAATTTGGAATTTGTGTTAAAGGCAGGGGAGATTTAAAAACCACACTTCTGTTTGACCCCTATCTTACACCTTTTTAGAAACAAAGCAGAATTATCTATTGACACTGAATGACCCCTACCGGTGTCCCCGCAAGGAAGGGTGGGGTTCAAACCCCATAGATGAGTTGGTCTGGCTCCCCCAGCTGTCTCCTTTGAAAGGGGCACAGTCCTTCCTCCCTCAAAGGGATGGGCTTTATGTAAAATATTTCCACACACAGGAAACACCATGAAAGGGGAATCGATTAACGCATATTGTCTGTCTGTTCCCCTCTAGTCCCCCAGTCCCGTATTTTTCCCTACTAGGGCATTCCTATAGGTTATTACAAGATACTGCCCTGTGCTATACGGTAGGTCCTTGCTAGTCATCTTACATTCAGCCTGACGGTTAAGGATGTAGAGCACGTGGGCATTCCTGCCTTAAAGGATATGACTTTTTTCAAAGAACACGAAACTTCTTGTTAAATATCCCATTGACAGAACCAGGAGGTCCTCCGGACACCTGAGTTTCCCCCGTCTCTTTGGGAGGGTGGGTGGTGTTTAGCTTGTCACAAAAGTGGGCATTTTCCTACAAGCCATCAGTGCTCTATCCTGGCAGGATTTCCCCTGATTTTCACGGACCATCAGTCTTTATCAAACACCCACTCCGTGGGAAGCAAGGACCGCCCACCCCCACTCCCCATAAAAGGGCATAAATACGGATTGAAGTCAGCTCTTGTGATCTCCTAATTGAGGAGCGTTTCAAATGTTAATTGGAAGCCACAGACCTACATGCAAGTTATAAAAGATTCCACACCCTGTCGACAGTACCCTGATGCATGAAATACAGATGGTTATACCATCCACCTGATAAACATCTTTTAAAAGGAGACTACAAACCCAACCATTCAAAAGTAAAACCCTTTCCTACGGTTCTTATAGTTGGTCACCGACCCATAGCTGCTGCAATAAAGTTTTTTTTCAATAGTGCTAAAGTCTGAACTTGCCATGACCACTGCCTTGGTTACTCTGTTACTTGATGACTACCTTTCCAATGCACTGAGTTTAATGCATCTGTCTTCTGGGACAAAGCAGTTATCCCAAGAATGTGAGGAATGTTTCCTTGTAAAGCGACCCCATTCTAAGAGACAGGTGGGCTACAGCTGCTTCCCTTTACGGGGAGGTCTTTCTCCTATAGGCGCTTCGGTTCACAGACGGAAATGCGGTACATCTCAATTTTTAGTTTCAGTGTATTGGGCGCATCTACATAAAGCCTTAGCTATTATCTACTGGGTTGACCGGTATGAGCTTTGAAAGGATTTGGACAAATTATAAAAAGCCATATCCCACAGATAAGAAAGCTGAGAGAGTAAAGACAAGCAGAAACCACACGCTAAGAAGATGAAATGCCATCCCAGCCTTAGGGTGACATCTTGCTACTATGGAAACATCCCGTTTTAGTTCATTGGCTCCTGTGGGTTTTTACCATTTGCTTTGTTTTTTGGCCTCAATTAGCAAGTCTGTTTTCGCCTAAGCCAACATGTAGGCGAAAACCTATAATCACAAAAACCTAGCAAGAAGGAAAATGATGCTAATTTCAACACCGCCACTCTCATCCCAAGACACATGCACCAGCCACAGAGCCAGAGAGAAAACTGACAGTTACACAAATCGAGTTTTATGAGCGGGAATTCTGGGATCCAGCAACGGGACACCTGACCAGGCTTCGTGGGTGCTGAATACTGGCGACTCGACGTGGAAACCCAGGAGACGGGGTCCCCAGATCCGTAATCCTCCACGGGAGATGGACACGGGGGGCCGTTCGGGCAAGCTTCCTATGATAAAAACACACATGTGGGCGTTCCAAGTGATGCCGAGGGAGAAGCAATTATTATTGGATTAATTCGGGCAACTGAGTCAAGCCAGAAAAAGACACTGTCCAAAAACTCTCAGGAAAGGCGTTCAGTCTTCTATATAAAACGCTGGGCCGCCCCCAGCTTGCTCTAGGGTTACCCCAAAGACCTGTAGTCCGTTCAGGAAAATACACACATCTCTTGCACAAGCCTACCTAGAGAGAGTGGCTCGCCAGGGGCCCACAGCTTCTCTGGTTGGACCACGGCCAATGCTTGGTCAGACAGACATCAAGCCAGACAATCAGACAGAAGGCGACTGGATTCCTGATTCTCCTAGTCATGCAGGAGCCCTGGGTCATTGGGGGACCTTCCCTGCTCTTCTCTGCCTGCCCCAAACCCATGGGGCGCCCTTGCCCCTGAGTTTCCAAATGCTACCGCCAGCTCAAATGAAAACCAATCCAGGGGACTCACCTGTGGCTTACAGATGTCCGCTCATGGCTTTGCTTACCAAGACCATCTGGAGGGAAAGATTGGGAGTTTGGGGTTAGCAGATGCAAACCAGTAGATATAGGATGGATCAACAACAAGGCCCTACTGTAGAGCACAGGGAGCTCTTCAACATCCTGGGATAAACCATCATGGAAAAGAATACGAAAAAGAATGTATGTATATGTATAACTGAATCCCTTTGCTGTGCAGCAGAAATTAACACACGATTGCAAATCAACTCTACGTCGATAACATTAAAAAAAAATTTTGTTCCTAACCTTCCATCCAAACTCCCCCGTAGTGGTTTCTGCATCTTTCAAGTCTCCGCCCACAGGGTGGCTACCCTCTAGCACCTTTGACAGACAGTATCCATTAACAACCAGCACACGTGTGTGTGTGCGCATGGGCACGCAGACACACACACGCCCACACACACACGCCCACACACACACACACACACACACACACGCACCCAGAGCTTCCTGACACAGCACTGATGCTTCCTGCAGGTGGCGCCGTCTGCTGTTACAATCCACCGGGTTTTTAACAATTCCCGTCGCATCCACCCAAATCCATCTCAGACCCTTCTCACTGGTCGTGACCTGCAGTCTGGAAAACAGTGCACCAAAGCCAGGATGAAGGTGTGTCGATTCATCCACGATTTCTTTCTAAAGTTCAAGTTCCCCTGTAGGGACAGTCTGGCCTGGATTTTCAGGTTGCTTTATACACTCAGTAGCAAGGAAAGGTTTTAGACAAACGTACACACGTCGGGGAAAAAAAGGCAGCCCTGATGGCTAAGAGTGGACCAATCATTGTCCGGAGGCCTGCGGTTCAGCCACTGTACCTAGGAAGAGGTTTTAGCAGCTCCTGAAATTTGATCTCGGAACCAACCATGTATCTGATTCCAAAACAATTCACTCCAGGAAGATCACAGGCACTGAAAGCTGTGTTCCTGCAGGACTTGGAAGAGGAAAACCCATGGCAGGAGTAAACAGAAATAAGGCAACAAGGACGAGGACAATTCTGCGAGTGGAAGGAGAACGGACAGGAGCTCCGTGTGAGAGCAGCTTTCAGATAAAGCCAAGAGTGCGGGGAACAGGGGCTGAGAACAAAAGTTAAGTAACCCACGGGCTTCCCTGGTGGCGCAGTGGTTGAGAGTCCGCCTGCCGATGCAGGGGACGCGGGTTCGTGCCCCGGTCCGGGAAGATCCCACGTGCCGCGGAGCGGCTGGGCCCGTGAGCCATGGCCGCTGAGCCTGCGCGTCCGGAGCCTGTGCTCCGCAACGGGAGAGGCCACAACAGTGAGAGGCCCGCGTACCGCAAAAACAAAAAAAAAAAAAGTTAAGTAACCCAGACGAGGGAGCGAAGGGCAGGCTGGCTCTGAGGGCGCACAGAGCCTGGACACGGTATGAGTTTCACAGTGCGAGGCGAGGGCATGCTTCTCGACAGAGTGACTCTTCTCTCGCCATCCACAGGACTAGCTTCCATGTCCAGGCTCCTCCGGGAATCCGATTAAGTTAAACACACACACACACACAAGATGTTAACAGATGGCGACCAACCGGAACGCACCAAAGCTTACGAGGGCAATGTGGAGAATGCTCCCTGAACTGAGCTCATTTTCTCACAGTCAACGTCCAAGTCCATTTGGTGAGCAAAGAATGGTGACATGTGTCCTCAGACACCTCCTATGCCTTCACACCAGAGCGGCTCTGGCTCTGGGCGTCCGAGAGGTTCTGCCGACAAAGTTAAGTTCAACGAAGAATGTCAGAGATAGGCTCCCCTCCCTAGCGGACCCCCAAGAAACAGGAACTCCGTGTGCGAGTGAGGTGGGAGTACTGGAGGCGGGGACAGACAGGCCGTTGCCCCTCTTGTTTTGGCCCGGGAACAGCTTGAGGCTGGGAAGGCAGATGCCTTCAGAATTAGGAGCTGCCGCCCTGCAAAGAGATGCACAGTGTTGCTGCTCATCAGGTACTTCCGGGGGGATACCAGCAGTTCGCTGTGTGTGTGCGGACACGAGCCATCCCCCCCCACCCCGCCAGGTGACCCTGAGAAGCCCCCTGACTGCAAATCCTGCTGGGCTGGGTCACCTCACCTGCAAGGACATTCCTTCAGCCCCTACTACTTTCACAGACCGCAGACCCGTCCTGGCTGCCTGGAGCTGGGGATGTGGCCTCCTTCTTTGGCCCCAGCGTGGGTGGGTACCCCCCGTTCTTCTTATGCCGCACCGCGGGGAGAGCACAGTCCCCGGGATGGGCTGCAAGAAGGGGTCCAGGGCCGCTCTGGAATCCACTCCTGATTCTTTCCTGCCCTGTGTCCACGCCGGACCAGAGCATCCCCTCACGATCACCGTGCACGTCCTGCCCGCATCCTCACTCGGCTGCCGTCAGAGGGGATGCTGTTTCCGGTGGGGTCAGGCCCTGTGTCCTGTGTGCAGGCTCTGAAGGTCACCTGGAGTGAGTACAGGAAAAGAGCCCCTGGCCGCCCCCCGCCCCCGAGGCACCCGGGACTCAGGGATGGGGGGCTCCCCTGCAGATGCGTTCCTCCCGTTCACAGCCCCTCCCCCTGCACACATGAGGCCTTCTGACCACCCAGCCCCTGGCGTTGGGGGCCTCACGTGGTGGAGACTGGAATCGGAGCTCTTGGGTCCTGAACGCCCTATCCTCTGGGATACCGGTGGCTCTGTTTTTCGCATATCCCGAAGTTCTCGTCTAGGCCCTGGTACCCCTGTCCTGCACCGCGTCCCTGAAGTGCTGGGCTGGGGGGATTCTACCTCCTTTCCCTGTCCCTGCCGGAAGGGCCAGCGGGCATCAGCCCTAAGCGCAGCCCAGCCCGCAGGAAAGGGGTGTGTGTGTGTGTGTGTGTGTGTGTGTGTGTGAGTGTGTAGGCGGTGGGGGACAAGGTCTGGTTTGTCATCCACAAGGCCCAGCCCAGGAGGGTGGGAGACGCACGTATGGGAAGGTGGCGCGGGCGTGCGAGGCTTCTCGTCCGTCAGGGCACAAGCCCGCCTCCCCATTCCGGGAGGTCCAGCCCCGGGCTCTTCATCCATTTCCCCCAGAACGGGGCGCCCCCTTACGTAAGGGCACTCCGGTCTGAACCTGCCCCCTGCCTCTGCCCCATCACGTCTGCACCCCGTCCTGCCCGGGTCAGCAGTGAGTTGGATGCAACCCGCAGCTCCTCCCGAGTCCAGCCAGCCAGCCGCGCTCCGGGAGAGAGGGGGCAGGAAGGGGCTGCCCGTCTCCGCCGTTGCCTTGCGCGGAGGACCCCGGGCAGCCCCGCCGGGCCGTGCGGAGAGAGCGCGGCGCGGGGGGGGCCGAGCGCCATCCACCGCAAAGGGACACCTCCCGCCAGCAGTGGAAAACGGGTCGAAAGCCCGGGGCGCCCTCCTCACGCCCCAGGCACCCCCGAGGGGCGCAGACCCGCGGGGAGGGGAATTCCTCCCCGGTGCCCTAGCCCCCTACCCCAGAGGAGAGGGAAAGTGGGAAAGCTTTGCCCTCCGCCAGGTGTGCCGAGCAAGTTTGCGACTTAAATAAATATCTTGTTATCCAGAAAAAAAATACCTCTCTCTGAACGTCTCTGTGCAGAAGGAACGCGTGAGGAAAAACACCCATCTTAGACAGGCTGCCAGTTTATGCACCTTCAGATGGCTAGGCCGTCTTCCTGGGGTAATCAGGGCAGAGGGGGATGTCTGGGTCCCGGCGGTCATGTGGGAGCCGCCCCAGCTCTCAGCAGCCCTGCTTTGTGCATTTCACGTTAGTGCATTCCTCTCCCACTAACCGTTTCCAGCCCCTGGAGGGTTAAGGAAACTGAAAGCGCAGACACTCCTCGTCCCCAGGAATCTTTGGAAAACCCAAGGGGAGCGAGCCTGTCTGATGTGGGGCGATCAGGATTTGTGCGCGTTGCGTGGGTTTTCTCCTGCGGTTAAAATTGGTGCGGAGTCGCTGAGTGGTCCTGCAGCCTCCGGCGCACGTCTCCAAGATCCAGTGTCTGAGGACCTGGAGGGCGGGGAGGGGAGACCCATTTTCAAGATGACAAACGCTGTTTGAGGGAATAGAGATCCGAGGACACCCCCCAGACAATGCCCCGAATGCAAATGCATTCTGAAGGCGTTCTGTGGAGCTGGCTGGGGAAACGCTGTCCTGTCACATGCATCTCTGGAGGGCCTGCCCCAGCTCCGGAGACCGGTCCCCTTCCCCTGTCCACCGCCCCCACCGACCCCAACCCCCATCTCAAGAGCTAGAGCCTAAGATTTGCTCAGCTGGGTTCGAAACAGACCAGGCAAATACTTGTGATAAATTTCTGAAGCGCCGCGCCTTAGGTATCAGGTGAATTAGCTGAGCGAAAGGAGGTTAAAAGATTCGTGATCACATCCCCAAATCTGATGCCTTGAAAACTGTCCCCCCTCCACCAGAGAAAGTACCTCACAAGTCTGCATCCCACGCACGGCACGTGAATTAGGATCCAGAATTACAACAAACACACACACTGCGGGAGAGTGGATTAGGAAAGGGGAAGCCACCAATAGGAGGTGCGTGAGTCTCCGGTGAGCCTGGGGGAGGACATTGTGATTGGGGGTTGGTCACTAGTGGGGCCCATCTGGCAGGGGTAGGAAAACACCTTTACAAGGAAAAGAGCCCAGCATTACATAACTGAGACCATCCAGGGTGTTTTCCTGTGGCCGGAGGGTCAGTCCCCCACAGCTGATTGTGCTGGCCACACACACACACACACACACACACACACACACGGGAGCGGGACCCCATTCCCATCCGGTGACGTGTCCGGTCGGTACATGCTGGGCCTCCCTTGGGTTATTTTCCCCACACGCCATTTCAATCCCGACAGATCAGCGTTGATTCCATTTCCCAGAGAATATGCCTTCCCATCAATTAGAAACCAGCCATCTGCATATTATTTCTATGACCCATGAAATGCGTCTCCTTCGTAATCATTGCCGTCTCTGCGGAGAGGGTCGTCGCAAAATCAGGACAAAAACACAGGGTCCCCGAATTCAAATCGCCAGGCGTGTGTGAAGTCGGCTGCTCTGAATGAATCCGTGAGTTAATGGTCTCGCTGTGACACAGTAATGCTCACAGTGTAGACACTCGCCCCCTCCCACCCCGACACGGACCAGGGTAGAGCCACGACCCTTTCAGACAAAATGAAATCACGGTCCCTCACGTTCACAGTAGCCTCTGTGATCTACAAAAGACCTTCCCAGATGGTCTTCTGGATCGACGCCAGTATTCCCATTTCAGGTACAAACCAAGGTAGTTTCTTGCCCAAGGTCACGGAGCCAGAAGTGCAGAGGCGTCACTGGTAAAGGACAGAGTCATGCTCGGGGAGCTTCCGGCCGGAGAGGGGCCCGCTCGGGAGACCTTCCCCTGCTTCTGTGAAAGGAGCGCCCTGTTCCCTCTTATGTCCATGACTGCATGTTTCCACCCATCACCTCTCCAAGGGAGCCCCGAGATCCTGGGGACCCTGTGGGTGTTTACTGTCTAAAAAGAGACCGCTCATCTCCCTGAAGACAGCAGCCTCCACCAGGAGTCATTCTCTGGGGCCCAGAAAGATCGCTCCTGAATCCGGGGGTGGGGGTGGGGGGAGGCTGATCTCAAGAGGCTGGAAAGAGTGTGACAAGGTAGAAATATCTGTCCTGTCACCTTCTGAATTTTCTACGGACAAGCAACAAATCTAGAGCGCCTGCCGAAAGGAAAAAACAAAACGTGGCTTCCTATAAATAACAATTACATCTCATACTTACGGAGTGTGTTACGAAGTACCAGACAGAGTTAAAGGGATATTGTTTACGTCGCATTTTATCCTTCTGACAGCAACACGAGTCTAATCGTTTTTCTCATTATACAGAACAGAAAAAAAGAGGCTGAAAGAAAAAGATTATGTAATTTTCCTAAGATCGCAAGGAAAAAAAAAATCAATCACCAAGAGTCTCCAAGCTCTTAACCGCGGACCTGCATGCGCGCTCACGTGTATCTGTAAATAAAAGCTCACCTCCATGGCTGTCCCATTCCAAAAAGTTTTAATTGTGCTCCTCTCTTCACCTCTCCCTTAGGGCTTAGGAATCATATTCTTCTTTTAAGTTGTTTTTGATAAATTACAAAATAACTGCTTAATGTATATTTACAGGCATTGAGCACATAGGTTTCCATTTTAAAAAAGCTTTTGACTTATTTCTTTATAAATATTGATCATCAGCCATACAGATTTGAAAAAGTGAATTCAAGAGTGTGCCTAGTATATAAAATAGATAACCAGCAAGGACCTGCTGTATAGCCCAGAGAACTATACTCCATATTTTGTCATAACCTATATGGGAAAATAATCTGGAGAAGAATATATATATAGACACACACACACACACAACTGAATCACTGTGCTGTACACCTGAAACTAACACAGCATTGTAAATCAACTCTAGTTCAATTAGAATTTTAAAAAGAGTGTGTCTCTATTTTTATATTTTGGAAGTTATCAGTTAAGGTTCCTAGGGCAAGGAAAGCTTTTGTTTTTGTTTGTTTGTTGGCTGCACCGCGTGGCTTGTGGGATCTTAGTTCCCCGACCAGGGATTGAACGTTTGAACCCAGGCCTTCGGCAGTGAAAGCGCTGAGTCCTAACCACTGGACCGCCAGGGAAGTCCCGGACAGCACTTTTTAAATAACAGTGTCCTAATATGTTTTGAGAACACTTTTGTGTCCTACAAGGATTGCGCTTTGCATCCTATATTGTGTAAAGATGCCCCCAAAGTTCCCTCCTGTGCCTCCTGCCCCTTTCTTCCCCAAACTGAAGGTTTCTCCAAAGAGGCAAAGAGCGGCTGCTGGAAACCTCGGCTTCTTTCAAAGAATAGTTAGTTGATGGAAGTGAGCACCTTGGGTCTGCACAGAACCATCAGGGGAAACGGGGAAAAAGAGCATCGAGAACGCAGCACGGGGGAAAAGTGATGAGACTTGGAAGGAGGCTGTTTGTCAATCACATAAGAAAGCACTTTGTAACAGTGAAACTATTTGTGGGCTGCCCCAGAAGTGGCCGGGGCTGTTTGCTTGCTGGGCAGTTGACTTTTGCTCAAGATGTGTGAGCTGGCGGGCGGGGTTGGAGAAGTATAGTCCTGGGGTTTCATACTGTGTGAGCTGATGTACCTATCCCCCAGCTCCCGCATCCCTGAAAAGCAAGGTTCTCTGGCCGAAGCAAACGTGTTACAATTCAAGACAAGTGACTTTGGGGAAAAAGAATTGGGTACAGAATCTGATTGTTGCTTCTGAAGCTATTTTCAGCTTCAGAAAGAAAAAGAAAAAAAAAAAAAAAAAAGGAGGCAGAGAATGTTTGTCAAGCCATCACAATGCCTCATACAATAGCCTTTGTTCCTACTTTGTTCAAGCTCCACTCCACAGATGTTCATCAAAGTGGTCTGCAGATGTTTCTAAAACACGTGGGCACTCAGATCACAGAGATCGAAGGTGTTGGCAGGTAAGGAAGACCGAGCGTCTCACCTCTTCGTTTCAAGAGGCGGTATTCTCCGCGTGTCAGGCTAAATCACAGTTGCAGAGTGAAATGGGAAAGAAGTGGATTCGAAGCTGGAGGGGGCCGGGATGGAGCCCTGACCTGGAGCCGGGGTTGCCAGGCATGTGGCTGGCGGGGATGCAGGAGGCTGCATCTGAAACCCATACGCCGGGCTGGGATGCTGGGCTGTGCGTACAGGAATAAAGCAGCTCAGCCAAAGAGGAAAACAGTCCCCGTGGAACGTCCTAAACCCCTTCTGTGCCTCTGAGTGACTCCATGTCTAACAGACCATGTTTCCATAAGTCACTCCCCACCCTCCGACACAGATGGAGTCTGTGCGACATGTAAATAAAAAGGAAACACAAATGGAATATAAAGCATGACTTTCTGGCCACGTGCGGTCCACGCCGAGCTCCCAGTTTCTTCCAGGGAGGGACGTCTGTCCCCCACGGGGCGTCCGGCACGCGCATCCCCACCGTGGTGTGACAGATGTGGACCTGCCACCGTCTTTCAAGTAGCACTCTCCCCCAGTTGGATTTCTGGGGCCTGGGAGCAGGGACCATGCATTTACTAAGCACCTCCTGTGGGTTTAAGATTGTTTCACGTGACACTTACAAAACCCTGGGATGTGCTGTTGGGTTTTCCTCTGCGTGGATGAGAACTGGGTCCACCCACGTGGTCAACAGGGATCTGAAGGGCAGGCTGCTGGGGTCAGCGGTGGCTGATGTGAGCCCGCTTTTGCTCTCACTCTCCATTGGGCCCGACCAAGCCTTCCGTTCACCTGCATTAGCCTCGCTGTGTTTCCTTAGACGTCGACGCACAGCAGGCGGTGCTGGTGTCTGTGTGCACCCGGTGGTTGAAGCTGTAGGTCGACCAGTCGCCCGGGCTGATCATGGGAGGATCACTGGGGAAATGGGCTCACCACACTCGTGAAACGTCCAACGCATGCTTGCGTCTCCCAAGGCACAACAGTCCGACCACCATGCAGTGTCAATTACTCTTTATTAAGATGTTTATTGAAATGCAGTTGATTTACGATGTTGTGCTAGTTTCAGGTGTACAGCAAAGTGATTCAGTGATACATAGACATGTATAAACATGTGTGTTCTTTTTTACGTTCTCTTCCATCACAGGTTATTACAAGATATTGAGTATAGTTCCCTGTGCTCTACAGTAGGTCCTTGTACGCTTTTGAATTTTTTTTTTTTTTTTTGCGGTACGCGGGCCTCTCACTGTTGTGGCCTCTCCCGTTGCGGAGCACAGGCTCCGGACGCGCAGGCTCAGCGGCCACGGCTCACGGGCCCAGCCGCTCCGCGGCATGTGGGATCCTCCCGGACCGGGGCACGCACCCGCGTCCCCTGCATCGGCAGGCGGACTCCCAACCACTGCGCCACCAGGGAAGCCCTCTTTTGAATTTTCTTAAATGGAACAGGAATGTCCTTGACAGTCTTCAGGTATGGCTTGATCCAGGGCCTCAACTGACGTCAGCAGGACTCAGTGTCTCTCTGTCTCTCATTGCTCTTTCTTCTTTGGTACATGACTCTTCGTTGCTACGTTATCACCATGTTTGTGAAGCATGAATACAATTAGGATGAAGACTAAATGATTCCCCACCCCACCACCATTTCGTCTTTTACTGTTTGGATAGCAAGGGAGCAAATCTCATGGAGATGATGATAGCATAGGTGTTGGATACTATCAACTACGCCAAATTCCAAGACAACCAAAGACAAACAAAGGACTGAATACCATAGTAGAGGGGGATAGAAAGAGACTTGGGAAGGGATGCATCACAAAACAGGGGCTTAAAACAGTGTGTATCGCATAAACTTCTAGAGGAAAAAAAAATGTAAACCAGTAAACAGAGGAGCTCGCAGTGAACAGTCACGAGAGAAGCAGAAGTGTCAGTTTGTTGAACCGGGGGCCCCCGGACGGTCCATTCTCCTCTTTTCTCGCTTCCTTTGAAAGCACGAGTTTCTTCCGACGCCACTGTTGCAGAGAATTATTTGAGCATCTTTTGGCATTTGTCTTTGCTTGTGTGTGGTTTCATCTTCGAGAAATACTACACGCGCCCAGAAAATTACACCCTGCTGAAAGGAGCCCTGTACCACACACACACACACACACACACACACACACACACACACAACCCTGAGGCCTCCGCCAGCCCCCTCGGCCGCACGTGTGGCATCGGAGTCATATGCACCCACGTCTGTTATTAGAACGTTCCGAGTGAATTTCCCCTTCACCATTACTCACATGCTGAGACCCTTCCAGGGTCGAATTCCACAAGCAATTATAGAACATACCCACAACGAGTAACACATATGTATTGTAGTGAGTATGCCGACCATAACCATGCAGAAGTTGTACAGCTGTCCTAACGTTTTATTCGATTCCTATCTCTTTTTGTGGTCATTGTTTTTGGTGTGTCCGTGACAGAGTTTCTCAAGTGTTAGGACCCTAATCCCATGTTTCTCTGAAACCCTTTGATTTTTATCTTGGATTTGCCCAGCACCGTGATTTTGAGAAACACGGAATACCACCTCATTGCGGAACTGGCTGTGATTTAACGCCTTCTCTGTTTTTATTAAGTTACTTTTAAATTTCCTGCAATTTCTTCAGGTAGGTTAGAGACGGCCCAGGATGTTCATGCTCTGTGGAAACTAAAATCTCATTGTAAAAAAAAAGGAATGAGGATCTCGAGATTTTACTCTGCCTGGGGTTCACTTTGCTGTTTGCCATCTTTTGCTCCCTTTTTCCGCTTGAAGTGTTTCTAGGGTGCAGAGCTCTTTTTTTGTTGTTTTGTTTTGTTTAACCAAAGGAATTCTACTTAGGAAATAATTATTCTTCTCCTGGAATAAAAAACTCTCCTCGATCTCTTCTTCAGCACTCAGGGCTTTTTTTAGTCCACTGAGCTATAAAGAGAGGCTGCTTCCTGCCAGAGCTGGGTGACCTGTTTCGGGGCCTATATTTCCCCGTCCTCTTTGGCATCCCAGCCCTTTTCCAGCCCACCTCCTCCTTGGGTGAATCAGGCAAAACCAGGGGAGGCCCAGCCTCGGCCTGGAAATCAGGATGTCACCTTCCGTCACAAGCGAAAGTCCCAGAATGATGACCTCCTGTTTATCCCACTGAACCATTCCTAGAGTAATTTTTTAAAATTTTGATTGCAGTAGAGTTGCTTTACAATGTTGTGTTAGTTTCTGATGTACAGCAAAGTGAATCAGCTCTACGTATACCTATATCCCCTCTTTTTTGGATGTCCTTCCCATTCAGGTCACCACAGAGCAGTGAGTAGAGTTCCCTGGGCTCTACAGTAGGTTCTCATTAGCTATCTATTTTATACATAGTATCAATAGTGTATATATGTCCATCCCAATCTCCCAGTTCGTCCCACCACCACCCCCGCCCCCCCTTGGTAACCGTAAGTTTGTTCTCTACATCTGTGACTGTTTCTGCTTTGCCAATAAGTTCATCTGTATCATGTTTCTAGAGTCCACATAGAAGCGATATTATACAATATTTGTCTTTCTCTTTCTGACTGACTTCACTCTGTACGACAGTCTCTAGGTCCATCCACATCTCTGCAAATGGCACAATTTCGTTCCTTTTTACAGCTGAGTGATATTCCGTTGTATATATGCACCACATCTTCTTTATCCATTCCTCCATTGATAGACATTAAGTTGCTTCCATGTCCTGGCTATTGTAAATAGTGCTGCAATGAACATCGGGGTGCATGCATCCTTTCGAATTATGGTTCTCTCTGGATAAATGCCCAGGAGTGGGATTGCTGGGTCGTATGGTAGCTCTATTTGTCGTTTTTTGTTTGTTTTTTTTTTTTTTGCGGTACACAGGCCTCTCACCGCTGTGGCTTCTGCCCGTTGCGGAGCACAGGCTCCGGACGCGCAGGCCCAGCGGCCATGGCTCACGGGCCCAGCCACTCCGCGGCACGTAGGATCTTCCCGTACCGGGGCACGAACCCGTGTCCCCTGCATCGGCAGGCGGACTCTCAACCACTGCGCCACCAGGGAAGCCCTATTTGTCGTTTTTTAAGGAACCTCCATACTGTTCTCCACAGTGGCTGCACCAACTTACATTCCCACCAGCAGTGCAGGAGGATTCCCTTTCCTTCCTTCACATCCTTTCCAGCATTTATCGCTTGTAGATTTTTTGATGATGGCCACTCTGAACCTAGGGTATATATATTTTTTTTTTTTTAATTTTTATTTATTTATTTATTTATTTATTTTTGGCTGCATTGGATCTTCCTTGCTGCAGAGCACGGGCTCCAGTAGTTGTGGTGCACGGGCTTAGCTGCTCCACGGCATGTGGGAAGTTCCCGGCCCAGGGCTCGAACCCGTGTCCCCTGCACTGGCAGGCGGACTCTCAACCACTGGGCCACCAGGGAAGTCCCCTAGGGTATATTTTTTGACTAGTGGTTTACTGCACTCAAGGAGTTAAGACGGGATGCCCATCCTCCACGAAGGGAGAATATGAATTATTTTCACCCGGCGGCCCCCTGGGTTAGCAGATATAGAGAGGTACTCATTCAAAATGGAAAACAAACACCAAAGGGAAACGGGGGGGGGCATAAATTAGGAGTTTGGGATTGACATGTACCCACTACCGTATATAAGATAGATAACCAACAAGGACCTACTGTAGAGCACAGGGAACTCAATATTCTGTAATAACCTAAACGGGAAAAGAATTTGAAAAAGAACGGATACATGTCTATGCACCACTGAATCACTTTGCTGTACAGCTGAAACTCACACAACATGGCTGATCAATTATACCCCACTATAAAATAACAATCTTTAAAAAGTGGAAAATAAAGCAAAACAAAAATCACGTGTAGGCAAAGGGGCGATTGTACACGTTCCCATACAGTGTTTGTTGGATCATTATTCAAAAATTCACTGAGCAGTAGAGGTTTACTTACATGTTACTTTGGGATGTTAGGTATTTGTGGAATTAAAAAGAATCAGGCACTTCTGTACTTTAGTGTTAAAAATCTGTGATGTTCTTTAAATTCATAATAAGTTGATGCAGTTTGATACTTAGGAACATATAAAAAGGTAATGTGAACTTTCCTGCTTTTGTTTGTATTCCAAGTTTTGGTTTTATAAAACCAGACAGATTGAAGACTTACATAAGCATTTGAACACGGAAGTAAGTGTAATGATTTTCTCTTACTGTTTGAATATCTTCATTCCTCTTAAATTCAAGAAAATTCCATGTATCTGTTACTCTTTTTGTCCCAAGTAAATAACGCTTTTTGTTTTACATCATCAAGGACATTTACTGAGCTACAAAAATGTATAACAAATTAAAATCTGATGTGAATATTAAAAAAAGAAAAAGGAAATAACTGCAAAAATGCCTTGAGTCACTGTACCAAAAGGACAAAAATACATTTAGGAGGAAACGGCCGGCCTGGGGTTGGGGAAGGAGGGTTGTACGTGCTAGTGTCTGGGGCAGTGGGACGTCATCTCACCCCTGTGGTCTGGGGGTTCAGGGCTGGATCCGCACGGCCACAGGGGGACACCCTTTCCCGTACACATCACCGCCCCGCATTTGAAAGGCTGCTCCAATTCTGAGCCAGTGCGGTTGAGGCCAAGCGGTCCCAGAGATCGTGCGGCTCCAAACCCATCACTCGGCTATCAGAAGGAGGCAGGAAGCAACATTTAGTCCTTCCCCTGGCCCACCGGGACGCTGCGTTTCAGACGGTCCTGGTGATGCCAGGCCCCGGGCCGGGTCCTGACGTTACATCCTCTGCTGAGCGCATGCTCGGTCCGGGGTTGAAAGCCAGCCCACGGCCCTGGCTTCTGTGGCTTGTGGCGCTTTTCCTGCTCCCCCGGAAGTGGTACCGGGGGCGGAGAGACACTGCAGGTGACCATGGTTACCCCTCGGATCACAGCATCCGCAAGCCGGGGAGGAGCTTGCCGTGGTGGGAAGCCAGGCTCCGAGGCTGGTCAGGAAGGGCATCCTTTGTGACCCTCAAATTACCCCACAGGAGGACCTGCCAGGCTCGGCCCTCTTGGGAATGGCAGTGTCCTGGGAAGACACAGAAATGGGTGGCGACCCACCCCGTCTTAAGGATGAGACGTACGAATAACAGGGATGTAATCGGGGAACATCTGGTTTGGACTGATGGGTCAGCCTCCTTGCAAAAGCCAAATTAATTAGTGCCGCGTACGGGGGCTGGGGTGTGTGTGGTCATCCTTGCACACTCACGATGGTCTCTAAGCAGCTACTGTAACCTAGGAGGTGGTACATGGAGTTTGCTGCTGAAATTCGAGTGGCTCCAAAGAGGAGAACCCTCTTTCAGTAGATATTTACTGGGAAAGTCTGAGGGATGCTCCCACACCAGCCCCCGTCCCCCGGCTCACAAGGACCAGGCATCCACTTCCGAGTTGCCCCACCTGCAACACGGAGGGGCCCCCAGGTGCTGGGTCTGCCTCGATTCCAGAAGATCCGAACTGCCAAAGACTTTGGCCACTTTCTGGCAAAGGTGGAGGGGCCAGGAGTGGCGGCAGGTGGCCCGCCTGGCCCACTGTGCTCAGAGAACACGGGGCTCCTGGGGTCCTCTGAGGGGCATGACCGCCGGCATACAGCCCTACCTAGCATGCCACTGATGGGTCTGGGGACCCGTTCCTGCATTTTCCCCTGGAAACCCCATTTTTCCAGCGTCTAGAACAGCTCGGTCGAATGGCAGTACAGCGTGAGCCACATAAATAATTAAAACGTTTTCTGGTAGCCACCAAGGTGCCAAGTCCCACTTATAAGATAAATCAGTACCAGGGGTGTAACGTACAGCATGAGAAGGATAATTAACTCTGCTGTGTGTCACATATGCAGGTGGTTAAGAGACGAAATACTAAGAGTTCTCATCATAAAAAAGGTTTTTTCTATTTTTTAAATTTTGTATCTAGATGAGATGACAAATGTTCACTAAACTTATTGTGGTCATTATTTCATGGTGTATGTAGGTCAAATCACCACGCTGTACACCTTCAACTTATACAGCATTGTATGTCCATTATATCTCAATAAAACTGGAAGGAAAAAATTGTTGTGGTAGCCACATGAGAAGAGAAAGTAAGAATGGTCAAGATGAAATCAATTGAGGGCTTCCCTGGTGGCACAGTGGTTAAGAGTCCGTCTGCCGATGCAGGGGACACGGGTTCCAGCCCTGGTCCGGGAAGATCCCACAAGTCGCGGGGCAACTAAGCCCGTGCGCCACAACTACTGAGCCTGCGCTCTACAGCCCGCGAGCCACAACTACTGAGCCCACGAGCCACAACTACCGAAGCCCACGCGCCTAGAGCCCATGCTCCGCGACAAGAGAAGCCACCACAATGAGAAGCCCGCGCACCACAACCAAGAGTAGCCCCCGCTCGCCGCAACTAGAGAAAGCCCGCGCGCAGCAACAGAAACCCAATGCAGCCAAAAAAAAAAATGAATAAAATAAATAAATTTATAAGAAAAGAAATCAATTGAATTAATGTATTTTATTTAATCAGTATATCAAAAAAGTATCATTTCAACAATATATATGTATATATGGGTGTGTGCATATACATAAATGACCATGTAAATTTATATATTAATAGAGATACAGATGTTTCCATTTTTTAGTGTACAGAATTTATAGAAATTTATGAAAACATATATACATATACTTCATAAATTTTATAGGTATATACATCCATATATAATTTACTAAAATTATATTTTAAAATTCTATAGGTATATACACGCATTTCGAATTGTCTGTCTAACCGTCGGGGAGAGAGTTGACGTGCTGTGTTTATCCTAAGCCTTTGGACCCCACGGGTGTCGTACACCTACAGCACGTGTCAGTGGAGACGAGCTTTATCTAAGAGCTTGGTGGCTCCGGGGTCGGATGCCCTAGTGTCTTCCAGCTCACCCACCCTTTTCTGGGTGAGATTCCTGGAACCCCCTTGGCCCTGGAGGAATCCCCCTCTGTCTCGTTTGCTCATCATTGTCAACCATCCAGTTTCCTAAATGTAGGGTTACTTGGCCAGAACTATCCCTGGTCGGGGGACACATCCAAACCACCACACATGGCTGCTGCTTCTGTGATGGATCTGCCTTTTTGGGTGCCCTGACAGCAGCGGGGCCCCAGACTTCCCCGCCATGCTTCACCGAGCATCCCTTCAGCCTTCAGAGACACCGCTGACGGCCAGATCTTGTGTTCCGCTTGGTCCAGCCATACAGAGGATAGAAATAATCCATGAACGGAACATGACATTCATGTAGGCATGTGAGTCAAGACTCTCCTGCTAAACCCCAAATTTTTTTTTTTTTTTTTTTTTGCGGTACGCGGGCCTCTCACTGTTGTGGCCTCTCCCGTTGCGGAGCAACAGGCTCCGGACGCGCAGGCTCAGCGGCCATGGCTCACGGGCACAGCCGCTCCGCGGCATGTGGGATCCTCCCGGACCGTGGCACGAACCCGTGTCCCCTGCATCGGCAGGCGGACTCTCAACCACTGCGCCACCAGGGAAGCCCTAAACCCCAAATTTTATTTGGGTTTCACTACTTCTTCCCTAAAGTCCCTCTTCTGTCCCAGGATCCCACCTAGGACACCATTATCACTTTCACCCTCATGCCTCCTTGGGCTCCTCTGGGCGGTGACAGTGTCTCAAACTTTGTTTTTGCCTCTCTCTGCCTGACTTACTTCACTCAGTATGATCGTCTCAAAGTCCATCTATGTTGCTGCAAATGGCATTTTTCGTTCTTTTTTATGGCTGAGTAATATTCCATTGTATGTATGTGCCACATCTTCTTCATGCATTCCTCTGTTGATGGACACTTAGGTGGCTTCCACGTCTTGGCTATTGTGAATAGCGCTGCTATGAACATTGGGGTGCATGTGTCTTTTCTTTTTTTGTGGTACGCGGGCCTCTCACTGTCGCGGCCTCTCCCGCTGCGGAGCACAGGCTCTGGACGCGCAGGCTCAGCGGCCATGGCTCACGGGCCCAGCCGCTCCGTGGCATGTGGGATCCTCCCGGACCTGGGCACGAACCCGTGTCCCCTGCATCGTCAGGCGGACTCCCAACCACAGCGCCACCAGGGAAGCCCTGCATGTATCTTTTCAATTTATAGTTTTGTCTGGATATAGGCCCAGGGGTGAGATTGCTGGATCATATGGTAATTCTATTTTAAAACTTTTTTTGTTTTTGATGATCTTAGCTTTGATGAGCACTTGTTAGATTTCTTTTTTTAGGTTGTCCCTCTATTAGGATTTGCCCGATTTTCTTTTTTTTAATTTTAGAGTGGGATGATTGGTCTTTGAGAGAAAAAACACAGGAGTGAAGTGCCCTTTTCATCACCTTTTATCAAAGGGACATATTATCAACATGACTTGTCACTGTGCGTTTTGGGGTTTCTTGGTCAGCTGGCTGAGGTAGTCAGATGTCTCCAATGCAAAGCTACTTTTGTGTCCTCATTCCACACCCTTTTGGAAGGAAGACCCTGTGAACAGCCCACACTTAAGAAGGAAAACTGTATTCCACCGTCTTGGGGGCACAGCATCTATTTGGAATTTTTCTGTATGGGATGTTTAGTTTTCCTCCCTCATTTATTTATTTCTTCACTCATGGATTTCTCCCAGTTTGGACACATGGATATTCATTTCTTCTTTCGGGTTGCACTCCAATAGTATTTTATTTCCTGCCTCAAATTGCTTGGCCATTGGGACCTCTTTCACTTTATCTTCTGTGTCCTACTGACATGCCCCAATTATTGTGTATTTTTGAACATTTCCTTACTTTCTGGAACTAGAAGACACTCCAGCCACGTCCTGTGTCTTCTTAGCCATTTCTCCAGGGAGCCCTGTTTCCTCTTATTTGAGCATGTTATTAGGAACGAAGATCTGGGAGATGGGGGGAAAAGCTTCTCAGCAGCATGGAAGGGGTTTCGCTCCTGTGGGCTCACCACTGATGTTTTCCCCCTTACACTTGTGTTGTCTTTCCTTCTCTTTACAACCCTTTAGGGGCCCTGAAGGGACAGAGAAGCTCTGGTTGCCCGTGGAGCCTACCGTTCACCTGTCCTCCAGGTACAAGCCAAGAGGTCGTGAGAACACACCCCCGCGTGGACCACCGGCCGGCCAGGACTCCAATGTGGATGTAGGGTCGGATGCCTGGAGGTCCCTGCTCAGCCCTACTCTGGAGTCTGCCAACCATCATGTGTTCCAGCTGCGCTGTGGGGTGAAGGGTGGTGTGACCGCCTATGAGGATTGAGGCCATCCCCTGTCACTCATCTTGCCAAGCCGTCACCAGGCGGTCAGGACTCATGGGCAACTCTCACCTCCGGGGCTATGCTGGCATCTGTAATCTCCATACCCCTTTGTGGTCCCATCCTAGCCATTCCTGCCCGCCCGCCCCCCGGCCCACTCCATGTTGTGAAGTTTTCCTCTGCCTTCCCCTTGTGTATAGTCGTAACTCACAGGGGTTCCTGTGGTCAGTGGGGCAGCCCAGTGGAAGTGTTTACTGTTATTCCTGACTAGACAAGTCCAGAGAACAATCAGGTTCAGGTTATGCCATCGTGAAGGTAGGTACAGCTGGTGCCTGACCCTCTTCAGTCTCAGATGCAAGCCCATGCCCTACAGCGTACACAAGCACGCCCAGAGCTCCCTGGCTTGCTCTTGTGTACACAGCTGGCAGACGCGCGAGGGGACACAGACAAGACACACCCCACCATCCTTGTTGCCAACGTACCCCGAGTCTTTCTATCCGTCTGTTGCGGTGAGCAGAGCCCATGATCCGGAAGGAGAGGGGCATCCTTATAAAATACCGACAAGAGACTCTGCACGTGAAATAAGAGCGTCCTGGAACATTCTAGAAACAAGCCTAGCGTTACTTCTCTTGCAACTGTAAACATGCATCGGGCACTTTGGACGTCGCATCACGGGTGAGACTTACAATGCCCAGTGTGGCAGCCGCGGAGGACTTGTAGCAGGTTTCTCCCTCCACTCTGTTTAAACTCTGAGGGGGGCCAGGTGAAAATTCAGGGTCCCCCCTCCCCCCGCGCTGTGGGGTGCGTGCACGTCTCGATGAATGTGCTCGGCAGTGTGAACCCGGCATCGCCAACCCCTGCCCCCAACCTGTCCTCATGCACCCCGGTGAGCATTTTATACGTTCTCCCAAACACTCCCGTCATTCCGTCCTGCAGGTGTGATGTACGGCACCTCTGTTCTCTCGTCATAGCTTCTGTCTCCCTGTGTGGGGATGGGCAATAAAGACAAAGCTCTTCCAGACATATGGCTATTCCAGAAAATAAAATATTTTTGAAACCGTACAGCATGGCTACAGCTCTTTGTCTCATAGTGGGAACAGAACCCGGGTGTGTGTGCAGCTAGCAGCGTGGCACTTGGAAGAGGCACAGAGAATTCACTGACCCCGTAGAGATAGCCAAGGGCAGAAAGGTGTTTATCACACGAGGTGGGCATAGCCTCGTCTCTATGCATCTCGCAGAATAAGACGCCTCTCAGATGCATTTCCGTAGGTGGGAAAGGGTGTAATTTCTGTGAAAACAACCATACCAAAAAAGCAATGGCAAAACTGGATGGTGATTTCACACAAGAGCTATTATTCTGATGTCATTTTCCTAAACGAGGTCTGGTTTCCCTGTATCTCGGGAGGATACAGGAAGGTCACCGCCCTTGAGTTGGAGAATACACCTCTCCAGAGCTGCTGGTCTCAATTCTCATCATGCACCTGCCTCATCTGTGAGCTGCCCCACAAGGAGGACACACATAAGATGCAGAGTAATCTTGTGACCCAGCCCAGAACAGGGTGGAAGGGCTAAGGAATGGAGTTGGAAAAGGCATATTTAAAAAAAAATATTTTGGGCCACACTGCCCGGCATGTGGGATCTTTGTTCCCCGACCAGGGATCGAACCCGGGCCCCCTGCAGTGGAAGCATGGAGTCCTAACCACTGGACCGCCGGGGAAGTCCCAAGACGTATTGAATGAGAATGATTTTAATTGGATAAAGAAAAAAAAACCCTCGTGCTTATAACGCACTTATTTTCATATTAATCCAAAGAAGGAACATCTGGGCAAATCTGGGCTCAGGGATCATTTCTCTCTCTACACTCCCAACTAAAGGATGCAGGGTTTGAAGAGGCTGGGTGGGGGGCCTTTTCCCCTGGGAAAGGGGTTTCAGCATGGTGGGCTGGGGGGCCAGGGATGGCTTATCTAAGGGAGCAGGGGAGGATACAAGAAGCAGCTGGCTTGGTGGTGACATAGGGGTTTTGTCAGAAACTGAAGAAGCATCGGTGGGGAAGAACCCCACAGACAGCCCCCTCCTCATATTTTCAGGGTGCATTTTCTGAGATACCTGGGAGGGCTGAACAGGGAGATACCTTAGAGTGTACCCCACGAATCATCACCATTTTGCTGGTGAGATCCCTCTACTTTCATGCAGCTGGGAGAAGATGGACAGCATCCCTCCGTGGAGGGGTTCAGGGGCCCTCCAGCAGAGCATCCTGGCTGAGAGCATGGTCTAGAATCAGGCTGCCTTGGCTTGAACCTAGGAGTGAACATCTCATCCTTGGGACACCTGGGGTACCCAGCTTAAGAAATGAAAATGGATATCCTATGACGCCTACCGTTTAAGGACCATGTGACATGTTAATGTGTATGGAATATGTTTAAAAACAATGGCATAATATAAGCCCTCGCCATGTGCCACTTACCATTCTTCTGCATAGTTTAAGTTCACCAAGGAACAAAGTTAGAAAAAGAGTAGATGCACGTGAACATTTTTTTTTTTTTTTGCGGTACGCGGGCCTCTCACCGTTGTGGCCTCTGCCATTGCGGAGCACAGGCTCCGGACGCGCAGGCGCGGCGGCCATGGCTCACGGGCCCAGCCGCTCCACGGCTTGGGGGATCCTCCCGGACCGGAGCACGAACCCGTGTCCCCTGCATCGGCAGGCGGACCCTCAACCACTGAGCCACCAGGGAAGTCCTGCGTGAACATGTTTTTGGTTTTTTTTTGCGGTACACGGGCCTCTCACCGCTGCGGCCTCTCCGGTTGCGGAGCACAGGCTCCGGACGCGCAGGCCCAGCGGCCATGGCTCACGGGCCCAGCCGCTCCGCAGTACGTGGGATCTTCCCGGACCGGGGCACGAACCCGCGTCCCCTGCATCGGCAGGCGGACTCTCAACCACTGCGCCACCACGGAAGCCCCTGCGTGAACATTTTTGAACGAAGGGGGCAGGATTGTCTAAGTCGTGGGCTGTACGTTTATCCCGGAAGGCTAGAGAACAAGGTAAGAATTTACACCGTTCTTGAATCCTTATTATGTTAAAAAAAAAAGATCTTGCACTTTGCCTGAAACTCTGAATGGCGATCGAAAAGAGTTGGTTAGAGGTTGCAGTTATGTGTGCTGGGTCAGCTGTGATAAGATGGGGAGACAGTCATGAGTCAGAGTCAGTGAAAAGTCTGGACGTGAATGGAAAACGCACAGTCTCATACCCAACCAACTCCTGCACAAGTTACCAGGGGTTCGCAGAAACCCCGCCCTCACCCACAAGCAGCCCCAATGAGAAACTCTCTGTTTTGGGGACCCTCACATCCACTTGACTACCGCATACTGAGTATTCTTGTTTTTAGTAGCATTTTTTAAATTGAAGTAGAGTTGATTTCCAATGCTGTGTCAGTCTCTGCTGTACGGCAAAGTGACTCAGTTATACACACAGAGACGTGCTTGTTTTATATCCTTTTCCATGATGGTTTATCCCAGGATATTGAGTAGAGTTCCCTGTGCTCTACAGTAGGACCTTGCTCTTTATCCATCCTGTATATACTAGTCTGGATCTGCTAATTCCAAACTCCCAACCCATCCCTCTCCACCCCTCTCCCCCTAGGCAACCACAAGTCTGTTCTTTACGTCTGTGAGTCTGTTTCTGTTTCATACATAAGTTTGTGTCATGCTTTAGATTCCACATATAAGTGAGATCATATGGTATTTGTCTTTCTCTGTCTGACTTACTTCACTCAGTGTGATCATCTCTAGTTGCATCCATGTTGCTGCAAACGGCATTTTTTCGTTCTTTTTTATGGCTGGCACACCCAGTATTCTTGTCATAAGTTTCAAGCCAAAGGAATAACATCATTAAGATGAGTATTGTCACATATTTGGGGCGCATATCGATAGTTTAGAGAAAAAGGGTATAAGATCAAGAGTATTCGTACGGGGGCTTCCCTGGTGGCGCAGTGATTGAGGGTCCGCCTGCCGATGCAGGGGACGCGGGTTCGTGCCCCGGTCCGGGAAGATCCCACATGCCGCGGAGCGGCTGGGTCCGTGAGCCATGGCCGCTGAGCCTGCGCGTCCGGAGCCTGTGCTCCGCAACGGGAGAGGCCACAACCGTGAGAGGCCAGCGTACCGCACACACACAAAAAATAAATAAAAGAGTATTCGTACGTTTCGAAAAAGCTTAGTGTTCTGGGGAAACGTAAGAGAAAACATAAGGACCAATAAGGTCGTACTGTAGACCCCAGGGAACGATATTCAATACCCTGGGATAAACCATCATGGAAAAGAATATGAAAAAGAATGTAAGTGTGTATATATATATGTATAACTGAATCACTTTGCTGTACGGCAAAAATTAGCACAATATGGTAAATCAACTCTACTTCAATTAAAAAAAGAAAGAAAACATAAGAAGAGGATGAAGTAGACAGATCCACTTTTGGGAATCCATTCGAAGAGAGGAAAGCGACGCATGAGTCTGGCATTGACGTTTCCTCTTAGCACGGTTTCTGTTGCGACACAAAGCAAAGTAAGAATATATCACCCACACCATGTGATCGTCAGCCCTGGCTACCAGGGTGGACATAACCTCATTTAATCCTTCTCACCCCTGCCAGTCAGGGAGGGATGTCCCTGATCTTTTATAGATTGGGGAGCTGACGGATGTAAGTCATTTGGCCCACATAGCACCAGCTAGGAGCAGGCGCGACTCAAGCTCCGTGTTTCCAACTGCGGGACCCACGCATGAATCCCCAGGACATTCTCACTTGCTTTGTGGTTTGTTGTGTTCATCCGTCTGAGTGGGGACAGCTCGTGGTTCTTCTTGTGTTTGGTTCAGGATTATTCATCTTCCCCAGTTTGGTTGACAAGCCCGTGTTTCTGTGACGTGTTTTACTGTTCCAAGGCTCCCCTTGCTCTTGTTGAAGGAGATGTAAATTTAAAAGTGGGGTCATTGGGTTTCACGCTAACGTTGACAGAGTTTTCAGTTGGAAAAGAACTTGCCCTGTTCCGGGGCCACTTGAGAGTAGTGATCTCAAGTACCTTTGAGGGGATACATCTACTCAATTGAGATACCTCTCTCAATTGTAGTATCATGTACTGACCTCTCACTATGCCTTGTGGACCCAGATTTTCTCACAAATTCCCCATGACAGTCCTATGAGGCGGGGCACTATGGATACCTCTGCTTTAAAGATAGGACAGTGGAGGGGCAGAGAGGTTGAGTTGCATGTCCAAGGTAACACAGCTGGTACCTGGGGCTGCTGACAACAGCATATGGACTCATAATCTCTGCATGGAACCACCCATCCTGCCCCTCTGGCACTAGCAAACACCCTGAAGGATGGAAAGGGGGTGGCAGTAAACCAGAAATTGGAGAATCTTCCACCCATCATCTATCTACCCAACGATCTATTCATTTATCCACCCATTCATCCATCAATTCATCTATCCATCTATCCATCCATTCATTTATCCACCCAACCATTGATCCATCCATTCATCCATCCACCTACCCACCCACCCATCCACCCATCCATCTATTTGTTATTCCATCCACGTACCTATTACTTTCTGAGATCAAATATTTATACCCATGTATATGCAGGCATCCTTCAATACCTGGCACAACCTAGGTTATCAGTATTCACTTCGTGAATGAATGCACACATGAATGAATGAATGAATGACTTGGAGTGGATCATTCTGCAGACCCTTTCTGGGGCTTTTCTTAGTTTTACTGAGGAATAAATCCAAGGGAAGAAAAAGAGTTGGTTGGAAGAGGCCTGGGTTCCCAGGTACACCAGAGAATCATAGAGTCCCCTGGAGAGAGAGAGAGAGCGAGAGAGAGCGAGAGCGAGAGGGAGCGAGAGCCCAGTTCATGATGCAGAGAAAACACAAAACATATTCTGTGGAATACCCGTAAGTCTCTTTACATTCTCTCTGCTTGGCTCTTTGTTCCGGGGAAAAACAATTAGATTTCAGAGTTGCCATGACTTTAGATGGAAGAGAATAAATGTTGGGCATGCGGAATTGTAATAAAAATTCTCAAGTTATGGTTCATAAATATTACCAAAGAGACGGATTATATTCTCCCGATGGTTCAGGAAATTGGAAACGGTGGGTTGCCATACTGAGTGTTACTCACTGTTTCATCTCTGTCCAAGTCCCAACAATTGTAGCATCACACTGTATCATACTGTACTCTAGAAACTGGAAAATAGAGGAATGATGCTTATGCCGTGTTGGCAAGCATTTGGAACGAGGATGGATTACCTGATGTCCTAAACGTTGCTCATTTCATAATGCCTGGAAGAGCTCATGTCTTTTCCTTTCTCTTTTATTTTTTAAATAAAAGACACCTTTATAGTATAATATGCTTGTTTTTGGAATCTCCACCTTAATGTATCTTTGACCAGTCTACCTAGATAAGTTTAAATAGCTATTTGTCCTGGATTAAATGAATCATTCCTCACCCCTGAAGCAGAAAGCCAGTGAAAGGTGGCCTTTTAGCATCTAGATCCTACAGAATTCTATCATCCCCTGCTAGCGTGGGCAAGCACCAGCCTCCAGACTCCCCTTTTTAAAGTGGGGCTCTGAGCCCCGCTGGGAAAATGCACTTTGCTCAGTGCAGGACGGAGCTCTGGGTTTTTTCCACAAAGTCCTCAGGGAGCTTCCTGTGCAGACTCTGCCTCTTTCAACGGTGAGTTCTAAAAGCATCAACGTAGCAAGACTCACTTTTAAAATTAATGAAAACAAAGTTTAAATCCCTTTCAATCTTCATTTGCTGTGTACACAGCTAATTACTCTTTAAAACTGATTGGGGTTTGGACTTGATAAAAGTTCCTTTTTTCTGCCATGATCGACTAACCCCTGACCCTTTTGTAAGCCTTCCCCCCCTGGCTTGATCTAATCAGCCCTTCATCACATGAGGTGTTTCTTCCTCAGGGACAAAACCACACACAGGCACAGAGGAAGGTGATGCAATTGTTCCTGTATCCTGTCGGGAGGTCATGCATGCTGTTGGTTGTTGCTGGTCTTACTGATGCATTTGAACTGATCCATCTGGGATGTTCACCTCATCTGCTCTGTGATAAATTGTCTGGATGTGTTCAGTTCCTACTGAAGGTCAGGGGAGAGGCTTTCCCAAGGTCCAAATCCATCTCTCGAGTTAAGCAAACCTCCAGATTTCACTTTGCTACCATTTCCAGCCTAGGTTGTTCTCTGCAGTGTGTTTACACACATAACCACACATGGAGTGGTCCATGGACTGGCAGCATCAGCGTCACCCAGCAACTGGGATGAGGAACAAATATTGGTTTCTTATGCCAAATCACAGTATCACACTACCTAACCTTTGAGATTTGAGAATATTTATTTGGGGTGTCATTTTAAAAGATCACTGGATCTTATATGGAACCGTAAGACCCAGGATTGGTTTGCCAAAGCAATCCTGAAGAAAAAGAACAAAGCTGGAGGCATCACCCTCCCAGACTTCAGACAATACTACAAACAAAGCTACAGTAATCAAAACAGTGTGGTATCAGCACAAAAACAGACATGGATCAAAGGAACAGAATAGAGAGCCCAGAAATAAACCCACAGACTTATGTCAATTAATCTTTGACAACGAAGACAAGAATACACAATGGAGAAAAGACAGGCTCTCCGGCAAGTGGTGTTGGGAAAGTTGGACAGTCACATGTAAATCAATGAAGTTAGAACATACCCTCACATCACACACAAAAATAAACTCAAATGGCTTAAAGACTTAAATATAAGGTATGATACCATAAAACTCCTGAAGAGAACATAGGCAAAATATTCTCTGACATAAATTGTACCAGTGTGTTCTTTGATCAGTCTCCCAAGGCAATAGAAATAAAAGCAAAAATAAACAAAGGGGACCTAATCAAACTTATGAGCTTCTGCACAGCAACGGAAACCATAACAAAATGAAAAGACAACCTATGGAAGGGGAGAAAATATTTGCAAACGATGGGACCAACAAGGGCTTAATTTCCAAAGTATACAAAGAACTTACACAATTCAATAAAAAAAAAAAAGAAAAAATGGGCAGGAAACCTAACTAGGCATTTCTCCAGAACCATAAAAGAAGATGCTGGCTTTGCTTTAAGCTACAAAGTAGGTGGTAATTTGTTACGACAGCAACAGGAAACTGATTCACCTCTTAAAATATGACAGGTCAGAGCAAATATCCTTCTAGAGTGAATCACCCAGGGGTCTCATGAACCAGAGTCAGCTTCAGCCACTCAGGATGGGGTCAAGACGTTATGTCTGTAACCAGCTCCCGGGCCACGGCTGCAGCAGTTGGTCCAAGAAACGGGCTTTGAGCTACAAGACTGACTGACTGATGTTCAGCCTGGTGGTTTTTTTAGTTGAAGCAGACTTGCTGTACCATATTAGATAAGTTACAGGTGTACAGCATAGTGATTCACAAGTTTTAAAGGTTACACACCATTTATAGTTATTATAAAATATTGGCTGGGGCGCTTCCCTGGTGGCGCAGTGCTTGAGAGTCCGCCTGCCGATGCAGGGGACGCAGGTTCGTGCCCCGGTCCGGGAGGATCCCACATGCCGCGGAGCGGCTGGGCCCGTGAGCCATGGCCGCTGAGCCTGCACGTCCGGAGCCTGTGCTCCGCAACGGGAGAGGCCACAGCAGTGAGAGGCCCGCGTACCACACACACACAAAAATATATATATATTGGCTGTATTCCCTGTATCATGGTGGTTTTTATCTTTGAAAAATTGTCCCCAGTTCCCCAGAAATCTTTTAGGGCTGGCGCATACAGGGACCTTGATTTGATGGTGGACTCTGAGCTCATTCAAGGAGAACAGGGAGTTTGCTGAATGCCTGGAAGACACTCATCACTTTCCACAACTCCTTGGACCATTAGCCCGTGAGAGGGTGTGCCCACTGTCCCCTGTTCATTGGGATTGTAGCTGTGCTCTAACATGCAGAATGATGAGAAGATGAAGGCTTGGGGCTTCTCCTTGGCCGAAGTCTGAAATCTTCCAAGCATGACCTGCGTTTCCCAAGCTTCTTCTGAGAAAGACGGAGATGCTGCAGGACACAGGGGCAACATCACCTGCATCCTTTTGAGAAATGCCACGGTTCAGAGGAGAGAAAACAGGGATGTGTTTGTGGAATGTGTCATTTCCAGGACAGCTCCTGAGCCCCCCTTTCGTTCACCCTCCTGTTAATTCAGTGATCAAAGATACCTGCTCTTTCTTATATGGCATTCAAGCAGGAAAGTTTTTACTCACAGGTTCCAAGACATCTAAGCATCTAGACTTGCCTGGAAATCTCCTGCTTTTTAGCTCCATGCATATAAGTTTACTGGAAACCTCGATGTCTTTCTTACATATTTTGGACATACGCAGAACTTCTGGAAAGTTATGAAGACCTTGTTCTAGAGACAAGCTTTTCTTGGAGGAAGACAAGAGAGCCATTGGTTAAGGGAAAGTGTCAGCCTTGGATAACTCAAGCTTTTAGCGCATGAAGCGTACCTATATATGTAACGTGCATCTTATATTTCGATGTAGGGCACATGGTATATTTATATTCTACCTGCAACCTCTTGGAGAAGGGATTCTACTGCTGTCCGAAGTTACTTCAACAGTATCTAACAAACAGTATCTAACTCTATACAAACAGTAGTATTCGTCTACAGGGTAACGAACTTAGGATGTTAATGGTTCTGTTCCCTGGAATCCAATTGGATTGAAATGCTCTTAAATGTGTTCTGTGGTCAAGTTGGTTTGGGGAAAGCTGACGATCGTATCATAATCTCTCTTCCCTGGAAAGATTTCATTGCACTTGTGCAAAGAAAAGACAGAGATATCTTGCTGAAATGCAGCCCCGTGTTTCCCACGTGTTTTGAGCCCCAGAGCCCCTGTTACTCCCTGCTGACACTGCAGTGAGTGTCCTGAGTTATTTGTGTTGGAAGGAATTTTGCTTGGTGTAGTTTGGAAAACACTTAAGGACACAGAGTGAAGAATCCAGTGGTTCCTGTGGAAGCCTCTGCTGAATGCTGAGGGCAGTTCTCTGCTTCTTACTGTACGCCATCCCCATGGACCATTCAGCTCACCCGATCTACAACCTCTGGTTGCTGAGAAGACTCTTAGGCCTGCATTCTATAAATACATGCTTTTTTATTTACTGAAGTTGTTTGCCAAATAAATATATGTGAACATATTTAATAGATAAACATCCCTTTAGAAAAAAATATCACCCTTAGCCTGCGTTTCATCCCTCCCAAGCGCAAGACCCACGTTTCTCAGAACTGTGCAAGTGTGATTTATTTTCTGCATTTATTTTTTTTTTGCAATCTGGTAGAGTTTCTGAATCCCCAAATCAAAATAAGTGCCATTTAAAAAAAAAAACTTGCACAAGCGTTTCCTATGCCTCTACGACGAAAATCAATTTCTGTTTTGACAGCATTTTCTCACATAATTAGCTTATTTGTCTGGTTGACCAGATATACATGTTATAGACAAAAAAAAAAAAAAAAAAGAAACCTTTTATAAAAACGGGAGAAAGTTGCAGGCAGCATCCAAAAGTATGGTCATGCCTACCAAGGAAAGTGTAATTGACATCCTTACACTCATATGATAAACCAAATGCTACAAAAAAGAGTGCTTTTACATCTTTCAGGGATAAAAACCACACCATGATATGTGACTTTATTGTATTAAACAGACTTTAAATAGAAGATTATATTTTCTAATGAAACCTAAAAAAAAAAAAAAAAAAAAAGACACATTTTCTGCCAGGGAGAATAGCATTCCAAGGGAGGTGAGGAACTCTGTGGGGTCCAGGTAGCCAATGCACTGCTTGGGGATGAAGCTTGTCTAGGAGTTTAGGATGAAGATGGACCCGGTCAGAGACCAGCCAGGGTCCTCTGACCCTTTTGCTTTAATTTTGTTGTATACACTCTTACATATCCCTCAGGGATGCTCACCTCCTCAGTCTTAGAGAACATTTTGAGGCAGTGTTGAATGTCCCTCCAATATTCCCACTGTATTTTTTTTTTTATAAATTTACCAATTAATTAATTTTATTTTTGGCTGTGTTGGGTCTTCGTTGCTGTGCGCAGACTTTCTCTAGTTGCGGCGAGCAGGGGCTGCTCTTTGTTGCGGTGCGTGGGCTTCTCATTGCGGTGGCTTCTCTTGTTGCGGAGCACGGGCTCTAGGTGCGCAGGCTTCAGGAGTTGTGGTGCATGGGCTCAGTAGCTGTGGCTTGCGGGCTCTAGAGCGCAGGCTCAGTAGTTGTGGCGCACGGGCTTAGTTGCTCCGCAGCATTTGGGATCTTCCCGGACCAGGGCTCGAACCCGTGTCCCCTGCATTGGCAGGCGGATTCTTAACCACTGCGCCACCAGGGAAGCCCTTTCCACTGTGTTTTGTGTGCATAGGTAGCTTCCAGCCCCAGCACCTGCACTGACTTACCTGTGCAGGTGTGGGTGTCATGACACTGGACGGAGGGTAGCTCTGTCCAGTCCCAGGTGGGAGCTCCATCCAGCCCAGCTCACACTTTCTCCCTCACACTTCCTAGTATGACCACGACACTCTGCAACTTCTTAGTCAACCCAGCGGGCAACCGTGGGACTCTGTTAGGGTCTCCCGTGAGCTGAGGTGGTGATACCTACACGGACTTGGTGATCCTGGTACGGATGGACTTAGGGTCTATGAGAGAGGCAGATTCTTATCGGGAGGTGAGGAAGGTCCACGTACATCTTCCCAGGGTTGTGGAATACCGTCTTCCCTGGGGTACCCACCTGCCATGGCCAATCATACCCTTGGAACAAATCACCTGTGGGGTTATGTATCTCCCATCCCAAAGCCCCCTTAGGCGTCTTATCTGTCTCCCCTGTCGACACCTTAATGGAGATGTGATAGAACCAGCTCCTACCCACCCTTGGGGCCCAACACTGCTCATCATGTCCCAAATCCATGCTCTACGACCTCAAACAGGGCGGCCATGTTTACACCACAGAAATTGGCTCCAGAGACGGACCAGCATTTCTTTTTTTTCCTGGATAGTCGGTTAACCCTTTACCAGGACCCTGCTGTTCTGATATGCATCCCCCAAGGAAAGAAGAGAAAATTGGTTGGCATGCACACATTGAAGAAAAAAGAAACATTAAAATGATGAGAGAGAATCTGAAAAAGAATAGATTTATATGTATAACTGAATCACCGTGCTGTACACCCGAAACTAACACAACACTGTAAATCTACTAGATGTCAGTTAGAAACAGAAACAAAGAAGAAAAAAGATCTGCGACTGGAAAAAATTAAGTCAAAAAGAGAAAAAAAAAAAAAAAAGGATGGACCACTATTTGAAGGTGAATAGACACAGAAAAACTTCAGTGGTAAGCAGCTTATGGAATCATGCAGGATACACGGGCAGGCTTTCCACGGAATCCCCATCACCTTGGCGGGTGTTTATGAAGGCCAGCCCAGTGCTGCCAGGAGACGCATCAGAGAGTCTCAAGCTGGATGTGCCATCCAGGCCGCTTTCAACTGAGAACGTTTCCATGTGTAAAAGTGTCATGCTGGCATAGCCGCCAATTTTCCCGTTGCTGCAAGGATAAAAGTGTTTTGCAAACACCGGAATGCCTTATCAAGCTGAAACAGAGCTTTTGCGGTGGGTGGATTAGTTTATTTCCAAAAAAAAAGAGAAACGAAAATTATTTTTGGCTACCAAACATCTTTCCCCTAAAAACAAATACGTTTGGGTAAAACATTTGGAGTGAAAGTACAATTTTAATTCCAAAATATTTGAGGGGTGGGGGATGGAGGCATGGCTATTTCATGGATCATGTATTCAGGTTTGATAAAGCGGGGTATAACGTTATAAATTTATTTCAAAACGTAGGTTAGGAACAAAGAGAAGCCATGAGTTAGAAACACGGCTGGGAGAAGATTTTTAATGTTTGAAATAAGCCGGTATGCTGGATATAAATGTTCATACACTCAAGTATGGCTCCCATGGGTTGATTTTTATTGATCCCCTACCTGAAGAAACACAAGTAGGCTGTACAAATGATTGGTGGTGATTAACGTTGGTAGATGCGACAGATGAAAGAAAATACACCAGTTTAGGGGTGATCATTCCCCAATGAAACTGTAGTTCCAGTAAACCCAAAAACACGTGAAAGCTGGGTAACTTAGAAAGTGGACCAATGTACAGAACTATTGAATCATTATGTCGTAGAACAAGGACTAAAAGTGTTGTAGGTCAATTATACTTCAAAAGCAAACAAAAACTCTTAGAAAAAGAGATCAGATTGGTGGTTACAGAGAAAGTGGGTAGGGGAAGGTGGAATTGGAGGAAGGTGATCCAAAGGAACTTTTATCCAGTTAAAAGGTAAATAAGTGCTAGGGATGTAATGTTCAATATTATAAACATGATAAAAGTAATTAACACTGCTCTGTGTTATACATGAAAGTCGTTAAGACAGTAAATGCTGAGA
Source organism: Neophocaena asiaeorientalis asiaeorientalis (assembly GCF_003031525.2). Taxonomy (NCBI): domain Eukaryota; kingdom Metazoa; phylum Chordata; class Mammalia; order Artiodactyla; family Phocoenidae; genus Neophocaena; species Neophocaena asiaeorientalis. Next base: position 489,133 of record NW_020174373.1, on the reverse strand, counting down.
TTTCTCATCACGAGAAAAGCAAAAATAGTTTTTCTATTTTGCTTCTTTTGTATCTCTATGAAATGATGATGGTCACTAAAGTTATGTGGTCATGATTTCATGATGTATGTAAGTCAAGTCCCTATGCCGTATCCCTTAAGCTTATATAGTGCTGTGTGTTAATTCTATCTCAATAAACCTGGAAGAAGAAAAAGGTGGGAGGATTTTACGTGAAAAAAGATGATGGAAAAATCCTTCATCACTGTGTTCATTCCAGCCTTTCAACGAACTGTAAGGAAAACAGCTCCACAACCAAGAAGAGAGACCCAGAGAAAATGTGCGTCCATTCTCCCGGAGTTTATTAGCGATAAAATAGCTCAAATTGATAAATAATTCTCCAGGTATATCTCTAAGCCTGTATGTAAAGAGCACTTCAACATGGTTGGAGGGCTTAAGAAAAAGAGAAAATCATAGCTCGCGATTGGTGCCAGAAGGATACAGATTCCTTTCAGCTCCTGTTTTAACTTACTCTAAAACGCAGACTCTGGCATTGATCTAAAGCCTCATTCCTCAATTCTAATTAAAGGGAGCAGTCAATAATTCAAAACCGTGACTAATAAAAATGTGCTTGGCTTTCAGAAGGGGCGCGTAGTATCCTCTATCTTGGATCTACAACCCCAATTACGTTTTAGGAGCTGTTATCGGTGTTGGAATTCCATGACTAATTGTCTGAACAGGGCGACCTGACAGTTGATGGGAAGAGGGAGCTTGAATTAAATAATCACCACGTGGAGAGTTGGGCGTTTCGAGTTGTGTCTGCATTTTGCTATTTCTACCGTCCTCACTCACCTCCTTGGAGGTTGTATCTATAAAAGGTACAGGATCCCGGAACCAAACTTTGTGAATAGTCTCCTGTCCGGGAGATCGAGGGCCAGCATCGTGCAGCTTGTTTTGGGTGACACACATTTAACTTGATACAAAATCGCTCACGATGAAAAAAAAAAAACAAAACTCCGTGTAGCACAAGCCACATCCTCAGTGCTGATCAAATTAAGGGTAAACGAGATGGAATTGGGAAGGGTTTATTTCTAAGTATTCCAGCAGGAGATGAAATTTAAACTGGGTCGTTATGGCCCCAAGCTAAGAACGGCTTTCACATTTTTAAACGGTTCCATTTTCTTATTTAAAAACGTTTTTTAAATTTTTATTTCTTCTTCCATTTTCATTGAGATAGAATTGACATACAGCACTGGAACAGTTGAAGGCGTAAGGCATAATGATTTGGCTTACGTCATGAAACAGTGATAAGATTCATCTTTTCATACTGATAATTCAAATTCTCCAAGTTAAAGAAATAGAAAAACATTTTTTCCTTGTGATGGGCTCAGATCTATGGAAGCTGCCTGGCCTGGGATATCACCCCACACATCCCCAAGCTCAGGCAGCCGACAGGCAATGACCCATTGTACAAAAGACCAGCTCAGCAGTGCAAGGCAGGCGCCAGACCTCCCCAAGGGATCAGGCTGCAAAGGTCACATCCTTGCTGGGCTGTTTCTCCTGTCCTGCTCTGTCTTCCTCACTCCCTTTTCTCCTGAGAGCTCTCCCTGGAACCCCCAGCATCCCAGAACTCTGGGGCCACAAAGCAGCGATCAGGGAGGGAACGTAACCTGCATCCCAAGGGTGGGACTGTTTGCACCTGGATCACAGACACCCCTGACTGTAGTTCAGTTCCCAGCCTGAAGCTGCAGCTGGTGTAGACAGCGCTTTGCTGGCTCCTGACCTGGAGGATGAGCCTCCGATCTGGACTCAGGTGAGCTGAGCTGATACTTTACTGCATCCCTTCACACCTACAGATATAGCACCACACTCCGTGTGTGTGTGTCTCTGTGTGTACAGGATTTTTCCACTTGCAAAATAGATCATCTCTTCTGCATAGCATTTTTTAACTAAAGACTCACACCTACAGATATAGCACCACACTCCGTGTGTGTGTGTCTCTGTGTGTACAGGATTTTTCCACTTGCAAAATAGATCATCTCTTCTGCAAAGCATTTTTTAAAAAAAAAAAAAAAAAAAAAAAAAATCCCTAGCCGTGAGTGTTAACGGGAGGCCAAGTTCAATTTTCCTGCTCCGGAGAAATCTGTGTCTTCCTAGGCGTGGAGGTAAGAAGGGCCGGCAGAGACTCAATGCCACAGGCAGGATTCTCTATTATCAAGGCTGGGTCAGGACATCTTCTGACACCCACATCTTGAGGGGTGTCTGTGGGTGAACAGAGAACCGAAATCCAGAAGGAGATCCAAGTTCATGAGGTTGTTTTTTAAAAAAGATGGATGCAGAGGAAACAGGAGCGTGACTGATGTAACAATTTGCCTTAGTCTCTGAGGTATGGATGGGATGTTTCCCCACAAACCTTGCAGCCAGCGGGGCTGGCTGGTGCCCCACAGAGAGCTCTTGCTTGAAAAGCTTTGTTCCTTTGGGAAGATTGAGTCCAGCAGGAAGTACCAACACAGACCTCTTTAGGGCCACACACCCTAATACAAGGCACCGGAAACCCCCAATACTGCAAGCATCCTCATCTTTGCTTCTATAACCCACCAGAGATGAAACGGAGGCTCTTTTCAAAAATCTGTCTCTGCTCCAAATACCTCTGCCTTTGTGTCACTTACCTCTTGATGCAAAACATCTTCCCCCCAGAACTCAGAGGCTTAACCAGCACACGTTCCTGGGAGTCTGAAATCCAGGCATAGTTTAGCCTCTGCTGCAGGCTGCAAATGTGTCAGCCAGGGCTGGGGGCTCCCCTGTGACAGTGGGAGGGTCTGAAGCAGCTGTTGGCAGGAACTGGTTCCTTGTGGCTTTTCACACTGAGGGTTTTGGCTCCCTTCTGGCTGTTGGCTGGAAGCCACTGTCCTTTCCTTGCTGTGTGGACATCTCAGGACACGGCCCCTGGGTTCCATGGGGCAGGAGGCTTTGCTGGCAGAACAGAAGTTTCAGTCTTTTTTTTTTTTTTTTTTAATTTTTGGCTGCATTGGGTCTTTGTTGCTGCATGTGGACCTTCTTTAGTTGCAGCGAGCGGGGGCTACTCTTCGTTTTTTGCTCGGGCTTCTCTTTGCAGTGGCTTCTCTTGTTGCGGAGCACGGGCTCTAGGCTCGCAGGTTCAGTAGTTGTGGCACACGGGCTCAGTAGTTGTGGCTCGCGGGCTCTAGAGTGCAGGCTCAGTAGTTGTGGCGCACGGGCTTAGTTACTCCGCAGCATATGGGATCTTCCCAGAACAGGGCTCGAACCCATGTCCCCTGCACTGGCAGGCGAATTCTTAAGCACTGCGCCACCAGGCAAGTCCCAGAAATTTCAGTCTTATGCAACACAGTCTCAGAAGAGACATCCACTGACCTTTGCCATCTTTTTTTTTTTTTTTTTCCTACACTGCGTGGCACGCGGGATCTCAGTTCCCCAGCCAGGGATCAAACCCTCATCCCCTGCAGTGGAAGCGCGGAATCTTAACCCCTGGACCGCCAGGGAAGTCCCTAAGCTTTGCCATCTTTGCATTAGAAGAAATACACAGATTCCACCCATATTCCTGGGGTGAAGGTGACGCAAGGGCATGAATATTAGGACGGGGGGCTCGGGAGGGACCATCTTGGAGACGGTCAACTAATTCCTCACGCTCTGGTCCCCCACAGAAATCTCTCTGCAGCTCTAATAGCCACGTTTCCAAAACAAACACTTTTTTCAAAATCACCCAAACTATGAGCTTTTGACTGCAGATGGAAAGATGGAAAAGCAGCAAACTTGCTTTATCTTTCAATAATTGTTTAATAGCTGTGGCTTAAGCCCCAACAGTTGTCCAATGTTCCTTGAGGTTGACTCGATCCGTGACCATGAGCTAGTAAGTAAGGCAGGCTTATCAAACAATACGGAGAAGGCAGCTGAGAAGAAAAAACCAAGGTGGCAGCCCATTGGCTGACTTTGGTGCCATTTCTGGCTCTTCCATCTCACAAGGGTGTAAGTAGGAAAAAAAAAAAAAAAATTGCCCAAGTGTAAAAATCAGTGAGAAAAACCACACACCTGCATTGTGTGTGGATTCAGGTCAAACATTTATACAGAGGCAAGCTGAGTTCCTCACTCTAGGTGCCCTGCAGTCCCTTCTATTTAAAAAAATAAGAAAAGGGTGACTTGAAGAGGAAGGACTCACAGCCCAAAACAAAACAAGGAGGCATCGTGGAAACCTGCAACTGGAATAGAAGAGCAGATCTGAGGCACAGTCAGAGACAGACTCACCAGAGGCAGAGGCGGGACCCTTCCTGAGAACCTGCTCCAAACAATCCCATCCCAACTCTGCAGACACAGCTGGATGTTGATGAGGTTGAAAGAATGGATTCACCGTGGGGGGTGGGGGGGAAGTGAGGCTTCAAAGGGATAAATCCTCTTAAAATAAAAATTCCTAAACCGTGAGGCAAATTAAAGAGGAGAAAAACGCAGCCTATGGGGGGAAAATTGGACAAAATGAAAAGCAAGAACACTACCAGACGTGACAAATATTCTACTATAGGAGGGATTGAAGAGACTTTAAGTCATACGTGGCCTCTGCGGGAATTACTTTTCATATTTGTTTTAAAAAGAGGAGAAGGCAGTTACGAAGATTCCTCCTATTTGAAGGAAAAGACATGAACATATCAGAGCAAGGAACTTCATGTTTTTCAAATTTCAGTTTATTCTTTGCCAAGCTTTCTATTATGAGGGTGTTGCAAGTTGAACTATGATTGCATTCAAAAGGGATTTTACACTATGTGACCTTTCGAGGTTGTCTTCTTTCACTTAACGTAGGTGGTTTTGGTTTTGAGCTTCTGCTATGTTGTGGTGTGTGTCAGTGGCTTTTTCCTTTATTATTTTTATTTTTTTAATAAATTTATTTATTTTATTTATGTTTGGCTGCGTTGGGTCTTTGCTGCTGTGCGCGGGCTTTCTCTAGTTGAGGCGAGCGGGGGCTACTCTTCGTTGTGGCGTGCGGGCTTCTCCTTGCGGTGGCTTCTCTTGTTGCGGAGCACGGGCTCTAGGTGCACGGGCTTCAGTAGTTGTGGCACGCGGGCTCAGTAGTTGTGGCGCACGGGCTTAGCTGCTTTGCGGCATGTGGGATCTTCCCAGACCAGGGCTCGAACCTGTGTCCCCTGCATTGGCAGGTGGATTCTTAACCTCTGCGCCACCAGGGAAACCCTTTTCCTTTATTTTTAAATTAATTTATTTTAAAAAAATTACACCTTCATAAACTGGAAAAAAAATTTTAAATAAAGGTAATACACTATTAAAGTACCAAGAGGTAGCAGACCAACAGGGACCTCATTTAGTTAGTAGAATAAAATGGGTTATAATTAGCTCTTCAAATATTATCTCATCCTAATGAAGTGCATTTGATATATTTCCTAAAGAGTTGACTAAGATAACTGAAAATCTCCTACTTCTTGTATATCCCATGAAGGCTTCATTTTCTCCACATCAAGTTCTTGGAAGAGAAAGACAAATACCATGTGATATCATTTATATGTGGCATCTAAAATATGACACAAATGAACTTATCTACGGAACAGAAACAGGCTCACAGACATAGAGAACAGTCTTGTGGTTGCCAACGGGGGGGCGGAGGGAGAGTGATGGATTGGGAGGTTGGGTTAGCGGATGCAATCTATTACATTTAGAATGGATAAACAACAAGGTCCTACTGTAGAGCACAGGGAACTATATTCAATATCCTGGGATAAACCATAATGGAAAAGAATATTAATAAAAGAATGTATATATGTGTAAAAAAAAAGTTGTTCTTGGGATGATAACTGAATGCACTGAACATGCCAGGAATAGTGTCTAAAATAATAAAAATTGAGCTGTTTTGTCAAAATTTCAATGAGGTTCAGAGCAAGGAGTTCGGTTAAGTTGTTGGTAAGCCGAAGACAACATAAATTTCTGATTCTGGGCTTGTGGAATGAGGGTTCCCGACTCAACCTTGCATTAACCCTGTACAAAATTAAATGTGAACAATGTGAGGTACATTGGGCTTAACCACGGTTAAGGCTACTCTAGATATCTTCCAAGAAGGAGATAAACTTTATTATTTTTTAAAAAATTATTTAAATAATGTATTTATTTTTGGCTACGTTGGGTCTTCGTTGGCTGCGCGCGGGCTTTCTCTAGTTGCGGCGAGCGGGGACTACTCTTCGTTGCGGTGCACGGGCTTCTCATTGTGGTGGCTTCTCTTGTTGTGGAGCACGGGCTCTAGGTGCGAGGGCTTCAGTAGTTGTGGTCTGCGGGCTCAGTAGTTGTGCTGCACCGGCTTGGTTGCCCTGAACCATGTTGGATCTTCCAGGATCGGGGCTCGAACCCACGTCCTCTGTATTGGCAGGCGGGTTCTTAACCACTGCGCCACCAAGGAAGTCCCATGATCCCATTTCAATATTCACAGTAACTCTGTAGTGTTAGTATTATAGCCTGCGGTTCCAAGCAAGGGATTGAGATCCATCAGGATAAAACCCAACAAAATTAGTACTGATCAAATGCTTACACAAAGGGACACTCCAGAGAAGTTGTGTCCTCTCCCTCCCACTGACAATCTTTCCATGGAGTTATATAAGCCATTTGAAAAAGTAAACCTTCCAACTCATCCTTCCAAGCTGGGAGCATGAAGAATTCAATGTTGTCCACCACACAACCTTTCTTCCTGGGACCCCCTACTTTAACAGTTAACCTGAGTTCCTTAGTGGATGGGGCTTGAGGGGGAATGTTCTCCTGGCACATGGCACAGAGGTCCAATCGCCTTAATTTTGGGTTTTTAAAATTTTTTTATAAATTTATTTATTTATTTTTGGCTGCGTTGGGTCTTCATTGCTGTGCGCTGTGCGCGGGCTTTCTCTAGTTGCGGCGAGCCGGGCCACTCCCTGTTGCAATGCGTGGGCTTCTCACTGGGTGGCCTCTCTTGTTGTGGAGCACGGGCTCTAGGTGCGCGGGCCTCAGTAGTTGTGGCAGGTGGACTCAGTAGTTGTGGCTTGTGGGCTCAGTAGTTGTGGCTTGTGGGCTCTAGAGCGCAGGCTCAGTAGTCGTGGAGCACAGGCTTTGTTGCTCCGTGGCATGTGGGACCTTCCCGGACCAGGGCTCAAACCCGTGTCCCCTGCATTGGCAGGCGGATTCTTAACCACTGTGCCGCCAGGGAAGCCCTCGCCTTAATTTTGGAAAAAAGACTTCTGACTTCCTAACCCACTCCAGAATCCTTCAGTGGAGACAGTGGGTTTGGAGACAGTTGGGAGTTCCTTACAAAAGTTAGTACAGAATTACCCACTCACCTCCTCTGGAATAAGTGTCTTTGTATCTTCAAATGTGTATCCTTCACAGAGGGAATCATTGCTCTGCTTTCACACCCATCGTGGTGAAATGATACAGCTCTTTGCATCTTTCACTTATGTGTACAGAACCCCCTGGTATGTGGCAGGCACGGTACTAGGCATTGGGATAAAAAGGGACACAAAAGGGATGAATTTCTTTTCTTCCTGAATCTTTAGTCTACTCAGCATCAGCATTATGAAACAACCACAGTTTAGGGTTTCATAGCCTCTGACTCTACTCTTAACTTTAGGACAGGAATAATGCATGCGTTCCTTCAATTCAGCACAAATGTATTGAATGCCTACCCAGCACCATGCCAAGTCTTGCTAAGAGAAAGCAAGATTAACGGCCTCTGTCTCAAGGAGTTCACAATCTCGTGGAACAGGACGACAAGAGAATCAGTCATGGGGTGCATGCCATTATTGCACTAAAAGATGGGCGCTGCATTTACCCTGGGATCCTGGGTTCTCCTGCTGTCATTGATGAAAGGAGCATTGATTCCTGGGGGTGGGGCACTTTCAGCTCCGATATCCTCATCGTTAGTTCCTCCTTCCTTCTTTCCTTTGGGAGATACGTAAGACATTTCCATCTCTAATACCCCGTGATTACCAGCGTCGTCCTCCACGCATGGGCTGAGCTAGGCGCTGGGCTTCTAAACTTGTACTGGAAGCAGGGTCTGAGTGCAGATGAGATAGAGAGACGGTTAGATAGAGACAGAGACAGAGCTAGAGAAAGAGAAATAGATATGTAGACGCACAGAGATAGAAGTTGAGGCAGAGACAAACACATGCATGTCCACAGAGGTGCGGTAAAGGTATAGAGATGTAGAAACAGAGAGAGACGGAGGTGGAGATATGTAGGCACATACTGAGTGATGGCTGTAGATACAGGTGTACATACTGTGGAGGGGGAGGTGTAGAAGTACAGGTGTGGCTCTAGGTGGGATATAGGGACAGCATCAGTGTAGGGGTAGAAATATAAAAGTGTAGGTACAGGTATAAATATAAGTACAGAGCTACAAATACATAGTCTAGCTGTAGAAGTATACAGATATAGGTAAAGATATATACATACAGGGATAGGTATAGATATAGGTTTATAGACAGAGATATACATATACATACAGTTATATAGATATGGTAGATACAGCTATATAGACATGGGTATAAATAAAGTACAGATGTAGCTGTAGGTATATACATATAAGAATACATATATAGTTATATAAATATAGCATAAGCAAAGGTCTTCTGGTAGGAGTATATAGTCATAGGTGAAGCTATATAGATATAAATATAGGTATATACCTATAGATGTAGTTGTAAATATAATTATAGAGAGATAGGTATCAATATAGATAAAGGTATAGAGATACACATATAGATATAGGTATATAGAAATCCATTTAAGTAAAAGTATAGATATAGGTATAAACGTATAAGTATAGGCGTACGAATATAAACAAATGTATGTGGATGTAGGGATAGAGCTATAGGTAAAAGTATAGACAGCTAGAGGCATCCACAGGTAGATACACACATGTTCTATCTACAGGTATAGCTATTTAGACATAGGTCTAGCATAGGTGTGGGTGGACAGGTAGTGGGGTACAGGTGAGGGTGTAGGCATAGATGTGGGAATAGACACGCACCTCAAGAAAGGTAAGACCGAAAATCAGGCGAGTGGAGAGGAGGGGCCGGCCACCCCCTGGGAAGAGCAGGCCCAGCACGCTGATGGGAAGGGAAGAGATGTCCCCTCGGTGGGGCCGGGAGGGTCTCTCTCAGCTCCTGGGGCAGACGGGACGGGACTCCCAGACGGGACGGGACTCCCAGACGGGAGGTCTCCCTGGGCTCTGGAGGCAAGGCTGGGCCGGAAGGCAGGTTTGTGCTGGGACATGACCCCAGGATCGTATGATCTGGATCCCAGATACCCTGACCGTCTTCATCCTTCAGAGCACGGGAAGCCACAGTGGCTCATCTTTCTCTTCAAACCCATCTTCCTCCGCTTCCTGAGCTGCCGTATCTGAAACACCCGGGGGTCTCACCTTCACCGGGCAGGCGCACCATTGTGTTGGGTGCCACGGAGGCCAGAAGACGGTGGTCCCTTGGCGGGAGGTGCCAACAGCTTCCAGGAGAGGACGACCCCAATGTCTCGGTCCAGCGGTGGCTGCATGGGCAACCCCCTCCTCTCCAGCACCTGTGGTCCTTGCATGGGATCCCAGAGCCTAAGCACTTCCTTCAGGGGCTCCGTCAAGGAGGTGCCCTTGCTTCTCCTCCTTCCTGCCCAGATCCTTCCAAACTCAGGAGCGGGTTTCCCTTGGGTCGAGGTGCGTCCCCGTTGCTAAGGTCCCTCGGTCCCCGCTTCTCCTCCTTCCTCACGCCCAGAGCCCTTAGTTCATCTGCAACCAGGGTGCAGCTCTCTGGATGCCTACCCAGAACCCCGGACATCGCCCCCGAAAGGTGCAGCTTCAAAACAAGCAGAAGGATACGACATGATGCGTCAGCACGAGCGTCTGAGTCAGGGGATGACTAATACACCCAGAGGATGTTCTGTTTCTAAATCAGGGGTGGGTTTTAAGACAGACTTGCGTTTTTCCCCCCTCTTTTTTTTTCACAGAAGGAGATCCAACAGCAAGCAGATTTCAGGTTGTCAAAATATTTTTGTAGCTTTCTTATGAGCAGCAGAACCTTTTTAAAACTTTTATTTGGTGCCGTGCCACCTTGGATGGTAAAGTTCCATGGTTTCTTCTCAACGCAGGACTGCATGTCTCTTTATGGTTCAAGGGCCTGAAAACCCTTCAGGAATTTGAGAGCTGGGACTCCCCTGGAGCGGGGGTACCCAGTGAGACAGAGGTGCATTTGTAGTTGTCTACCTTTACTTGTGTTTAAATAAGATCTATCCTTTCAAAACCGAAGATTTCAATGCACAAAACCACGGGCAAAAATCGCATTTGGACTCACAGTTTTCAGCAGAAGCCAAGGACGTGGAAAGACTACCGATTTGGCAGTCAGATCTGTTATATAAATCAGCTTTGCATCTGTCTCCATAAAAACAGGAAATCAGCTCAGATGAATAATTTATTTGTGCAATTAAAAAAAAATTGGACCCTTCACACACAAGCCCTAGAGACCCAAGCTCAAATAATTAACGCGGCAATAAGAAGTCAGATATCACGTGAGGAAAAAAAAAAAAAATTAGTGCATTACATACACACAGCCTCCAGGGATGGAATTTATGTTCTCAATAAGCTTCCTGGTTCTGACAGGATGATATTTGGTCCACGCTTCACGGCTGAATGAGAACCCTCTGTCCCAACGACTCCTTGATTTTTCCTTTTAATTCTCATGCCCATCGCTTCCACATTCTGCATTTTTCTCGACTACGGAGGATGCAGAGACTCTTTTGCAGTCAGGACCGGCTCTAGCCACGGTGCTTTGTGGGAAGCACAGCTCCAGCCTCTCGAAGAGGAAATACGTATATGTTGCGTGAGCACCACGCCCTGAGCCCTGGGTCACAGCGCCCAGTGTGACCGCCCGCTAAGCCAACCAAGACTCTGGGTCGAGGGGAAGGAGTGGCTGCCCACAGTCAGAACAGATGGAGGTGGGATTCGGACTCACCCAGCAGGGACCCCAGAGCCTGGGTCTGCCCTTCAGAGAGACGAGAGGCTGGCGGGGGGCTCTCGACGTTTCTCGGAAGGTGCCCACAGGAGGCTGGTTGTTCTCCTCCCACCGACCACATCTGCAGGGTGTGCACAGCTTCCCTGCTTCTCGGAGGGGGCCGAGCTCGCCCTGCCATCACTTATAAGGGATCACATCCAGCCCTGACGCCAGGGCCCTTGAGGTTGATCGTGAAAAGATCATTAAAATGATAAACGTGGGGAAGACCCAGGAGGCTCTGGGAGGGGGCCCCTGACTCCCCGACTGCTGGACGTAGGGGAACCTTACATCCAGGGTTAGGTTACAGCCTCGATGGGCCCCTTCCTCCATTTAAAAAATATAGTTCCGGGAACTCTGCTCCGTATTCTGTAACAACCTAATCGGGAAAAGAATTTGAAAAAGAAGAGATACATGTCTTTGCGTAACTGAATCACTTTGCTGTACCCCTGAAACAACACAACCTTGTTAATCAACTGTGCTCCAATATAAAATCAAAGTTAAAAATAAGAAGAAAAACTTTAAAAAATGAAAAAGTATTAAAAACTATATTTTATGACTGTGTTGCTATAAACATGAGTATCACCCAGGCTGTGTTATAGGCACAGTTTTTCTTTCCATTTTAAAAGAACTGAAAGCATTTAACGGGCCCCTAGAAGTCCACAGACCCTGGGCACTGCGCGGTTTTGTTTCGGTGTGCTTTATTGTGCTTTGTATGTGTTGTGGTTTTTTTTTTTTTTTTTTTTTTTACGTGTTGTGTTTTTCACAGTAGGTTTGTGGTAACCCTGCACTCAGATGATGCTTTACATTTTTTAGCCACAATATATTTTTTAATTAAGGTAGGCATATTTGTTTAAGACCTAATGCTATCGCACACTTAATAGACTGCAGTCCAGTGTGAACATAACTTTTACATGCACTGGGAAACCAAGGATTTTGTGTGACTCTCTTTATTGAGATATTCACTTTACTGCAGTGGCCTGGAACCGAATCCTCACCATCGCCGAGGTATATTACCTGTACCTGACGATGAGTGCATTTTACATAAACACATTTCCTTTTAGAAGAGGGTGCATACTGGATGCAACCTTTTTTTTTACGAATTAATTAATTTGTTTTTGGCTACGTTGGGTCTTTGATGCTGCGCGCAGGTTTTCTCTACTTGTGGTGAGCGGGGGCTGTTCTTCGTTGCAGTGCATGGGCTTCTCATTGCAGTGGCTTCTCTTGTTGCAGAGAACGGGCTCTAGGCGTGTGGGTTTCAGTAGTTGTGGCTCGCGGGCTGTAGAGCGCAGTCTCAGTAGTTGTGGCGCACAGGCTTAGTTGCTCCGCGGCATGTGGGATCTTCTGGGACCAGGGCTCGAACCCGCGTCCCCTGCATTAGCAGGTGGATTCTTAACCACTGCACCACCAGGGAAGCCTGCAACCATGGTTTTTTGTTTTTCAATGTGGCTACTAGGAAATTTTATTTATTATTTTTAAATGTTTTATTTCTCATACAGTTTTTAACGGTTACACTCCATTTACAGTTATTACAAAATGTTGGCTCTATTCCCTGTGCTGGATAATATATCCTTGTAGCTTATTTATTTTATACATAATAGTGTGTACCTCTTAATCCCCTCCTCTTATCTTGCCCCTCCCCCATTCCCTCTCCCCACTGGGAACCACTAGTTTGTTCTTTATATCTGTGAGTCTGCTTCTTTTTTGTTATATTCACTAGTTTTTTAAAAAAGTGATTTGTTTGTATATATATATATATATGTATATATGTATGTATATATATACATACATATATATATTATATATACACACTTTTTCATATTTTTTTTCCCTCATGGGTTATCACAAGATATTGGGTAGAGTTCCCTGTGCTCCGCAGTAGGTCCTTGTTGTTTATCTATTTTATATATAGTCATGTGTATCTGTTGATCCAAAACTCCTAATTTATCTCCCCCACTCCCAGCTTTCCCCTTTGGTAACCATAAGTTTGTTTTTGAAGTCTGTGAGTCTGTTTCTGTTTTGTACATTAGTTCATTTATATCAATTTTCAGATTCCACCTATAAGTAATATCATATATAAGTCTCTTTTTCTGTCTGACTTACGTCATTCAGTATGATAATCTCCATGTCCATCCATGTTGCTGCAAATGGCAATACTTCATTCTTTTTTATGGCTGAGTAACATTCCATTGTATACATGTACCACACCTTCTTTATCCATTCCTCTGTTGATGGACACTCAGGTTGCTTCCATGTCCAGGATACTGTGAATAGTGCCGTCTAGAAGAAATTTTGAAAAGGAAAGCCATTGTCTTGGAAAGAGCCCCATGGAAAGTGGACCAGGTGTGGGTATGAGATGTGATAGAAGAAGAGAGTAACCTACATTGTCTGGGGTGTGTTCACCAAACCTGTCCACAGAACCTTCAAAAATCCTCAGGCTATAGAAACATAGAAAACTTGGTAAGGACATTAAAAAAAAAAAAAAGTCCAGATGTTATTTTCGGTATCAACGCCTTGGCCATTTCAGAAGAAAGTAGGACACAAGCTATATATAAATATGTTAACAAATGAAAATTCCTTTGTGACTTTGCCACCTCAGGAAAAACACCTCAGCTTCTAGCTGGATATCTGGTGTCATGTTGGGAATGGTGGTGTGGATTTTTCTTTTCATGCCTACATTGAGAAAGCAACTCTTTGACAGTGCGGAGCTTCCAGAAAAGGTGAGAGCAAATTTAATTTGCATGAAGATTAATACCCTGCTCTGAGGAAAAGAAAACTCATACCCAAAAAAATATACGGAATCATTTGATCCTTGAGTGTGTGTGTGTGTGTGCGTGTGTGAGCACTCAGTGTGCTCTGTTGCCCTTTGGAGGTGAGATAGGCAATGCTAAAATGTAATATATATATTTTAAAAGTTTTATTGTGCATACAGCTGAGACTAATATAATACTGTAAATCATCTATATCTCAATAAAAAGAACATTCCTAAACAATATAATACCACCTATTGAGAAACAACAAAAAATTTTATTGTGATAATATATATAAATATTATAAATATATATTATATATCTAAATATATATACAATCATATATACAAAATTAATGCACAGAAATCTCTGACATTCTTATACACTAACAACAAAAAATCAGAAAGAGATATTAAGGAAACAATCCCATTTACCACTTCAACAAAAGGAATCAAATACCTAGGAATAAACCTACCTAAAGAGGCAAAAGACTTGTACTCAGAAAACTATAAAACACTGATGAAAGAAATCAAAGATGACATAAACAGATGGGGAGATATACCATGCTCTTGGATTGGAAGAAGTAACATTGTGAAAATGACTATACTACCCAAAACAATCTACAGATTCAATGCAATCCCTATCAAATTACCAATGGCATTCTTCACAGAATTAGAGCAAAAAATTTTACAATTTGTATGGAGACACAAAAGACCCCGAATAGCGAAAGCAATCTTGAGAAAGAAAAATGGAGCTGGAGGAATCAGGCTCCCTGACTTCAGACTGTACTACAAAACTACAGTAATCAAGACAGTATGGTACTGGCACAAAAACAGAAATATAGATCAGTGGAACAAGATAGAAAGTACAGAGATAAACCCACATGCATATGGTCAACTAATCTATGACAAGGAGGCAAGAATATACAATTGAGAAAAGACAGCCTCTTCGATAAGTGGTGCTGGGAAAACTGGACAGTTACATGTAAAAGAATGAAATTAGAACACTTCCTAACACCATACACAAAAATAAACACCAAATGGATTAAAGACCTAACATAAGACCACACACTTAGAGGAAACTCTTAGAGGAAAACATAAGAAAAACACTCTTTGACATAAACCACAGCAAGATCTTTCTTGACCCACTTCCTAGAGTAATGAAAATAAAAACAAAAATAAACAAATGAGACCTAATTAAACTTAAAAGCTTTTGCACAGCAGAGGAAACCATAAACAAGATGAAAAGACAACCCTCAGAATGCGAGAAAATATTTGCAAATGAAACAACAGACAAAGGATTAATCTCTAAAATATACAAACAGCTCATGGAGCTCAATATCACAAAAACAAACAATTCAGTTAAAAAACGGGTAGAAGACCTAAACAGACATTTCACCAAAGAAGACATACAGATGGCCAAGAGGCACAGGAAACGATGTCATAGCTCAACATCACTAATCATTAGAGAAATGCAAATCAAAATCAAAATGAGGTATCACCTCACACCGGCCAGAATGGCCATTATAAAAAAAATCTAGGAACAATAAATGCTGGAGAGGGTGTGGAGAAAAGGGAACCCTCCTGCACTGTTGGTGGGAATGTAAATTGATACAGCCACTATGGAGAACAGTATGGAGGTTCCTCAAAAAACTACAAATAGAATTACCATATGATCCAGCAATCCCACTACTGGGCATATACCCTGAAAAAACCATAATTCAAAAAGAGTCATGTACCCCAATGTTCATTGCAGCACTATTTACAATAGCCAGGACATGGAAGCAACCTAAGTGTCCATCGACAGAAGAAAAGAAAAAGATGTGGCACATATATACACTGGAATATGACTCAGCCATAATAGGAAACGAAATTGAGTTATCTGTAGTGAGGTGGATGGACCTAGAGTCTGTCACACAGAATGAAGTCAGAAAGAGAAAAACAAATACCGTATGCTAACACATATATATGGAATCTAAAAAAAAAAAAAGAATGGTCATGAAGAACCTAGGGGCAAGGTGGGAATAGAGATGCAGACCTACTAGAGAATGGACTCGAGGATATGGGGAGGGGGCAGGGTAAGCTGGGACGAAGTGAGAGAGTGGCATGGACATATATGCACTACCAAACGTAAAATAGGTAGCTAGTGGGAAGCAGCCGCATAGCACCGGGAGAGCAGCTCGGTGCTCTGTGACCACCTAGAGGGGTGGGATAGAGATGGTGGGAGGGAGACGCAAGAGGGAGGGGATATGAGGATATATGTATACGTATAGCTGATTCACTTTGTTATAGAGCAGAAACTAACACAACATTGTAAAGCAACTATGCTCCAATAAATATGTATTAAAAATATATACAGTCAATAAAAATAATGAAATCTGCCATTCTGACCATTTTTACGTGTGCCATTCAGTGGCAGGAATTACTTTTATACCATTGTGCAGCCACCATTCCTCTGTGTTTCCAAGTATTTTTTAATGTAGTAAGCCAAAGAGGAAAAATGCTTGCTTTCTAAAAATGTGTTTGGACAAAGGCTTTGAGAACGGATGCCAACGAATCTTTCTAAAAATGATGAAATCATCTGAGTCAACTGAAGTCCGTGGCATTTAGGAACAAACGTGTTTTGCTGTGCTCACGACCGTCCTGGGGTCCAACAAAAATTCTGGGTCCATTTGGCACTAAGACGTCCTTGATGGAAGGAAGGAAGGGAGGAAGGAAGGGACATTTAAAAGGGCAATAATCGTCAGGGTCATATCTTGGGATTTCAAGCATCAGGCTCCTCAAAATGCCTTCTATAATCTGCACGATGTATTTTACTGTTATTTTTAAATAACTGTGACCCACGTTATCTCTATGTCCCATGGACCACAGACAAAGGATTAATCCATTAACACTCTTCAGGGACCTCTGATGTGTTCCACCTACCCTGTTCCTGTACATCTCAGAATAATCTGGGAACTGAAAACTGTGTTGGCTTCCCACGAGTTATCTCAATTGTGTAACCATCCTTAGATATTTTTAAGGAAAGAACACTGCTTAGATTATAAAAAAAAAAAACAAAAAAAAAACAACCCACAATGTCCACTAACCAGGATATTTGTTAAGCCTTCCTACACCTGTGTGAAATAAGTCAAGAAAACATAGCTTATGGACTTCCCTGGCGGTCCAGTTGCTAAGACTATGCCTTCCAAGGCAGGGGGGTGTGGGTTTGATCTCCCGTCGGGGAGCTAAGATCCCACATGACTCGCGGCCAAAAAAGCAAAACATAAAACAGAAGCAATGTTGTAACAAATTCAATACAGACTTTGAAAATGGTCCGCATCAAAAAACTCTTAAAAAAAAAAGAAAAGAAAACGAGAACCTAGCGTGGCACCACTTGGTTTCTGCGCACAGAGCGGAAGATGAGTCATGGGTTTTCTAGGACGCCCGAGGGGACACCCACCTGGAAACCCCCCATGGCAGCGGTGCCCCCAGAGAGTTCGGGCGTGGCACAGAGTCTTCACTCAGGTGTTCACCACCGAGAAGCAGCACTCGGAGAAGATCACAGCTGAGGCTCATGGTGGAGAAGGAGCTGACACACCTGTGGTTCGCGGTCGGACCTCACGAGAAGTGGAGGTGAATGGTCTTAAGGCTGTTCTTGGATTTAATTAGAAAAAGGGATGCCGTAGGGCTGCTGAATCGATGACTTTCACAGCTTTCATTAAAACCCTCCCTCCTTCCCTCCTCCCTCCTTCCCTCCCTCCCTCCTTCCTTCCCTCTCTCCTCCCTCCTTCCCTCCCTCCCTCCCTCCTCCCTCTTTCCC
>NW_020174373.1:458960-471551 GCF_003031525.2 Neophocaena asiaeorientalis asiaeorientalis | reverse complement strand
CCCTCCCTCCCTCCCTCCCTCCTCTTTTTCCTTCCCATCTGAACTCGTTACATGACCGAGGGGCAGGACAGCTCTCTTCCACTCGGTGTCTCCACCACATTTCTCTAACACTTGTGCCCCATCCCTTCCCTCTGCTCCTCAACACCCACTACCCAGGCTTCTGCACCCTGCTCAACCTGTCGGGGCAGGGGGTCTGGTGCACCTGGACCACATCCCGGGGTTCCCTTGCCCTCGGGCTGCTGTTCTGAGAGTGGGGAGCCCCAGCCAAGGCTGGAGGGGGCAGCACATCCCTGCGTTCCTAATGCCGCATCACCAAGCACGGGCTTTCTTCTCTTGCCCAAGGCCCCAGCTCCTGTCTGCTGGCCCTGTCCATTTACCTGTTTTTTCCGGGTCTGGTGGCTGTCCCCTTCCAGCCACTGCCACTGCCAGAGGTGCCACTGCCCGAGATGGTACAGGCTCGCCAGGTTCCCAGCCCCCAGGAGCCCTCCCTGACCACTGCTGCACCTCTGGAAACAGTCCTTTATTACAACTCTCCCGCACCCTGTGTGTCCATCCACCTCTTTCCTATAATCCACCCTCCCACCCCTTTCCTCAGAACCAACTACCAACCTGCGATCTCATCGGGAAGCAAGATCGTTCCACACATGAAAGGCCCCTCGTTTCTCCGTCACTCAGACATCGAATGCAGCCGGTGCCTGAACACGCTGGGTGTAACATTCCCTTGCGGGGGAAAAACGCTGGGGCAGTTGGATGTTTAAAGCAAAGCATGGACATGCACCCCGAATTTTAAAAATCGCATTTACTGTTTCTTGAGCCCTGACTGTGCAGACGTTGTGGTAAATTTTTTAAAAGTTTATTTTATTGAAGTAGAGTTGATTTGTCGTGTTGTGTTAATTTCTGCTGTACAGGAAAGGGACTCAGTTATACATACGTGTACATTCTTTTCCATATGCTTCTCCATGATGGTTCACCACAGGTTATTGAATAGAGTTCCCTGTGCTCTACAGGAGGACTTTGTTGTTTATCCATCCTGTCTGTAATAGTTGGCATCTGCTAATCCCAAACTCCGGATCCATCTCGTTATGGTAAATATTTGACACAGATCCTCTGATGGAATCCTTCCAACCTCACACTTAGGTGGTGTCATTATTTCCAGTTTACGGAGGACAAAACCGAGGTCCCCAAAGGATGGACCACATGCAGATTCTCTGCAAACGCATGTCTGAGATATTGCCTTGTTCTTTTTGCAACCATTTTTGCAGAAGGATATTGGAAGAAAGTGATATTTTGAACACTGGGTGCTCCGTGGCGGGTAATATAACCTTGTTTTATGGGAATCCATCTGGCCCGTGCAAAGGGGAAACTGAAGGCAAAATCAATCTGTTACTTTCTTAAGTTGCATAAAAGAAAAGCTGACATATTACATGTGTATCAGGGTCTCCTTAGGTGAAGTCATTTGCCGATGGTGAATCAGACACGTGAAAGGGACTCGGCCCAGTTACGACTGAGGGTGTTGATGGCCGCCATGATACTGCACATTCCTCGTGGAAGGACAAAGAAGGGGCTGAGAAGATGTTGTGAGGCGTGTGTCGTCTGTACACCATTGACAACGAATGGAATTGTAACGCCGCTTCTTAAACACATCTGTCGTTTGATTTTATACTCGGTATTTAAACAAACTTTTTGTTTCAGAATAGTTCCAGATTGACAGAAAAGTTGCAAAGATAGTCCAAGGAGTTGTTGTATAAGTTACAAACTCTCCACTATTACCAACATCCTACACTAGCCTGGCACGTTGGTTACCATTAATGGGCCAATATTGATGCATTATTATTTACTGGTTCATAGCTATGCAGATTTCCTGCGATGTCCTTTTTCTATCCCAGGATCCACATGACATTGAGTTGTCACCTCTTTGGGGGCACCTCCGGACTGGGACCATTTCTGAGACTTTCTTTGTTTACAATGACCTGGATAATTTTTTAAAATTACTTTTTATTGGAGTATAGTTGATTTACAATGTTGTATTAGTTTTTGCTTACAGCTAAGTGATTCAGTTTTATGTATATATAGTTTCTTTCCTTAAAGTTTATTTATTTATTTATTTATTTATTTTTGGCCGCGTTGGGTCTTTGTTGCTGCGCGCGGGCTTTCTCTAGTTGTGGCGAGCAGGGGCTACTCTTCGTTGTGGTGCGTGGGCTTCTCACTGCGGTGGCTTCTCTTGTTGCAGAGCACGGGCTCTAGGGCACTCGGGCTCAGTAGTTGTGGCTCGCGGGCTCTAGAGCGCAGGCTCAGTAGTTGCGGCGCACGGGCTTAGTTGCTCCGCGGCATGTGGGATCTTCTCAGAGCAGAGACTGAACCCGTGTCCCCTGCATTGGCAGGCGGATTCTTACCACTGCACCACCAGGGAAGTCCCTACAGTAGGTTCTTATTAGCTACCTATTTATCTATAGACCTTGATTGTTTTGACTGGTGCTAGTTAAGGATTTTGTAGGCTGCCCCTCTATTGGGATTTGTCTGATTTTTTTGTCATGGTTAGACTGGGACTGTGGGTTTTGGGGGAAGAAGACCACAGAGTTCAAGTGCACTTCTCATCACATTACACCGGGCTGATGACTATGAACACGGCTTATCACAGGTGAGGTTGACCCAGGTGCCCTGGTGGAAGTGTTTATCGGATTTCTCCCCTGGGAAGATACCCCTTCCCGCTCTTTTCCATACTGTACCATCGGCAGCCCACGCTTACGAAGCGGGTAATTTGCTTTCTAAGCAGGAAACACTTCTCCAGTTCAGGGTCCTCATTTAAGAAGTGAGCAGATATGGTCCTTTATCATAGGGGTGGGGAAAACATCCACTCTCAACCACAAGGATTTTTTAACAACGAACAAACTTCTCTATAATACTATATAATTATAGAATTTCTCCAAATCATCTCTAAGGCTGCACCACACAAGGATCTCAGTTATAAAAAGCAGTGGAATACGTTCCCAAGAGATAAAAGAGCTGAGGTTCGATTTATGAAAGCAAACTGCTCTTCTGAGCAACTTGGCGTCTTAAAGATGCGAGGAAGTATCGAATTCCTCTCCCAGCAATTGGAATGTAGCTCCAGTCGGACTGAACGTCCTACAGATAACAAATATAAACTCTGGATGAAATTTCTAAACATTAAAACTCTCTGAAGGCACTGGGACATGACCGCAAGTGAGCAGAAACCAGAGCAGGGTGGGGGACTCTTCTGAAAAATGAGGGACTGCACAGTGCAAGTTGCGTATCTCTACAGCGTTTCTCCTGAGAGCCGCCCCCAGTCTGCTAATCTGGGGGAAGCTAGAACCACTGCAGCTTCACTCGTGTGTAAGTCAGAAAACAGAGCTGGCAGGTGCCTGGTCACCTGGAAAATGAGGGCGAGATTCCTCAATGGGGCATCTGCGGCAGGAGGCCTGAAAATCTGTGTGTGAGCGTTGCCCACATTTTTGGCAGATCTGGATGACACTTGTGTAGGAAAGTTCCAGGGAGCTAGGTGGAACGGTTTAGCCCGAAGCAGAGGTTTCAGCTGCTGCCCCGTGCAGGGAAGGCAGAGTTTAGAGCTTACATCCAGCCTAGTGAACTGTCTGCTGGACTCTGCAGGGGAAGTTAACTGTCTACACAGTCAGTTACAACACACGGACCACAGCGTCCATCACACACACACACACACACACACACACACACACACACACACACACACACACGATAGATGTGAAGAACCAAGAAAACATAATCTAAAATCAACTGGATATTTCTTTTTCTCTTTCTGACTCACTTCACTCAGTACTCCCATCTCTAGGTCCATCTACATCTCTGCAAATGGCACTATTTCGTTCCTTTTTATGGCTGAGTAATAGAAAAACAAATATCGTATAATATCGCTTACATGTGGAATCTAGACAAATGGCACAGATGAACTTACCAGCGAAGCAGAATTACAGACACAGATGTGGAGAACAAACGTATGAATACCAAGGGGGGAAAAGGGGGTGGGAGAAACTGGGAGACTGGGATTGACCTATACACACTATTGATACTATGTATAACATAGGTAACTCATGAGAACCTGAACCTACTGTATAGCGCAGGAAACTCTACGTGATCTGTGGTGACCTAAATGGGAAGGAAATCCAAAAAAGAGGGGACATAGGTATACTTATAGCTGATTCACTTTGCTGTACAGCAGAAACTAACACAACATTGTAAAGCAACTCTACTCCAATAAAAACTAATTAAAATATAATAAACTCAAGTGGGAACCCCCCCATATCAGTTCACCCCAGATGACCCTGGTGCTGGAAATAGCAGATACAAACTTTAAGTGTTTCCATATCAGGCCCCTTGACCCTGACTCACCCGAGTATGTTATACTGTTTCCTCACGGCTCCTCCCTTGTCTCTGCATCCCCTACTTCCCTGATCAGCAACTGTTTGAACCTGCCCTTTGGAACTCAGGGAAGGTCCGGGGGGCTGAAGCCTTTATTCTGCAAAGAAGAAATGGGGGACACAGAAAGGATTTGTCCCCAGGAGGGCCCCTCAGGGTCCTGCTCAGTTTCAGGTAGACAAAAGTTTGAGGTTGGGTGTGGGATGTCTTTTTCCCAAACTCTCAGCTCTCATATCTGTTTTCTACTCCTAGACAACTTGGCCCCAATTCCGCTGGCCTTGTAGAAAAAGCCCAATATTATTATTCATGTTCAGAGGCCTCCCTGGAGCCCCAGCAAATCCAGACAGAATATACCTGCCATGCTTTCTGTGACCGTCTTAGGATGAATGACCAGAGGCCAGAGGATTATGAAGTCTTGATCAAGAGTCTGTGAAATACATGCTCCCAGGAAAAGAGGACCAAGGATGCACAATAAATAATGATGATGGAGACACTTACAAACGCCTGAAGTCACCAACTTTGACATCTAAGTACATAAATTTCCGGGGAAATAGAGTCAGATATTTTCTCATCAGAAAAGAATTTTGCTCCCATATTACAGAAATAAAAAGGAAAATGGAACACAGATAAGACTTTAAAAATGCCCCTGGGACTTCTTTGGGGGCGCAGTGGTTAAGAATCCGCCTGCCAGTGCAGGGGACACGAGTTCGAGCCCTGGTCCGGGAAGGTCGCACATGCCGCGGAGCAACTAAGCCCATGCGCCACAGCTACTGAGCCCGCGAGCCACAACTACTGAGCCCGCGAGCCACAACTACTGAGCCCGCGAGCCACAACTACTGAGCCCGCGAGCCACAACTACTGAGCCCGCGAGCCACAGCTACTGAGCCCACACGCCTAGAGCCTGTGTTCCGCAACAAGAGAAGCCACCGCGATGAGAAGCCCGCACACCACAACGAAGAGTAGCCCCCGCTCGTCGCAGCTAGAGAAAGCCCACGTGTAGCAACCAAGACCCAATGCAGCCAAAAATAAATATAAATAAATAAATAAATTTAAAAATACAAATAAGAAGAATAAAAATGCCCCTGAGAAATAGGGGTGGGGTCATGATTTGGTTAAAAGCGAAAGAATTCAAGGAATGACTTTTAAGACGTTGGATGCAAGAATCTCACGCTTTGCTTAGTCTTTAGAATTCCTACAGGAGCGGAGGACCTCCAAGGCGTTTAAACTTTTCTAGATTCTGTACACTGAACATGTAAGAATGTAATGTCTTCCCACTGTTTTACTTTTCTGAACATGTTTTCTTTGTGACGGCGTCTAGGAGGGACAGCAGTAAACATCAACAGGATTAAAATACAAATCTGAACTTTGGGGACTTCCCCGGCAGTCCAGTGGTTAGGACTTGGGGCTCTCACTGCCGAGGGTGCGGGTTCAACCCCTGGTCAGGCAACTAAGATCCCACAAGCTGCGCGGTGCGGCAAAAAAAGAAAAAAAACGTCACTCCATTCACATAAACCCAGCTGTCGTGGAAAGAGGTTTGTTATGAATAACAAGACACCCATTTCAAAAAAAAAAAAAATCTGAACTTAGGAAAACACAGGACGAATCTAACATGGAACCCGTCACTGTCTTTGGAACGCTTCCTTGAAGTGAAAGGATTCTTATATGGGGTTTGGTGGTAGAGAAGGATGCCCAAGTTGGAGAAATATCCACACACGGGCGTCACCCTTAGCCACCCAGCTGCACCTGCCCTTTTTGTTCTGCTCGTCACAATAGCAGACGAGAAAATGGGATGGCAGATTTAGAAGCAGATTTCAAAGGCACCCTCTCTTGCTTTTCCCCAGAGACACACATTATTGTGTGAATACCCACACAGGCGTCACAGCTGCTTCCGGAAAGAAGGACCACAAAAGGCCAAAAACAAAAACAAAAAGCTCGACAATGTTCATTTTCTGAAGTGTTCTAAGGCGTTTTCTAAGGCGTTTCTCAGCAACTCGGTCGACAAAGCGTCCAGGAAACTCAGTGCTGGGAAGAGAACACTTATGATCACCGGGATAGCTCACAGCCTTCTCATAACGTGAAGGAGGAAAGGGATATTTCACCGGGACCCTCTCCCCTGTAAACAGATAAGGTGGGAGGTCCCCGAGACAGAGAACCAGCCATGGCTTTCTTTACCAGGGAAGCCCAAGCGAAGCCATTTTTGGCTGAAGCCATCTTGGGATCTAGGCCTGGCCGCCATGCTTGCCCTCGAACAGGGCTTGGTAATTAATGATCTTAAGGGAACCAAAGAGCAAACTGTTATCAGGCAAGAGAAGGAACAGTAGCAAAGATAACAGACCAGTGGTGAAGCCTCCCAGTTCTGTTTCAGTGGTGATTAGTCTGGAGCCTCAACCACCAGATCCACTGGGACCTAAAGGAGGAGGATACTGACCTTTTCTGACCCTGTGACTTCAACTCAACTAAAGCTTAGACTCTGTGGACCTTGGCCCCAGTGCAATGCTGAATTCTCCCCTGCTCAAGCCCCTTCATGAATATGCATGTACCACCCAAGCCCCTTCATGAATATGCATGTACCACCCAAGCGTTTCCCCGCCCCCTCCATGAATATGCATGCACCCTGAGATGAAAGCTTCCCCAGTTCTGCTGTTCGGGGAAACACTGCTTTGGGAAAGGGACCCTGTGTTCTCCCTACTTGCCGCAAATAATAAACCCTTCCTTCTCCTGATTTTGGCTTGGATGTGTCTTTTGGTTCCACACCCATTGACAGGGGAGCCCAGGTTTTGGGTAACACCCCCAAGCCTTTCTCTTCCCTCCTCCCATTCTGTGCAAAGGCAACTCACAAAGCATAATGTGGACTTCCTGGGTCCTTGGAATATCATTGCACATCCCTGCTGTGACACCCCCAAGACCACCCTCACTTCCAGCGCCAACTGTAACTTGTGGGCCCCCGGGACCACCCTCAGGGTCCATAGTTCACCATGTGGACCCAGAGAACTCTGCCAGGCTGCCGATGTCATTGTTATGGTTCATTACAGGGAAAGGGCGCAGAGTAAAATCGGCTGAGGGAAGTGGTGCGTGGGGCAGTGTCTAGGAGAGACCAGGTGTAAGCCTGCAGGTGCCCGTCCCAGCAGAGTAACGGGCAGGGCTCTCCCCTCCCACCAAGGGTGTGTGCTCACTTCCGGCTATTGCCAACCAGCATGGTGGACTGCTTGAAGGACTGACTTTGGTCTCCATCTCCTCCAAGGTCGAGCTGACACTGCACGTCCCAAGGCCCCCGTCCTAAATCACTCTGGAGCACAGACTATCGGTCGTGGCCCAGGCCCCAGGCAAAGCAAATATGCTCTTATCACGCAGGACATCCAGGGGCTCCGAGGTGACCTCCCAGGAGCCCGGGAGACAAGGCCAGACCTGGCTTTGAGCAAAGTTAATTCTTTCCTGCACACCTGGGTCCCAAAGAATATTCTCCATCTGGACTGGAAACTTTGAGGATGTGGAAAAACACAAAAAGAGTACAGCGACCGCTTTCTGGGCCTCCCCAGAAGCATCCCCCGCCCCCGCCCCCGCCCCAGGTGCTGCTAGACCTTTTACGGGGCTGCACCGCCGCAGCAAAGGATCTTTATCCCCAAAGGCCATCGGTGGTGATGCTGAAAGCTCAGCTTCTACTCTGCACCGGTGCCGAATTGCATCTTGGAGGGGCGAAGTAGTAAAGGAGAGCTTTATTGCTTTGCCAGACAGAGGGGGGCACAGAGGGCTCCTGCCCTCGAAAATCTATGTATCCCAACTTGGGAGGATTTGATGAGTTTATAGCGATAGTTCAAGGGTGGGGTTGCTGATAAGATCAGGGCGTGTGCAGGGTCTCCCGTGTGCAGGGACTCGATTAGCAACTGTTCCGCATCCGCCCTTGGGAACTCCGGGAAGGTCTTGGAGGCTGGAGTCTTGCCTATAAGAAAGGAAGGAGAAAAAGGCCTCTGTGCCCCGGAGCCCCAGAGGGCCCCACTCGGTTTCCGTCCTGGGGTTGAGATACACTGCTCTGAGATAACCTCCTGGAGCTTCCTCTCTTGCTACTAAAACGGATGAGACATTTTCCTTCTGTAATGCGTTCATAGTTTACGTGTATTTCTTTCGTCTGTGGCATTATTATTATTATTATTTGACTTACGAAGGGAGATAATGAGAACCCCAGTTGCTTGCAGAATGTCCACTCTCGGTGTCTTGAGGATTCTGGCCCTGAACATTTTCCGCTGTAGAACTGGCAGGGCCGACGCAGAATAAAAATGCAGCCCCGTGCCCAACCTTGATTTCAGGATGGCGACATGTGTGCGACCACCACCTCTGTCTGGTTCCAGAATATTCTCATCCCCCCAAAAGGAGACCCCCCCAACCCCATGAGCAGTCACTCCCCATCCCCTGGTAACCACGAATCCACTTTCTGTGTCTGTGGATTTGCGTGTTCTGGACGTTTCCTATCAACGGAATCACACACTGTGTGTCCTTCTGCCTCAGCTTCTCTCACTGAGCATCGTGTGTGCAAGGTCCATCCACGTGGAAGCCTGCATCAGAGCTTCACTCCTTTTCGTGGCTGAGGCATATTCTACTGTGTGCATGGACCCCGTGCTGTGTATCCATCCATCTGTGGATGGGCTAAATGATTTTATAAGCACTTTATTCCATCACAGTGAGAATTCCCTCACACGATGCATAATAAGGATGCAAAAGCAAACCTATAAACACCCATGCCACACACACACACACACACACACACACACGCACGCAGTGAAAACAAAACAGGGCACACCTTGGCATCTACACCAGCTTCCTCTCCAAACTTCCGGGTGTTTCTCTTTTTTTCTCTTTAACAATTCTCCAGTGGATTCTGACTCAGGAGGTGTGTAATGTTTTCTGGGAGTCTGCCTTTTTAGTGCGTGCCCAGGTTTTGGGTTTTTCTTGGTGTGTGTGTGTGTGTGTGTGTGTGTGTAATTTCTGGCAGATCTGGAGCACACCTCCAGGATGCAGGCGTTAAATGAGTCTCCCCAGACTCATGGAAAAACACCCCTATGGATCCGCCCTGTGCACGGCATCTGTGTAGGGTCCCGCCTGGTCCGCACTCTCAGTAAAGCACTGGGATCCCCCTTCCTCCTGACACCACCGCATCCCACCCTCCCAATCATACTGCACCGCAATGACGAAAATTAAGGCCAATGTGATGTGCTTCCTTGGCGTCTGGGGGGAACCAGGGGGCCCTCAAAGGGCCTGAGGGCGCACTGGCCTCTCCGCTCAGCGTCTCCCTTTCATTTCCCCCAGCCAGCCCCCTCCTGAGCAGGGGGACCACGCTCGGTGCCGGTTCATCCCTCCGTAGTCAGCTGAGCTCCCGTCCGCTCGTGGAATTATTCACACGAGCCCATCCCATCCTCCCAGGGTCCCCTCAGACCCTTGTGACTAGAGAGCCTGCCTCTGGGGTTCACCCTGACCTCGGGGGCAGCCCCGTGCGGCCCCAGTGGGCTGTTCTCCTCCACAGGCTGTGAGTGTACGTGACGGCCCGTCTCACGTGGGCAGTGCAGGGTAGCATGTGTGAGGCCATTCCCCCAACCCCCCGGGGCAGGACTCCTCCGAGGGAGGTGCACTCGCGCCGACACACACGCACAGGCACGCGCGCACACGCAGGCAAGCACACCATAGTTCAATTGCTAAATAACCCATCAGCTCTTTATTTATGTATTTTGGCTGACCCGCGTGGCATGCTGGATCTTAGTTCCAGGACCAGGGATCCAACCTGGGCCCCCTGCAGTGGAAGTGCGGAGTCTTAACCATTGGACCGCCAAGGAAGTCCCTAACCCATCGACTCCTACCCCATCGTTCAGGAGGGAGGTGAAGTAGGAAGAAACCAGTCTCACGTGTAAAGGTTGCATCGACCAAGTGTTCAAAGCGCGTGTCACAGCTTCCTATCGTGCTGGATACAGAGTCATGGGGCGTCCCGCCTTCCAGGAGCTCAGGGCACTTGCCTACTTCTCCGCCTTCTGCCGGGCACTGAACTCGGGCCCCCCTGATACCCCAAGAAAGCTGGACACCCAGAGCCTGGAGGAGATTTGGGCTCCGTGATGATAGTGATGGATCCACGTCTAGGTTATAGAATCTGAAGGTCTGAACACATACTAGGGTGACCACAGGGCTCGAGGGGTCTGACTATCCCCTAAAGTGTCAGGATTTGAGGGCTCAGAACTGTGGCTGGGGGGGGTCCCTTTCAGGAGAAAATGTTTTTCTTCAGCATCTATGTTAGGTTCCGAGGGCTTTCGTAACCAAGTACCCCAAACTGGGGAGCTTAAACAACAGAAATGTATCCTCTTACAGTTCTGGAGGCAAGAAGTCTGAGATCAAGGTGTGGGCAGGGCTGGTTCCTCCTGGGGGGTCTGAAGGAGAACCTGTTCTAGCCTCTCTCCCAGCTTTGAGGCTCCTGGGACTTCCCCGGTGGCGCAGTGATTGAGACTCTGTTCTCCCAATGCAGGGGGCGCGGGTTTGATCCCTGGTCAGGGAACGACATCCCACGTGCATGCCACAACTAACAGTTTGCACGCCACAACTAAGGAGCCCGCATGCTGCAACTAAGGAGCCCGCCTGCCGCAACTAAGACCCGGCGCAACCAAACAAACAAAAAGACCGGGCATCCTAGTGAATTACAAGAGCACAGTTTGCACTGGCGGAGTCCACGGTTATCGGTTATTCGTAGGGAATACAATTTGCACGATAACAGTGTTAGCACCAGGGATACGAGAGGAATGAAACAGAAGTGGCTGGTGTGGCCATGTACCTGGTGTGGCAGAGGAGCTGCCACGGGGGCTGCCCGATTACAAGGAGACTCAGGTGGGAGGGAGCCACTGAATTATCAGGGGCTGTCGTAGGGAGGGTGACCTTTGACCACGAAGAGGCTCTTTACCAACACAGAGTTCCCTGAGGGCCCACGCTGCTGTGGTTTAGTGGGTGGCCAGCATCACTGAAGCCCCCTTCTCTAGGGTCAGGGGCCTCTAGGAACTGATCACCCGTGATGCTTCAGGATCTGACTTCCTCGGGGCCATTCTGTGGTCACCTTTGCGGCTTCCGTAAGATATATTAAAATTTCTATTTTAAGACTGTTCTGGTAGAAAACTTATTTTCCATGCTGCATGCATTATTTATATTTTTTCATTATTATTATTATAGTCTTCCCCCACCCCCCGATTTTAAGAGAAGTTCAAAAGGACCCCAAATATAATGAGCACCTTGTACTGGGCCAAGGGTGCCTGATGGCAGATGTTGGCCTCTGGGTCAACCAGATGGCTGCTCTCGCCCTGCTTCCTGGGCCTCTACTAGGGGGGCCCATTCTGCCTAACCTTCTTTTCCGGGGGGATGTCCTGCCCCTCACCTGGAGTTGTCCCTGCCTCTTCTGGCCCAGGTGAACCTACCTTCAGTGGTGGAGTCCTAAAATCCTTGAAGGGACGGGGATTTGTCAAGCATCGTGGAGGAGACCAAGGATATCTCTCAAAGGTGTCCAAGCCAGAATCCCCTGGAACTTTACATGGCACAAGGGACCTTACAAATGTAATTAAGGTATGGACCCTAAAATAGGGAGATGATCCCAGATGAACCTGGTCCCTGCTCCATTCTAATCCCATGAACCCTCAAAAGCAGAGAACTTTGGCTGGAGTGGGAGAGATGTGACAGACGGGAAGGTGAAGAGATGCTGAGGGTGGGATCTAGGTGACACCTGCTCAGACCAGAGACAGGATCCTACCCTCCCCACCACTGACCACCAGCGTAGAGGCGGGGACTTCAGCCCTGCAACCACAAGGAACTAGATTCTGCTGTTAACCCAAATGAGCTTGGAGACAGGCTCGTCCAGATCCACTCCCTTGGGAGCCCAGTGGGTAGACATCTCGATTTTGACCTTGTCAGACCTTGAGTGGAGACCCGCAGGCAAGACTTCTCACCTACAGGGCAGTGAGATCCTACGTTGGTGTTTGTTTGAGCTGCTACACGTGGGGTGATTTATTACAGGTGCCGTGAAAGTCAAGTGCATTTGCAGCTCAACGTTCTAATGAGTTCCAGGCTCTCGGAACTGGGGGCCGTGGCTGGAAGCACCTGGTGACGACCCCAGCCCCTCCATTCACTGCTCCAGAAACCACGTTAAAACACACGCTTCCGGGGCTTCCCTGGTGG
>NW_020174373.1:458018-458888 GCF_003031525.2 Neophocaena asiaeorientalis asiaeorientalis | reverse complement strand
ACAAAAAAAAAAAAAAAAAAAAAAAAAAAAAACACACGCTTCGGGGAGACTGGGCAAGAGGACAGGAGGCGTCAGCTGGCATTGCTGTGCCTCCACAGATAACATGCCCGGCAACGGGCCTTTCTTTTTGGACAAATACCCAGGGACAGGTCCATGCCCCCACTGTTCCCTGGGCTCCACCTGCTTCTAGGTCCTTCTTATTCTGTCACTGTGGCCACACCTGGGGCTCTTGCAGAAACCCCTTGAGGGTGGCAGCTATGGAGGACTTCCCTGATGCTCTGTCCTGGGCACACCTGGGCATGCCTGGCACACCTGGGTGCACCTGGCCAAGAGGGGCAGCTGATACCATGGTCTTGCCAGGGATCCTGGGAAGGCTTCCTGGCCTCGGTTTTCTCATCTGTAGGACAGAGGGTCACAAAGACCAGAAGGACCCTTCTAACCGAGCCTTGGATTGCACCAAAGAGGTCTGTATGCCGAGCATCTCCAGGTGGCCTGAGTGAAGGGGGGCAGCCTGCACGTTGGGGGTGACTCCCCAAGTCAGACCAGCTGGGTTCACTTCCTATGGCGATGGGGGGAGACCCAGAGTCCAGGTGTGGGGGTCACAGTTACAGAGGGTTGTGGAGTGTGGGATCCTGGGTCCTAGCAGGGACAGGAATCCTGGTGGGGCTTCTGGTGTGTGTATGAGGGGTGCTGTCTAGTAGGTGTCCGAATTGGGGGGATATGGATGTGGTCCAGGGTTCTGGTGGGTATTAAGGTCCCTGTAGGGTCTGGGGTTGCCAGGTTTAGGGTTTCTGTAAGGTTCTGGATAGGGGTCTGTGTGGGGTCTTACTGGGGGTCTGGGTTGGGGAAGTGTGGGGAGGGAGGGTCCTT
>NW_020174373.1:451793-458008 GCF_003031525.2 Neophocaena asiaeorientalis asiaeorientalis | reverse complement strand
TCGAGAGCCCGGCCGCGCGCAGGGTCAGGTAGGACGGGCCTCCCCGGGGTGGGTGGGGGACGCCGGGCGCGCTCGAGGGCGCGGCGAGGCCTGGAGGGAGGGGCTTCCGCTCTGGGGCACCTTGTTCTTCTGGCCCCCGCGACCTCCGCGGCGTCTCCGGTCCCAAACTCTCCGGGGACCCGTTCGCGCTCTTCACGCACGTTGGGGACCTCCGGGGAGCGGGGGGTGGCGGCGATCCGTCTGGGGCTGTGTCTGGTCGCAGCGGCGTGGTCAGGACGTAAAACGGGGGAACCTGTAGGAATCTCTGTCTGCCCTAATTTGCAGGAGATCACACTCACCCTAGGCTACGCGAGCATACATGACATTGTATTTTTAGGTCACAGATGACTACTTTCTAAAACAAAGTATTCGGTGGGAAGAGTGGTGCTGTGTCACCTTGTGGCCGGTCTCTCTACTGTGTGGCCTAAGGGGATAGATGGAGTCTCAGTTTCACCCGTGTTTCCACCCTATTGACCTGGCACCCCCAGCAGCGTCTGGGCAACACCCCTGAGACGCGGGGGTGAAAAAAGGGCAAAGAACATGTGACTTTGGTTGTGAAAATACTTGAGAATCGCTCACACTCGCCGACGGCAGGGGCGCTGCCGGGGCCACACTTTGCAAACCTGCAGCTCCGACCAGGAGTAGATATTTGTATATGAGCTCCACCCTCCCAGGCCTCCATCAAAGGGAAATACATCTTCCAGGTTTATGTGAGGTGAGCATTTGGTTTTCTGATAAGCTGGATTTCGGTATCTTTTATAAAAAAAAAAAAAAACACATTGAGAGCAATCAGAAATGAACAGAGGGTAAGACCCCAGCCAGTACCTGGGTCTCGGGGGTGGGGTCCGCATAGTCACCTTTGAGATCAGGATTGGCTTGTAAACAGTGAAGACGTATGGGAAGCTGTCCCAGGTTGCCCCAGATGGCCCCAGGTTGTGGAGCGCACCGCTCCGAGCAGTTTTGCTCCCAGACGGGTCTGGCTGTCTCGCCCGGGAGCCCGTTTAGCCGCTAGCAGAAGAGACAAGTTGAGGATGGAATTTAGGTTTGTCGGTGTTACCGCAGCAGCACCCCAAAATGCGTGCCTCGGAAACGTGTCGGAGGTGCATCCAACCTGAGGGCTTGCCCTGTGGTTTCCACCTGTTGACTGATTGAGAAAAAAAAGTTGTGGAAAGGCAAAGCAGCCGTGAGGCCATGTGTCAGCCGAGGGCATCCTTATTCCGGCTTTTGCAGAGGGTTGTTTCATCCAAAGATGGACTTGCTGGGCTTGCTGTGTGCGAGCCACGTGGTCTGTGGGGTTCGAAATCATTGTAGGTCTGGGCGGAGGAGTGAACGAACATCCGTCCCATGTGCCAGGTGGTGGCCGGTGTCCCAAGTGGCACTGTTCCTCTGCTTTTGGACCCATTTTTCATTTGCCCCTAACTGGACTTAACCTTTGCGGGGGGAGGAGACATTGAACTTTGCCCCGGTATGGAGCTAAATTAAACAGTAACCAGAGGCCCAGTTCACATGGAGAGTAGCTGGGATTTGTTGTTCTTAAACATCAGATGTTTCCTTTTTTTAAAAAGTAACTTATATAGGGGCTTCCCTGGTGGCGCAGTGGTTGAGAGTCCGCCTGCCGATGCAGGGGACGTGGGTTCGTTCCCCGGTCCGGGAAGATCCCACATGCCGTGGAGCGGCTGGGCCCATGAGCCATGGCCGCTGAGCCTGCGCGTCCGGAGCCTGTGCTCCGCAACGGGAGAGGCCACAACAGTGAGGGGCCCGCGTACCGCAAAAAAAAAAAAAAAAAGTATATAGTCTATAGAAATAAAAACGTGCACAGCATAAAATAGTTGATGCGGAAATATCCTCTTATTTATATATTCTAAACGGATAACGACAAGCCACAGCGGTGATTACTGAAGTGCATTTGGTATTGTGGAAGTTCTTTGCTAACCCACCGTGAGCGGTCAGATCAGGCCTCAGATTTAAAACTACCTTGGTTACGAGTTTGCTAATATTTGCATGTCGGATCTTCAGTATCTAGAGAATCTGTCTATAGATCGTCTCAGCGTTTCGATGCGTTGCTTCTGCACGCTGCACATATTTAATGCAATTATATAACTTTTACTGGGACTCCTTAGATAAAATGGAGCTGCCTCACATTTATTACTGTCGCTTTGCCATTGTGGGTGGTCCTGCACATTTTATCAGGTGGGGGACAGGCGTGTGGTGTGAGTTCACCTGGATTCTATGAAAAGGGGAAGGAAGAGGCTGAAAAGTAACGCACCCCTGAATGTAACCTTAAAATGCGCTATCTGTAAACAAGATCATTACAAACTCATGATCGTTGCAGGTTGTGCCTTGATAGAGGCGTGTGTAAGCAAATTAAAACTTCCTGTAAGAGACTGATTTCCAGATTCTCTGTGGCGATCGTCTATTACAAATTAAATGTCTCTGATGCCTCAGTTTTGAAAGGGAGAGAAAGTCATCCAGGTGTGTTTTACAGGGACGTTCTGATACCACACAGGCATTTCCATCTTAAGAATTCTGTTGGAAATAGGAGGTAGGTCTGGAAATGGACTTCTCCTGATGGGCTGACACCCCAAAAGATGTCAGCTGGCCCACTTATGAAGCTATTTTAGGGTGGCTCCTGGTGTTCAAACTGCAGGGTTTTTAGAAACCGATAAAGAGGAAGTTATTTTTCGTTGGTGTTGTGTACATATGAACGGTTGGGGGTTGTGGATCCAGGGAGGTGAAACCACAGTTTTCATGATCTTAGGAGTTTTTGACTCTTAAAAAAAAATAAATACCCCCCCCCGCCCCCCCACCCAAAGAGCTTTTTTTAAAATAAATTTCTAAATTTTTACTTTTCGGCTGTCCCACGCAGCATGTGGGATCCTAGTTTCCTGACCAGGGATCGAACCCATGTCCCCTGCCTTGGAAGCGTGGAGTCTTAACCACTGGATCTCCAGGGAAGCCCCAAAGAGCTTTTGTTTATGTGGCATTTACTCATCCATATGGATCCTATTCACTTACATGTTAATTAAATTTAAATTTATTTGAAGTGAAAAAAAAGGTGAACAGAAGTTTACAACATATATTTCAAGTAACATAACAAGTCACTTACATGTTATTCCTAGTAACATTTTTTCCCAGTGAAAAATAACTATAATCTCCAACACAAACAAACAAAAATCAGGGAGAGTGGCCCTGTTTCCGGTTCTTGCCAGTTTCCTGAACTACCGACTGGGAAGAATGCAGCTGGTTCTCCACTTGGTGGCTTCATCCTGTGTCTTGTGACATGTTCCTTGTGTTGGTGAAGCTGATTGGGAAGATCTGGCTGGTGTCTCTGATGTGAGGAAAGGCAGGACCTCGCCACGTCCCTGGCAGTGTCTTGGCGATGGTCCCCCCCAGAGATGCTCAGGCCGCCCTGTAAGAAGGACCCTGTGGAGAGGGTGCTTTGACAAAACCTTGATTCCTGACTCTGACGGGAGATGTAGACCTTGCCCTCCAGACAGTGGAGGGTGGCTTTGTGCAGCCACCTTCAACGTATGTGCTCAGAACCCTCCTACTGTGTGTCACCTCCTTGGAGGTTCTGACATCATTGGCCCGAAGGAGGTGATGCCGCAGGGGGAGGCCCTACGGGCGGTGCCTCCTTAGGTTGTCACTGTGTCAGGGATGCTTCCTGCTTTGTGGGCAAAAGTTTGCGCCAGGATGGCGCTGGGCTCCTTCAGCCACATCACAGCAGTAATTCATCATCATCATCCAGGTGTAGTCGGATCTGATAAAACTGAATTGCATGGCCCGCGCGGGATGTGGCAGGTCAGATTCCAGAGCCCAGGTGTGGTGCCCGCTGTGCAGTTCTCATCGCTTTTTGGGACCACCTTTCCCACGCTCAGGTGCCCCATCCTGGCTTGGCTGTAGGATGTGCGGTTTGGGGGTTTCCTCTTTGTGAAAGTCCTGGCTGTATCGGATCCCCTCCCCTCTGAGCAGTACATCCTTCTGCCCCATCCCTGGCTACTGACATGCCCCTTAAATCAGCCCCCCCAAGTGTGACCTCTCCCTGAAAGCCTCAGGGGGGCCCTTTTGACCGCAGGGCGCCCAGCACCAGGGGTGATGTTACCACTCATAGCTTTTATAGTTTTGTTCTCATCAGTAGAGCGTGCAGGGGCGGCTGTAACAAAGTACTTAAAATCTTGGAAGTTCATCCTGTCTCTTTCTGGAGACCAGAAACCCGAAGTCGAGGTGTCCCAGGGCCGCGCTCCCTCCGGAGGCTCCAGGGGAGGGTCCTTCCCGCCTCTTCCAGCTTCTGGGGGCTCCAGGCGTCCCTGGGCTTCTGGCCGCGTCCCTCCCATCTCTGCCTCTGTCTTCCCGGGGCTTCTCCTCTGTGTCTGTGTCTCCCGTCTCCTGTGTCTTGTAAGGACCCTGTCATTGGATGTAGGGCCATCCTGATCCAGGGGGACCTCATCTCAGACCCTTCCCTTCATCACCTCTGCAAAGACCCTGTTTCCACATAAGGTCTCACTCTCAGGTTTTGGGGGGACGTGAATTTGGGGAGGGGGGCCGCTATTCAAACCACTGTCGTTGTTACTGGGTTTTTTGGCTTTGAACATACGCCCCACACTCAGAAAACGCCTGGTTGGTGCACTTTGTGATTTAACCCCCTGAGTGCTGTACAGGGGGTTGAAAGCTTGCAGACTTAACCCATTTCAGGGGGAAGTCTGTTCCATGGGCATCATTTGAGGAAATCAAATAAGTAATAAAACTAACATTCATGCTCTTAAAGCGTATCTTTTTCTCTCTGTGTCTAGGCATATATGTGTATATTTGTTTATGATTATTAAAAGTTTCTCTCTCTCTTTTTTTTAAATTCATGCCTAATTCGAAATTTTCTATTTCTTCTGTTTTTTTTTGAAGATGTTAGGGGTAGGAGTTTTATTAATTAATTAATTTATTTTTTCTGTGTTGGGTCTTAGTTTCTGTGCAAGGGCTTTCTCTAGTTGCGGCGAGCGGGGGCCACTCTTCGTCGCGGTGCGCGGGCCTCTCACTATCGCGGCCTCTCTTGTGGCGGAGCACAGGCTCCAGACGCGCAGGCTCAGTGGCCGTGGCTCACGGGCCTAGTTGCTCCGCGGCATGTGGGATCCTCCCAGACCAGGGCCCGAACCCGTGTCCCCTGCATCGGCAGGCGGATTCTCAACCACTGCGCCACCAGGGAAGCCCAAAAGTTTCTCTTTTATTGAAGCATACTTGATTTACAATATTGTGTTAGCTTCAGGTGTACAGCACAGTGATTCAATTATACATATATATTCAGATTCTTTTCCATTATAGGTCATTACAAGCTATTGAATGTCGTTCCCTGTGCTCTACAGTAGGTCCTTGTTGCTTATCTATTTTATATATAGTAGTGTGTATCTGTTCATCCCAAACCCCTAATTTATCCCTCCCCACCTTTCCACTTTGGCGGCCACTAGTTCGTTTGCTACGTCTGTGAGTAACAGGCAGCTTTTAAGAAAGCTCAGCTGCCCTTTTGGGTGTCCTGGCTCTGACTGGCAGCTCCGGGACGCCGAATGCGTCCCCCTGACTGCCGGGCAATGCTGCACCACAGCTCGTAGGTGTCTCTGTGCCCAGGTGTGAGTGCCCACGGTGGGCATTTTGAGAAGTTCCAGGGATTGAGAAATCCATTATTGCCCCAGTCTGGTTCCTGACGCCAGATGCAGCCAGGAGAAAATAGAGGGACGTCCCTGGTGGTCCAGTGGGTTAGACTCTGCGCTCCCAGTGCAGGGGGCGCGGGTTCGATCCCTGGTCGGGGAACTAGATGCTGCATGCCTCAACGAAGACCTGACGCAGCCAAGATAGATAGATAGATAGATAGATATAAGTGATGGATGGATGGATAAATAGATAGGTAGATAGATATAAGTGATGGATGGATGGATAGATAGGTAGATAGATAGATATAAGTGATGGATGGATGGATAGATAGGTAGATAGATAGATATAAGTGATGGATGGATGGATAAATAGATAGGTAGATAGATAGATAGATGTGATGGATGGATGGATAGATAGGTAGATAGATATAAGTGATGGATGGATGGATAGATAGGTAGATAGATGTGATGGATGGATGGATATATAGATAGATAGGTAGATAGATATAAGTGATGGATGGATGGATAGATAGGTAGATAGAT
>NW_020174373.1:449285-451600 GCF_003031525.2 Neophocaena asiaeorientalis asiaeorientalis | reverse complement strand
GATGATGGGTGGATGGATGAATGGATGAATGGATGGATGGATAGATAGGTAGATAGATAGATAGATATAAGTGATGGATGGATGGATAGATAGATAGATAGATATAAGTGATGGATGGATGGATGGATAGATAGGTAGATAGATAGATAAAGTGATGGATGGATGGATAGATAGGTAGATAGATAGATATAAGTGATGGATGGATAGATAGGTGGATAGATAGATATAAGTGATGGATGGATGGATAGATAGGTAGATAGATAGGTAGATAGATAGATAGATATAAGTGATGGATGGATGGATAGATAGATAGGTAGATAGATATAAGTGATGGGTAGATAGGTAGATAGATAGATAAGATAGATATAAGTGATGGATGGATGGATGGATGGATAGATAGATAGGTAGATAGATATAAGTGATGGATGGATGGATGGATAGATAGGTAGATAGATAAAGTGATGGATGGATAGATAGATAGGTAGATAGATAGATATAAGTGATGGATGGATGGATAGATAGATAGGTAGACAGATAGATTAAAAAAACAAAACAAAATAGAGCATGTGCAGTTCAGAAAGTAATATTTTTAACTTTCTTTAATTGATATAAGTTAATGTACAATATTATATAAGTTTCAGGTGTACAGCATAGTGACTCACTGTTTTTAAAGGTTATACTCCATTTATAGTCGTTATAAAATACTGGCTGTATTTCCTGTGTTGTACTATATATTCTTGTATCTTATTTATTTTATACCGAGTATTATAGTTTGTTCTTCTCAATCCCCTTCCCCTATATTGCCCCTCTCCCTTCCTTCTCCCCACTGGTAACCAGTAATTTGTTCTGTATATCTGTGAGTTTGCTTCTTTTCTGTTGTATTCACTAGTTGAAAAAAAAATTTTTTTTTGGATTCCACATATAACTGAAACCATACAGTATTTGTCTTGGTCTGTCTGATTTATTTCACTAAACATAATAATCTCCAAGCCTATCCATGTTGCTGCAAATTGTGCGATTTCGTTCCTTTTTCATGGCTGAGTCGTACTCCACTGTATATACGTACCCCATCTTCTTTATCCATCCCTCTGTCCGTGGACAATGGACGTTTAGGTTGCTTCCATGTCTTGGCTGTTGTGAATAGTGGTGCTGTGAACATGGGGGTGCATGGATCTTTTTTCTAATGAGTGGTTTTTTTCTTTCAGATAAATATCCAGGAGTGGGATTGCTGAATCGTACAGTAGCTCTATTTTTAGTTTTTTAAGGAACCTCCATCCTGTTCTCCATAGTGGCTGCACCAGTTTATATCCCCACCAATGGTGTAGGAGGGTTCCCTTTTCTCCACAGCCTCACCAGCATTTGTTATTTGTGTTCTTTTTGATGAAACCCATTCCGCTGGGGGGTGGGGGTGAGGTGAGATCTCATTGTGGTCAAAAAGGCATCATTTCAAAACATAAAATTAGAGGAAGCTCGTATTTAATGCCACTCTGACAACTTAATATCCGCTTGAGACCCTCTGTTTCCGTCTTCTGATTGGAGCCACATCTGATGGTGGCGTGTGGCACGCGTACTTGACGACCAGGTTTTCGGTCGGGGAGGTGGGTCGTCTTGGGCTGGCGGGGCGCTTGGGAATGTGGCCTCCGTCTGGAGAACAGGCCCCCCTGCTTGGCGTCGGGGCTCCTGGATTTCCTAGAACAGGACAGAGTAAAGCAGCTCAGGTGAGGAAAGAGCTGTCATCAGGAGTCCAAAGACGACCCCAAAACTAACAATAAAAAAACGCGTGTCTTCGGACGCACCTGGATGGAAGAGTTGCTGGCTTGTCAGACTGGCCCCTCTGCTGTGCCAAAGCCACGAGCCGGAGCGGCGGCCCCCGGGGACCCTCTGCGTGCGCCCTTGATTCCGGAGCAGCCCCGCTCCCCGCCGGCCGGAGCCGGGTCTCTTCTCACGCTGTGTTTGTCTCGCTGCTTCTCGGCAGGTCGTCCCGAATGAGCGAGGCCCGGCCCGGGTGGCGCAATGGAGGGCAAGAGCCTGGAGGGCGCGCAGACCGACCTCAAGCTGGTGGCGCATCCGCGCGCCAAGAGCAAAGTGTGGCGCTACTTCGGCTTCGACACGAACGCCGAGGGCTGCATCCTGCAGTGGAAGAAGATCTACTGCCGCATCTGCATGGCCCAGATCGCCTACTCGGGCAACACCTCCAACCTGTCCTACCACCTGGAGAAGAACCACCCCGATGAGTTCTGCGAGTTTGTCAAGAGCAACACGGAGCAGATGCGCGAGGCCTTCGCCAGCGCCTTCTCCAAGCTCAAGGCAGAGGC
>NW_020174373.1:442038-446085 GCF_003031525.2 Neophocaena asiaeorientalis asiaeorientalis | reverse complement strand
TAGATAGATAGATATAAGTGATGGATGGATGGATGGATAGATAGATAGATAGATAAAGTGATGGATGGATGGATAGATAGGTAGATAGATAGATATAAGTGATGGATGGATAGATAGGTGGATAGATAGATATAAGTGATGGATGGATGGATAGATAGGTAGATAGATAGGTAGATAGATAGATAGATATAAGTGATGGATGGATGGATAGATAGATAGGTAGATAGATATAAGTGATGGGTAGATAGGTAGATAGATAGATAAGATAGATATAAGTGATGGATGGATGGATGGATGGATAGATAGATAGGTAGATAGATATAAGTGATGGATGGATGGATGGATAGATAGGTAGATAGATAAAGTGATGGATGGATGGATAGATAGATAGGTAGATAGATAGATATAAGTGATGGATGGATGGATAGATAGATAGGTAGACAGATAGATTAAAAAAACAAAACAAAATAGAGCATGTGCAGTTCAGAAAGTAATATTTTTAACTTTCTTTAATTGATATAAGTTAATGTACAATATTATATAAGTTTCAGGTGTACAGCATAGTGACTCACTGTTTTTAAAGGTTATACTCCATTTATAGTCGTTATAAAATACTGGCTGTATTTCCTGTGTTGTACTATATATTCTTGTATCTTATTTATTTTATACCGAGTATTATAGTTTGTTCTTCTCAATCCCCTTCCCCTATATTGCCCCTCTCCCTTCCTTCTCCCCACTGGTAACCAGTAATTTGTTCTGTATATCTGTGAGTTTGCTTCTTTTCTGTTGTATTCACTAGTTGAAAAAAAAATTTTTTTTTGGATTCCACATATAACTGAAACCATACAGTATTTGTCTTGGTCTGTCTGATTTATTTCACTAAACATAATAATCTCCAAGCCTATCCATGTTGCTGCAAATTGTGCGATTTCGTTCCTTTTTCATGGCTGAGTCGTACTCCACTGTATATACGTACCCCATCTTCTTTATCCATCCCTCTGTCCGTGGACAATGGACGTTTAGGTTGCTTCCATGTCTTGGCTGTTGTGAATAGTGGTGCTGTTAACATGGGGGTGCATGGATCTTTTTTCTAATGAGTGGTTTTTTTCTTTCAGATAAATATCCAGGAGTGGGATTGCTGAATCGTACAGTAGCTCTATTTTTAGTTTTTTAAGGAACCTCCATCCTGTTCTCCATAGTGGCTGCACCAGTTTATATCCCCACCAATGGTGTAGGAGGGTTCCCTTTTCTCCACAGCCTCACCAGCATTTGTTATTTGTGTTCTTTTTGATGAAACCCATTCCGCTGGGGGGTGGGGGTGAGGTGAGATCTCATTGTGGTCAAAAAGGCATCATTTCAAAACATAAAATTAGAGGAAGCTCGTATTTAATGCCACTCTGACAACTTAATATCCGCTTGAGACCCTCTGTTTCCATCTTCTGATTGGAGCCACATCTGATGGTGGCGTGTGGCACGCGTACTTGACGACCAGGTTTTCGGTCGGGGAGGTGGGTCGTCTTGGGCTGGCGGGGCGCTTGGGAATGTGGCCTCCGTCTGGAGAACAGGCCCCCCTGCTTGGCGTCGGGGCTCCTGGATTTCCTAGAACAGGACAGAGTAAAGCAGCTCAGGTGAGGAAAGAGCTGTCATCAGGAGTCCAAAGACGACCCCAAAACTAACAATAAAAAAACGCGTGTCTTCGGACGCACCTGGATGGAAGAGTTGCTGGCTTGTCAGACTGGCCCCTCTGCTGTGCCAAAGCCACGAGCCGGAGCGGCGGCCCCCGGGGACCCTCTGCGTGCGCCCTTGATTCCGGAGCAGCCCCGCTCCCCGCCGGCCGGAGCCGGGTCTCTTCTCACGCTGTGTTTGTCTCGCTGCTTCTCGGCAGGTCGTCCCGAATGAGCGAGGCCCGGCCCGGGTGGCGCAATGGAGGGCAAGAGCCTGGAGGGCGCGCAGACCGACCTCAAGCTGGTGGCGCATCCGCGCGCCAAGAGCAAAGTGTGGCGCTACTTCGGCTTCGACACGAACGCCGAGGGCTGCATCCTGCAGTGGAAGAAGATCTACTGCCGCATCTGCATGGCCCAGATCGCCTACTCGGGCAACACCTCCAACCTGTCCTACCACCTGGAGAAGAACCACCCCGATGAGTTCTGCGAGTTTGTCAAGAGCAACACGGAGCAGATGCGCGAGGCCTTCGCCAGCGCCTTCTCCAAGCTCAAGCCCGAGGCCGCGCAGCAGAGCGCGCAGGAGCCGCCGGCCGCCAAGGCGGCGGCGGCGGCGGCGGCGGCAGCGGCAGCGGTGCACGGCCACGAGGGCCGCAGGCAGCAGGAACTGACGGCCGCCGTCATGGGCCTCATCTGCGAGGGGCTTTATCCCGCGTCCATCGTGGACGAGCCCACGTTCAAGGTGCTGCTGAAGACGGCCGAGCCGCGCTACGAGCTGCCCAGCCGCAAGTTCTTCTGCGGCAAGGCCATCCCCGAGCGCTACGGCGCCGTGCGCGACGCGGTCCTCAAGGAGCTGGCGGAGGCCGCGTGGTGCGGCATCTCCACCGACCTGTGGCGCAGCGAGAGCCAGAATCGGACCTACGTGACGCTGGCCGCGCACTTCCTGGGCCGCGCCGCCCCCCACGGCCTCTTCCTGGGCTCCCGCTGCCTCAAGACCTTCGAGGTGCCGGAGGACAATGCGGCCGAGACCATCACGCGCGTCCTGTACGAAGCCTTCATCGAGTGGGGCGTCAGCTCCAAGGTCTTCAGCGCCACCACGGACCGTGGCAAGGACATCGCCAAGGCCTGCTCGCTGCTGGACATCGCGGTGCAGATGCCCTGCCTGGGCCACACGTTCGACGCGGGCATCCAGCAGGCCTTCCGGCTGCCCAAGCTGGGCGCGCTGCTCGGCCGCTGCCGCAGGCTGGTGGAGTACTTCCAGCAGTCCACCGTGGCCATGTACATGCTGTACGAGAAGCAGAAGCAGCAGAACGCCGCCCACTGCATGCTGGTCAGCAACCGCGTGTCCTGGTGGGGCAGCACACTGGCCATGCTGCAGCGCCTCAAGGAGCAGCAGTTCGCCATCGCCGGGGTCCTCCTGGAGGACAGCAACAACCACCACCTCCTGCTGGAGGCCGCCGAGTGGGCCACCATCGAGGGCCTGGTGGACCTGCTGCAGCCCTTCAAGCAGGTGGCCGACATGCTGTCCGGGTCCAAGTACCCCACCATCAGCATGGTGAAGCCCCTGCTGCACATGCTTCTCAACAGCACGCTCAACAGCAAGGAGACGGACTCCAAGGAGATCAGCATGGCCAAGGAGGTGATCGCCAAGGAGCTCGCCAAGACCTACCAGGAGACGCCCGAGATCGACATGTTCCTCAACGTGGCCACCTTCCTGGACCCGCGCTACAAGAGGCTGCCCTTCCTGTCCACCTTTGAGAGGCAGCAGGTGGAGAACAGGGTGGTGGAGGAGGCCAAGGGGCTCCTGGACAAGGCCAAGGACGGCGCCTACCGCGCCCCCGGGGACCAGCTGTACGCCCCGCCCGAGGAGCCCCCCGTGAAGAAGCCGGCGCCCTCGGCCACGCCGCCGCCCGCCAGCGTCATCCACAACATGCTGGCCGAGATCTTCTGCCCCGCGGCGGGCGTCGAGGACCAGGACGGCTGGCGCGCGCAGGTGGTGGAGGAGCTCAGCAACTTCAAGTCGCAGAAGGTGCTGGCGCTCAACGAGGACCCCCTCAGGTGGTGGTCCGACCGCTTGGCGCTCTTCCCGCTGCTGCCCAGGGTGCTGCAGAAGTACTGGTCCGTGGCGGCCACGCGCGTCTGCCCCGAGCGCCTCTTCGGCTCCTCGGCCAACGTCGTCAGCGCCAAGCGGAACCGCCTGGCCCCCGCGCACGTGCACGAGCAGATCTTCCTGTACGAGAACGCGCGCGGCGCCGCGGCCGAGCTGGAGGATGAGGACGAGGGCGAGTGGGGCCTGGGCCACGAGCAGGCGTTCCCTCTGGGCGATGCTGGCCACGCCGGCTACTTCGGCCTCAGGGACGGCAGCTTCGTGTAGCGCGGCGGTGGG
>NW_020174373.1:431363-441729 GCF_003031525.2 Neophocaena asiaeorientalis asiaeorientalis | reverse complement strand
GCCCCCGCCGGTGGGCGCGCTGCCCGGGACAGAGGAAATGCACAAAACAGAGAGATGGACCTTTGGTGGGGCTTCGGGCGGCCCAGAGGACAGAGACGGGCTTTGGTTGCCCCAAAGGAGAGAGGTGGGCTTTGGGTGGCCCAGAGGACAGGTGGGGGGCTTTGGGGGGCTCAGAGGACAGAGATGGGCTTTGGGTGGCCCAGAGCTGGTGAAAATGAGCATTTTCTCTGGAGGGGCCCCTTGCGTCCTAGCGCAAGGGAAAGAAATGACTTATCAAAGCCCCAGGTGTCCGCTGATAGGATTGCAAATGCTGAACTCAGCGACAGAAGCACGGCCGGCAGGGATGTTTTGCCTCCTAGATAATTCCATACCTGCAGCGTTCGTGTTCTTTGCGAGGGACGGTTTGGGGTAAATCGGAGAAAGATTGAAACCGATGGGCCGCGAGGATGAAACCCCTGTGTGTCCTCCACCGACACCATCTGTGGGTGTTAGCCGTTGGTTGGTGAAGGAACCTCTTTGCACTGTCATTGACGTGGGAACCTTGCCTCTGGGTAGCCGGGGAGAGACACTCTGGCCAGACGCCCTGTTTTCAAGAGACACCAGTTTTATGTTTGGTGGAAAATGTTAACAGTGAGTCTGCAGTGCAACCGCTTATAAAAAAAAAAAGCAGAAAAGAGGTGTTGGTTGTGGTGTGTTTTCTGCCGTGAATCAGTCTTTTTTTCTCCCCTTGCCTGAGTTCACAGTCCTTGTGAGCCCTGTAGCTCATGGGTCTTGAGGTGGGTTTTCTGTGAGTCTGATGCTTCAAAGGTCCGGTTTCCCCAGAATCACTTTTCTTGGGATGAACATAGAGAAGGCGGTCCCCACTCCTTGGAAACCCTGCTTTTGAATACGGAGGACCCTCTCGTGCGCACGGCCGGCTCTTAGAGGGCTGATTTAGATTTGATTCCTGGAAAGGGCTCTTGCATTCTCTTTTAAACACCAATGGGGGGTGGGGGGCACTGAGTTAAAAATAGTACCAGGGATCATTTTATCTTTGGGG
Organism: Neophocaena asiaeorientalis asiaeorientalis; assembly: GCF_003031525.2. NCBI lineage: Eukaryota > Metazoa > Chordata > Mammalia > Artiodactyla > Phocoenidae > Neophocaena > Neophocaena asiaeorientalis. Next base: position 440,690 of record NW_020174373.1, on the reverse strand, counting down.
GTCCTTGTGGGTTGCTTATGCCATTGGGGAAACGGGAAGGCCGTTTCTAACACTTAGAACTACTTTTATTTATTTACTTATTTTAAACGAATTGCTTTTCTTTAAGAGGCAAAGCCCCCGGACTTCCCTGGCTGGTCCAGTGGTTGAGACTCCGTGCTCTCAGTGTAGGCGGCATGAGTTCGATCCCTGGTCGGAGCCCTAGAATGCCACATGCTACGCGGTGCGGCCCAAAAAAGAAAAAGACACCAGTCTTATCTCTGATTCCCACCTTAAAACAACCCAAGTCCGGGCGGAGGTTTTGTCGGGAGGTACGCGATTTACAAATGCCCCATCTCAGCCCTCGGCAATCTTTTCCCAGGACCCCAACATCGAGCCGCATCCCGGGGGCTTAAGGAGGGCATTTCTCCAGGTTCGTGGCTGGGGACTTCCTGTGGCTCCGGCCAAGGCAGTCTTTTATCTTGATGTCACCAGCCTTGAACGTGTTTAGGAAGTCAGAAAGCAGCATCACCTGCGCCGTCTCCTTGAAGGAAAGCGATAGGGTCGCTGTCTTCAGACCCTCTGCTCTGCTCTCCGGCTGGGAAAAGAGCCGCAGAGACGCACATCCCACCTCCCGGGCTGTAGTTGGCTGCTTTGCATCTGACCCCCCTCCCCCACATTTCTTAACATCCTGGCTTTCTGTCACTCGTGAAAACTTGTGTCCCTCCAGCTAGCCGCCTCTCTGCGTTTGTCACGTCTATTCCTAAGCCCTGGGGTTGCCGGCCCTCTTCCTGGCTTGTACTTTTCCTGATTTAACGCTGTCGAATCGGACGCTTGTTCAAGAAACCCCAGCGATAAACGGACTCCTAATTTATCGGTGTGACGTGCGTGAGTAATGCTTCACACTTGCAGGAAAGCCTCCGACCTCGAGGGAGGGCTTTATTTCTGTTTGTTTAAAGAGACTTTTCCAAGCCACGCGGAAGAAGTAAGGCCCCTGTGCTTTGTCCTGGGGTCTTTGGGAATTACATCAAGGCTGTGATGCATTTCTGGATCTTTTGGTATCACAGTGTGTTTATGTGAATAAAGCTGCCAGCCGGGGAAGCCTGCTACGGGAGGAGGGATTCTGCACGTTCGTTCCCTGGGCTGTCTTTGCACTGGGTGTGGGCAGGATGATTTTAAAGAGCCGAGCCGTTCTGGTTGCTGGCCTCGGACCACGTGTATCGCTACGGCATCTGGGTTCTTCCCCATCGACTCCTTTCTCTCCCCGTTCCCTTCCTTTCTCTCCTTCCTTTTAAGAAAACGAGGTACCCCAGAAACAGACAGACTGGGAGGTCGGCGTCCATCGTTATTTTTCTCCTTCTGCACGTTATGGGTTGCCTCTGTTCCCGGGGGCATGGGGAGGGGGATTCAAACGTAGAATTTTTCTGCACAAACATTTTGAGTTTAAACGGGCCAGTTTTCAGTCATGATAACCTGACACTTGCAGAGCGTTCTCCGTCGAACGTTAAGTGGAACGTGGCCTTCAGTGTCTTAGATAAAGTATCATTGCTGGCATCCAGAAATTCTCGTAAAAACACAGCCCCTGACCGTTAAGGATGTGTCTTATCTGGGTCGGTCCAGGACTCTGCTTCCTCAAGGTGGTGTGTGTTTCACTGTTTGGAGTGACCCCGGGGTCTCGGCCGCCCTCTGAGCGAAGGCCTGGGGCCCTTCACAGGCTTCTGAAAGCACCGCGGCCCTCAGACAGTTCATCTTTCTGGTTTCTGGGTGCAGTCTGGACCAATCACATAGCTAGAATTCTTCTCCTTGGGAACCTGCAGCCCCGTGTGTCCCCGTCCTATACATTGTCCTGAATTAAGACCCAGCGTTGGATGTTTTGCAGCTGTTCTGGCCACCGGGGGGCTGGGTTTGCAGCTCTGCCTGGAAACACAAGCCCTTCTGTGCCTCTCACGGCTAGCAGGCCCAGGGCTAGGCCTTCGGGGTCCTCCTTCTAGGTGCTGGGGGCCCTCCTCTGAACTTCGCTGGCTTCGTCCTCTGCAGCCCCGCGCGGGTGGAGTACAGCGGCTGCTTGCCTTGGGTGGCTTCAGCCTCCAGCCCCACCGGCCTCTCCTCCGGCCCTGCCGTGCACAGCCAGCCCCATCCTGTGGTGCTCAAGATCCCGACCGTTCAGGCTCCCCCTTCCTCTCTGCAGATCCGGGTTCCTGGCCTGTGCGCCAGCCCTGCAGACGCAGGGCCCTCCCGGAACCTGCGTGGTCTCTGGGTCCCCCCGGCTGCCTGGGCCCGTCCCGGCTTCCCAGGCTGTGACTCCGAGGCTGGGGGCTCCGCGTGGCCTCTTTGCTGGGGTTGTTTCTTCTGGTTTTCTGGGAGCACCCTTAGAATATCTGCTCAGTGGTTTGACCTTTGGCCTGAAGCAAGGTTGGGATGCTTTGCCCACCTCTCGTTTTCAGCCCAATTAGTTCACCTTCTCGATTGACCCAAACTCTCTCAATTTTTTGGGTGATGAGAGACCAGATGGGATAGGCTTTTAGCAGACGGCAGGTGGCACAAGGCAGGGGCAGATTCCTCAGGAAGTGTTTCCTTGGGGAGACGAGCATCGCTTCCTCTGTTAGAAGGATGGAACCCGGTGGTCTCCACAGCTGTCCTTGAAAGAGGACTTTTCCTGAGAGATTTTGTCACGTGGGGTCCACAGCAAATGCCTTTCCCCTCGGATGGCGGGTGTTCTGGGAGAAGATACTTGATGAGTCCTCTCGGGGCTTTTGCTTCCAGGAGGATCCTGCCTGCGTCTTCGTGGAAATGAGGCAGTGATTGGAGGGTAGGTGACATTGGGAAGGTCACATCTCGTGCGCAGCACCGGGGACGTCAGGATTGGGGTTTAATGGTCCAGTGTAGGAGCTGATAATTGTGTTGATGGCCAGTTTGTTACATACATACTAACCTTTGTGATTCCATGCCTGGATGGAGTTGATTCTATTTATATATATATGTATAATATATAATGTAAATATGTATGTAAACATAAGTATATCTATTTACATATATAAATATATATACTTTTATATTCTATGTATATCTTCTTTATATTCTGCCAGTTATCTGTCATCTATTATTATTCATCTGTGTATTTACTACATACCTATCTGTCTACATCTTTATCATCTATGTATGTATCATGTATTATCTCTGCATCTATAATCTGTCATCTGTGCCTTGTCCATTTTCTATTATCTGTTGACCTATTATCGGTATCTGTTGTCTGTGTCATCTGTGTATTTATCTATGTATCTATGATCAGTTCATCAGACATCTCTATCTATCGTCTGTGTTATCTTATTTATCATCTATACACTTATTCTTTATCATCTACGTATCTGTGTCTTTTCTATTCCCTGTCAGTTTGTCATATCTGTCTATCTGTCTCTGTCCATCCATCCATCCATCCATCCTGTACTTTTATGGGTAAACCGAACGTGCGTTGAGCAGCTTTCATTCTCCCTGCAGGCAATGTAATGAGTTAACGCACTTCTCCTTAAAGGACAGCTGTCGTTGGTCAGCGTGTCATGGCTTCACACGTTTCCCGGCTCCGTAAGACCCTCTGGCAGGAACCGTGGGATTCCTGCAGTCCACTCTCCTCCCGGAACCTCTGAGGGCTCAGCATTTCCAGCTCCTCACCCGGGAGAGTTGGGGGAGCATCACCCTGCCCTCAGTGCCTGGTGCCCTGGCTCCACGGCTGGTGTGGCCCTCACCCCTTCACACGCACTTGGCCGGAGAGCTACGCCACGCCTCTCGGGCCCGGGCAGCCGGCCCCGTGGCGGATGGGCTGAGTGGCCGCAGGCCTGCCTGGGGCGGGTGTGTGGGGTCTCCCCAGGGAGGAGCCCGTTCCCGGGCTGTGGGCGGTGAAGCCCACATGGCGGGTCTCCAGGTGGCAGAAGGACACGGGGGAGGTGCAGCCGCTGGGATGCAGTGACCGGCTCACCTCCCTTCCCGCTGGCATCCGGGGTCTCGCGTGCCAGGCCACGGGGGCCAGTCCTGGCTTTGTGGTCAGCTTGGTTCAGGGCGGTCCCGCCGTGTACGGCGTCGTGCAGGAGCGCGGCCCGGGACAGCGGGGGCGGCGCATGCGTAGTGCCCGAGCCAGCGGTGAGCCTGCCTTGGTGGGTGTCTGGCGGCAGCAGGGACACCCCCTGGGAGGGGCTGGTGAGGTCGGGGCGAGGGGCTGGCAGTGGCCCTCCCAGGTCTTGTCCTGACCACCCCGGCGAGGCGTTGGGATGGGTTGGGAACGGGGAGGTGGATGAAGGGAAGAAAAGATGCACAGTCGGGGGGGATGGTGGGTGCACGATGCACGTGCAGGAAGGCACGTCCGTACCGCTGGCAGCGCAGGGGGAGACCGCGCAGGGGGCCCCCAGCCCTGCCTTTCCTCCTCTGCCTCTGCCCCACTCGTGTGGACACCTCCGGGCGAGGTGGCGGGAGCATGTTGCAGACTGAGTCTTCGTGTCCCCACGGAATTCGTATGTGGAAGCCCTGACCCCCCGAGGGGATGGTGGTAGGCAGTGGGGTCTTTGGGAGGTGATTAGGGTTAGATAAGGCCATGAGGGTGGGGTCCCCGTGATGGGATTAGTGTCCTTATAAGGACACTGTCTCGCCCACGTGCTTAGGGGCGGCTGGGGGCCTCTTCAAACTGCCTGTTACCTCACCCAACCCGCAGAGGGGGTGGGGCTTATCTTCACACATAAAAGACTCCTGCTTAGAAAGGCCTCTGTCGGGTCCACGTGGGGCTGTTTTCTCTCCCCCTTTCCGCATTTACTCCTATCATCCCTGGGGCTTCTCCCTACATGGCTCTTTCCTCTGGTGTTGGCCCTTCTAGCATAACCATTTTTATTTTTTAAAAAAATTTATTATTTTTAAGATTTTGGCCATGCCCTGTGGCTTGCAGGATCTTAGTTCCCCGACCAGGGTTGGAACCCGTACCCCCTGCAGTGGAAGCGTGGAGCCCTAACCACTGGACCGCTAGGGAACTCGCACGGACCTCTTGTATTTCTCGGTTTGGGGGAAGTTGCCACAGGGTTTAGTGGCCGCTGCAGGAGGGAAGGTTTAGGATCCACGCGGGTGACATCACCAGGCTGAAGAGCCGTGGGGCCCGTCAGCTGCCCCCAGCTCTTCCTGTCCCCCTGCTGTTGGTGGAAGCAGCCGTGCTTCGTGGCTGACACCTGCACTGGTTTCTCAAGCTGTGGAAACACGCCAGCATGAGAGGCGGCCGTCAGGTCCTCCTGCCACAAGGATGAGCCGTCATCCAGGCGATGGTGCCATGCTGGCTTGAGCTGGTGACTTTTCCACGCTCCTCTGGTCCAGCTGGCCGGGTCCCTGCTTCCAGACGATGCCCATCGGAAGCTAGTTAGGGCTCTCGGTTGCCCGAAAACTCATACTTTGTGCTGGCTAATTTTATCTCACTGTGGCTGGGCTGTGGACCCAGCTTTGCGGTCAAACGCTGGTCTAGAGGTTGCTGGGAAGATATTTTTTAAGGTGAGAGGAGCGTTGGGACTTCCCTGGTGGTGTAGGGCTTAGGACTCTGTGCTTCCACTTCAGGTGGCACGGGTTCGATCCCTGGTTGGGCAGCTAAGATCCCGTATGCCCCATGGCATGGCCAAAAAAAAAAAAAAAAGGTGAGATAAACATTGAAATCATACAGCAACATGGATGGACCTAGAGATGATTGTACTGAGTGAGGTAAGTCAGAGAAAGACAAATATATCACTTATATGTGGAATCTAAAATATGATACAGATGAACTTCTGTACAAAACAGAAACAGACAGACATAGAAAACAAACTTACGGCTACCAAAGGGGAAAGGGATAACTGAGGAGTTTGGGATTAACAGATGTACACTATTCTATATAAAATAAACAACAAGGACTTACTGTAGAGCACGGGGAACTATATTCAATGTCTTGTAAAAACCTACAATGGAAAAGAATCTGAAAAAGTGTATCATTGAATCACTCTGCTGTCCACCGGAAACCAGCACCACATTGTAAATCAACTACAATTTAAAAAAAATTGGGGGCTTCCCTGGTAGTGCAGTGGTTGAGAGTCCGCCTGCCGATGCAGGGGACACGGGTTCGTGCCCCGGTCCGGGAAGATCCCACATGCCGCGGAGCGGCTGGGCCTGTGAGCCATGGCCGCTTAGCCTGAGGGTCCGGAGCCTGTGCTCCGCAACAGGAGAGGCCACAATAGTGAGAGGCCCGTGTACCACAAAAAAAAAAAAAAAAATTGACACCAGGAGACTTTGACATAACCAGATTGTCCTTCACAATGTGGGTGGGCCTTGTCCAATCAGTTGAAGATGTTAGGAGAAGAAAAGACGTAGGTTCCTCAAGGAAGAGGGAATTCTGCCTCCAGATGGTCATGGGACTCAACCTGTAACCTCAGCTCTCCCTGGGTCTCCAGCCTGCTGGTCTACCCTTCAGATTTTGGGGTGCCCCCTCTACACATCTGTGGTTGAATGAACTAATTCCTTCAAATAATCTCTCTCTCTCTCTCCCTTTCTCTTTCTCTCTGTGCTTCCTGGTGGTCCATTTCTCTGGAGGGACCCATAACTAAACATACTTTATGTCCATAGATGGCACTACAAGAAAGCCAGTTAGAGTTGGGGGTCCAAGGAATATAGGAGCCAAGCCCCTCCCAGTCATGGGAGGACCTGTCAAAAAAAAATTTCATTTCCTCATGCTGACGGACTTAATTGCCAAGCATTTTCCTCTGGTGTAAAACACCCAAGCTGTGGTCACCCCACTCGCTGTCAATTTTAAACATTTCCTTGTCATTGAATTCTGCTTCTCAGATGCAAATTTTTTTTTTTCGTAATTCAGCAAATGTAGTTTTAATAAACCCTTCTTAAAGAAACTCTAAGTCTTAATTCTGTGTAATCGATAGTTTAACAGAGAAAATATTTAACTGTCGTTTAGATGAAGCGATATTGGCAATTATTGTTACAAAATAAAATGGTAATATTATAAAGCTATCAATATGAAAATTACATTACTAACCAAAGCTGTCAGGAAAAATGAAATAGGATAAGAAATTCAGGTAAGTATTGCAATTTTCCCATTCTTTAAAGATAAAAATTAAAAATGTCACATTAATAATACAAGTAATAGATACATAAACAATTATCAAGGCATGGAAGTAAACCCTAAGCCAACGTGATACTGGTGCCTGCTGTCTGCTATCATTAGTCTTCCTTTTTTTGTTCTTTGAAAACTTTCTTGAATTTTTCATTTATTTTAAAAAAAATTAAAAATTTTAATTGAAGTATTGTTGATTTACAATGCTGTGTTAGTTTCAGGTGTACAGCAAAGTGATTCAGTTTTATATTCAGTTATATATATATATATATTCTTTTTCAGATTCTTTTCCCATATAGGTCATTAGGAAATATTGAGTATAGTTCCCTGTACTATACAGTAAATCCTTGTTGGATAAAGAAGATGTGGTACCTATATACAATGGAATATTACTCAGCCATGAAAAAGAATGAAACCATGCCATTTGCAGCAACATGGATGGACCTAGAGATGGTCATACTAAGGGAAGTTAGACACATATCATGTGATATCACTTACCTGTGGAATCTAAAATAATGATACAAATGAACTTAAACAGAAATCGTCACAGACAGAACAATTTACGGTTGCCAAAGGGGAAGGGGGGCGGATACATTAGACTGGGATTAACATATACACGTTGCCATACACAAAAGAGATGAACAGCAGAGGTCATTATTAGTGGACATGCTTTTTTTTTTGCTGTGAACATTTGATTTTTTTCCCTATAATGTTAGTACCCTTTAACCATCACCCTACATCACATACAACTTTGTATCCTGTTTTGGTGTTTTGTTTTTTTTTTTTCACTCCATCATTTCTCTGTGGTCTATTGAAAACCAAGTATAAGTGACTGCAAAATGCTTGCTTCTGTTTTTTTGGTCACTTGCATAAGGTTCTAAACAGTGTTTATCATGTAACGCGTGATCGCTTTGCAGGTGATTCCCTCTTAGTTACGCATACCCCCTTAATATCACATTTCTTTCCTTCCCCAACTTTACTGAGGCTTGTAACACTGTGGATGCTTCGTGATGGACGTGCTTAAATAGAATTGTGCAAAGCTCAGGGCATGCTCCGAAGGTGCTGGTTGTTTAATTCTCCCGTGAAGAATCCAGGCACTTTTTCATGCATCTTTACCGGGAGCCATGGGTGTCCCCAGACTCCGATGTGTTGGGATAATTTCTGGGGAGCGCCTATTTTCCTACCAGCCCTGGACGGCCTCGGAGTCCTGGGTGGTGGCTTCTGAGGCCACCCCATCACCAATTTGTTTGTTTGTTTTTGGCCACACGTTGCAGCACGCGGGGTTCTAGTTCCCCGACAAGGGATGGAACCCGTGCCCCCTGCCTTGGAAGCGCGGAGTCTTACCCACGGGACCGCCGGGGAAGTCTGAACGCATCACTACTGTGGAGGCTGAGGCCTGGCCTGGCTTCTCGGAGTTACGTTCTGGGTTTTAGGTCTCCCACCTCCAGCCCACATGAGCCCCCTTCTCACGGAGGAACTCCAGGGACCTCTACACACCCACGCCTACCCCACTGTCCGTGATTCAGCACGGTCTTCAACCATGTTGAGCAGCTGTACTGAGATTGAATCCACCATTAAATCATACAATTCAGTACTGTGTGCAGTGGACCTGCCTCCTGGTGCTTGGCTTATGGCTTATGCCACCCATCCCCGAAAGCATGAACTCGTGCTCTCTAGAGGGATCTGGGCAACATGACATGCGCATGGCCTCCCTGGACCCAGCATCACTTATTGTGACACAGTATCATTCCTCACGCCATTGCTCGTAGGACTGAGTCACTTTTTTCTTTTATAAATTTATTTTATTTACTTATTTTTGGCTGCGTTGGGTCTTCGTTGCTGCGCCCGGGCTTTCTCTAGTTGTGGCGAGTGGGGGCTACTCTTCATTGTGGTGCCCGGGCTTCTCATGGCGGTGGCTTCTCTTTTTGCGGAGCACGGGCTCTAGGGCGCAGGCTTCAGTAGTTGTGGCACGTGGGCTCAGTAGTTGTGGCTCACAGACTTAGTGGCTCCGCGGCATGTGGAATCTTCCCGGACCAGGGCTTGAACCTGTGCCCCCTGCACTGGCAGGTGGATTCTTAACCACTGTGCCACCAGGGAAGTCCCCTAAGTAGGTTTTTAATGTAGGGTCTGGATGTCTTTCTAGATTGTTTCCTTTTCTGCCAATCTCACTTTAGGATTGATACATAGATGATATGATGTATTCATATACTAAGCTTTCCCATCTGTGCCCCCCCCCCCCC
>NW_020174373.1:373931-430332 GCF_003031525.2 Neophocaena asiaeorientalis asiaeorientalis | reverse complement strand
ACCTGGCCCCCCCCCCCCCGCCTCTCCAGTCTTAATGCTTCTAGATCATTCTATCCCTGGGATGAATGGCCATCCTGTTCCTATTCCCTGGTCACCAAACGGGGCACAGGCTGGTATGGTGTCCAAAGGGCCTGATGGCGGCTTTGTCTGGAAAGGTTGCTTCCCATCATCTGTCTGTCAGGCAGGTCTCACTAGTGAGACTTTTAAGCTTCTTAATTATCGTGGTTTATCGACACAGCCATTCTTAAGGACCTCCGTGATGCTGCGTGTCAGGAAAACGTATTCCCGGGGCCAGCTGACTTGGAGGTTCAGCTACACGTCATTTTAACATTATTCTGTCAAGTTTGAGGACTCTTGAGACACATACACACACACATGCCTAAGATGGTAGAAGGTCCATGAAAGAGTGGCTTATATATGTCCTTCTTCATTTGTGAGAAGAATACCAGAATTTCCAGGTCCCCGCCCATCCCCCATTATTCACGATTAAGCAAGGTGTTTCCCCCATTTTAAGCTGAGAAATAATTCACCATACAATACACCCAGTAAATGGCGCGATTCAGTGGTTTTTAGTATATTTGCAGAGTTGTACAAACACCGTTGCTATGTTCTTTTAGAACATTTTAAAAACCACTTCCCCAGGGGATCCCTGTACCTGTTACCTGTCACTCCCCACTCCTGTTTCCCCCCCAGGTCCTCTGTCTCCATGCGTTTGCCTATTTGAGTATTTCATATAAACCGAATCATGGCATATATGCTCCTTCTGGGTCTGGCTTCTCCCACTGAGCCTCACGTGTTCAAGGTCCATGGACACTTGGGCTGTTCTCACTTTTCTGGTTACTGTGAATCACGGTGTTCTGAGCGTTCATCACACGTATCTGAGTGGATACGTGTTTTCATTTCTCCTGGATAGATTGATACCTAGGAGTGGCGTAGCTGGGCTATTGTATCTCCATGTTTACCCGTTTGAAGAATCGCCAGGCTCTTTTCTAAAGTGGTTCCTGCAGTTTACATCCCCACCAGCAGTGGAGGAGGGTTCCGATTTCTCTACATCCTTACCAACTTCGTTATTTTCTGTTTCTTTCTTCTTCTTTTAAATGGTGTGTTTTTTTTTTTATTGTGGTAAAAGTCACATCACATGATATAAAACATACTGTGTGGCTTTGATTTACGTTTCGCTAATGCTCTCTTCAAAGAGGTATGTGGTTATTTCCCAGTGGAGCACAGGAGCAAAGATTTAAGGAGTGAAGAAATGAATTGACCACCCACGTGCTCTCGGAAAGAATTCAAGGTGGCTTAGGCGTGTCTGTGGAAGACAGGAAACACAGAACAGAGACCAAAGTCCAGAAACCTGGTAGATGAGGGACGAGGTAGTGTTGCTGCTATAGCCTGGGCTTAGCAAACCCCTGTACCTGGTGTCCACTTTGTCTCGTGACAGCGGGCAGTCCTGGCTGGGGGTCCAGCTCTCAGTATTTGATAAAAGGACCAGGCACGGGGTCATCCCCAATTCAAAAGGGAGCCGGAAGCCTCGGGTCATTTCACAACAACTGGACAGGGGCCAAGGAGGCGGAGTTCTTTGTTTTGCTTTTTACTTTAGTTCTTTTCTCTTTTAAGGAGAGGCTATATTACATGGCATTAGTGTAGACTTTTAAAAAAAAGTTCCTGGGAATTCCCTGGCGGTCCAGTGGTTAGGATTCGGCACTCTCACTGCTGAGGGCCTGGGTTCAGTCCCTGGTTGGGGAGCTAGGATCCCGCAAGACGTGTGGCGTGGCCGAAAAAACCAGTTCCTGCTTTGAGATAATTGTAGATTCACGTGCAGTTGTGAGGAATAAAATGGAGCAACACTTTACCTGTTTTTCTCCCAGGGCTATACCCGCTTGCAGCACGTACCACATCCCAACCTAGATGTTGACTTGGGTGCGATGCAATGCTTTGATTCAGATTTCCCTGTTCTAACTTGTATTCGCTCGTGTATGTGCGTGTGTGTGATCCTGTTGCATGTGTGGCTTTGAGAATCCACCATCACGGTCAAGACACAGGGCAGTTCTGTGACCCCAAGGATCCCTGGCGTGGCCCATCTCCTTCCCACACCAACGCCCCACCCCGTCCTTCACCCCTGGCAGCCACTAATCTGTGCTCTATAATTCTGTCCCTTCAAGACTGTCATAGAAATGGAGGCATGCACAATGGAACCCTTTTGAAATGGCTCTTTTTCTCCCCACCCACCTTGTTGCTAGAGCTCTGTGCCTTTCTTTTGAGTAACACCTGTAAAATGACAGTCACACTAAAGATCTTTCTTTTACGAACAAGGCTGCAGTGAATATTTTTGTTCCTGTGTCTCTGCAGACCTGTGGGAGTATGTCTGTGGCATGAAATTCTTAGAAGTAGAATCGCTATGTAGGGGACGTGCACGTCCGCTTTAGACCCCCTCCAACTCACCTCCTAAAAGATACAGTCTCGGTGGAAAATTGAATGTGCAAACGGTTCTTTTTTCTGGGGCGTTGCCATCCTGGATGGGACCGAGCTGTTGTTATTGATGAAACCTACTAACTTCCTTTGCTTTTATTTTCTTTAAGGAGGAGTGAGTTCCAACATCCTGTTACATATCTGTATTTTATTCAGTATCGGTTAAATCCTTGTTCATTTCCTTTTTCTCTCTTTTTGGGAGGGTACAAGTTCGGGTGAGGCACCCCTGAGGCCAAACAAGCCGAGGCGTGGGAGTTTGGAGCACAGAAAGGTTTATGGCAGGGTCCTGCAAGGAGACTGTGGCTTGTGCCCCCAAACCCCCGAACTCCCCAGAGTTTCAGTAAAGCATTTTTAATGGGAAGGTGAAGGAAGGGTGTGGGTGGTTATTGCAGACTTCTTGGTGCAGGAATCCTTTGTCCACGAATGTCAGGTCACGGTGTTTCTGTTAACCTTCGAGAAAACCAATGTTATTCTCTGTTGTGCAACTTTTTGTCTCTCTATGAATGGAAAGGCGTTCCACCCTTAATGGTCAGAGCCTTGAGAAAGGGCTATCCTGTATATTTCAGGCGATGGGCAACATTCTGAACTCAAAGCGAAAGAATACAAAACTTAAAGAAACACACCTAATGTGGAGTCAGATATGTTCTTCTCCGTTACCCTTGGAGCTGTCTCTAATGAGCAGTGAGCTCGGTGTACAGAGGGCTGTCGTTTTGCTATTTTTCCCAAGCGCTGGCCATCACCGAGGCATGAGGTCAGCACTCCAAGTTAGACGCTTCAAACAGAACCGAGAGCGGAGAGCGTTCTAAACATAGTCTGGAAGGGACCTCTCTCCCGGCACCCTGCAAACATCGTGGCGTTTGCCAAGATCTCAGTTGCCTTTCTTCTTGCGGTGCGTGGTGATCCAGAAACAAGTCCAGGGGCGAGTAGTTTCATGCTGCAGCGTTGGACCCAGAGGCTGCAGAGCTGAGTGGCTTTGGGAGGAAAGGAGCAGGTGAGAGCCTTGTCATGGTGCGGCTTGTAGATACCCATCTGGGACGGGGCAGCTGGTGACACGGGTCCCAGTCACCACACGGGTCCCAGGCCCGGCTGGTGCGCTTGGGATCAGCTTACCTCGGAATTGGCAGAGCACTTTCTCTGACATCTGTCGGACAGGAGCTGACAGGTCGGAGTTGGTGTTGAACCCAGGATCAAAGACGTGCACGGTGTGGGGAAGAGAGGGTGACTGTGGAGGTGATGTACAGGGATCCCGTGGATCTGTTTGCAGCTAGATTTCCGGGGGAAGCGTGGAAGGAATGTGCATTGCAGCTGACCCGTGTCGGGGAGATAAGGGGGGCAGAGAGGGCCCGGGTCACCTGCCCTCCTAGGGAGCTCCCTCCAGCCAGGCTGGTGTGTCCTCGCGTGGATGTACATGTGTGTGCAGGTGTACGCCCCTGGTTAAGGTTTGAATCACGCCTCCTCCCGCCAAAAAACATAAGTTGGAGTCCCCCCACCCCCACCCCGTACTGTAACCTTATTTGGAAATAGGGTCTCTGCAGATGCGTACCTTAAGGTGAGGTCACTTGGGTGAGGGCTCAGCCGGCAGGACTGGGGGCCTAGTAAAAAGGGGGAATGTGGACACAGAGATGCTGAGAAGCAGGACCCTGTGAGGACACAGAGAAGACGGCCATCTACACGCCAAGGAGAGGGGCCTGGGGCAGACGTTCCCTATAGGCTGACAAAATGAGGAAGTGGGCTCTGCAGAGACCACCCAGGATGTGCCTGGACAGTTGTTGGCTGAAACATCCCCCATCTCAGCAGAAACGCCGTCAGCTTAGATGGAAGATAAATAACGCACATGCTGGTAGTATAAGCACATCCCGGATATTGCATGGGCTATACTTAAACCAGAAATTGCTCATTGTTTGTCGTAAATGATATCTCTATCTCTGTCTTTTTAACTATACATGTATCTATGTATCTATCATCTGCCTACCTGAACTATCCATTTATCTATTCTCAGTCTGTTTATATGTCATTAACACCATCTGTTATCTATCATTTATCATCTATCAATCTATCATCTATGTATGTATGTGTCCAATCATCTTTATCTATGTATCGATCTATGTATCTTTCTGTCATCTTTCAAGCTATCATCTATATCATCTTTCAAGTTATCCTGTATCTGTCTGTCTATTGATATCTATCTATCTATGTATCTATCTGTGGAGAGATTCATTTTAAGGAATTGGCTCATGTAATTATGGGGTCTAGCAGGTCCTAAATCTTCAGAGTGGGCCGACAGGCTGGAAACCCATGGAAGACTTGCAGTTTGAGTCTAAAGGCCGTCAGGAAGCAGAATTCCCTCCTCCTTGGAGAATCTCAGCCTTTGTTCTATTGAGGCCGTCAACGGATTAGACGAGGCCCACCCACACCAGAGAGGGCAACCTGCTTTCCTCAAAGCCCCTTGATTTAAATGTTCATCTCATCCAGTAAAACACTGTCACGGAAACACCCAGAATAATGTCTGACCACATATCTAGACCCCGTGGCCCAGCCAGTTCGACACGTGAGATTATCCCACGAGCTGCGACGGCCATGCAACCAGGGAGCACGTGTGATAGGAGTCTTCTCTCAGCTGAAGCCAGAGGGAGACGCAGCTCCCATACCAGGCAGGCCACTGGGATTCGACAGCCTGACACTTGGACTGTTTCTGGGTGGGCGAGTCAGCTTCTTGCTTTGGAAGTCAGCTCTCCGGGACAGGTGGGGACTGGCCCACGTCCGGCCTGGGTGCCCAGCAGCAGGGCGGTGGTCTCGTTCTCAGCACACGTTAGAGGAATGATTCCCTTGACCTCACATCCGGTGCCTTCCGCCCGGCCGTTCCTCCGCCCACCCTCCCTGGCGTGCTCCTGCCAATTCCCTCCTTTGCTGCCTGGCCTCCCACGGCTGGTTGAATCCCGTGGACCCCTCTGCCATCCCAGGATGCAGGTGACGCAGATGCAAAGACTAGCCTCCGGGATCCGGGAGGGGCAGCCTCTCTCCTGGGCATCTCTCGCTTCTTCTGGCCAATGCCCTGCGCCCGATTCAGAGTCCTCTGAGTGCTGTCCACCTGCAAGGAGGAAACTGTAGACCTTACTCATGTCGGAGGGGGTATTAATGCCTTCGCTGGGTTTTCCCGTGGCCACTTCTCAGCCATAGACGTGGGGGTAGAGGCGAGATTTTCAGATGTTGCAGGTGCTGACGGAAGCGTGTCTACATTGGATCTTTTCACTTGACATGTCTTTTTTAAAAAAGTTAAATTTATTATTTATTTTTGGCTGCATCGGGTCTTCGTTGCTGTGCGTGGGCTTTCTCTGGTTGTGGCGAGCGGGGGCTACTCTTCGTTGCAGTGTGCGGGCTTCTCATTGCGGTGGCTTCTCTTGTTGCGGAAAACGGGCTTGCGGCACGCGGGCTTCAGTAGTTGTGGCGCGTGGGCTCTAGAGCGCAGGCTCAGTAATTGTGGCGCACGGGCTTAGTTGCTCCACGGCATGTGGGATCTTCCTGGACCGGGGCTCGAACCCGTGTTCCCTGCATTGGCAGGCGGATTCTTAACCACTGCGCCACCAGGGAAGCCCTGACCTTTCTTTTTAATGAAGTATTCCATTCCTTTCTGAGTGTGGACCGAGGGGTTTGTTTGGAACCCTCCTTGACAGGGAAACAGAAACTCTCTCTCTGTTCTTTTCAATTCTAGTGGGAGGGACCAAGAGAATTAAGGACCTTTGTTCTTTATTTTAAAATTTAATTTAATTTTTTCAAAGTGTAGTTGATTTACTATGTTATGTTAGTTTCAGGTGTACAGCAAAGTGATTTTATATATATTATATAACATGTATAATATTGATACTTGTTTTTTATATATATATTTCTTTTCAGATTCTTTTCCCATATAGGTTATTACAGAATATTGAGTAGAGTTTCTTGTGCTATCCAGTAGGTCCTTGTTGGTTATCTATTTTATATATAGTAGTGTGTATGTTAATCCCAAACTCCTAGTTTATTAGATAGGTTCATTTGTGCCATATTTTAGATTCCACATATAAGTGATATCATCTGGTATTTGTCTTTCCTTTTCTGACTTCACTTAGTATGATGACCTCTAGTTGCATATATATATGACTCTCATTTTTGCATAAATAAAATAGAAAATAAAATATGTGAATATAAGTATAAAATAAATATATTTATAAATATTATAAATATTTATGTATCATATTGTCTCATCATTAAATAATACATCCTATTTGCTATTATCTTTTTTACTTTTCTTGTTTACTTGTTTTACATTATTAAATATTTTTTATGTATTAAATGTTAAACATATTTAAATATATTAAAATAAATATGTAACATTTGAAATATAGAAACATAATTTTACCTAGGATAAGACTATAGCATAGATACTATTTATAAATATCTAAATAGAAACATTTCATTTATATTTATATAAGAATATATTTTACACATATATTTTTATTTCTTTTTCTTTTTCTTAGCAGTGGTGTGAAAAAACTCCTGGGCAGCAAGTGTGTTGCAGGTTGCGAAAGTTTGGGGACCAGTGTTGTATTCTACTTGGTCTTAACTGTTCAGTTTCCCCCGTAACCTCGCTTTGAGATGAAAGTTCAGGCTGCCGACGAGGCTTCGGTGGTCGTCCTTTGGTTTTTCTCTTCTTTTTGGCCCTGCCGCGTGGCTTGCGGGATCTTAGTTCCCTGACCAGGGACTGAACCCAGGCCCCTGGCAGCGACAGCCCCAAGTCCTGACCACTGGACCACCGGGGACTTCCCCGTCCGTTGCCTCTTCTGTGGGAGGTGGTCACACCGGGAGCTGTAAGGTGTCCCCTCCAGCCCAAGACCCCAGCGTGCACCTGTGCTCACGGCACACAGTCGGCGCCGCACAGTGCCCCACACGCATTCAGCAGCTGTTGGTCTGCATTTTCAGGAGGGACCGGTGGATGCCAGGGGGACAAGAAAAGTTGAGTTGGGTCCTCCCTAAGGCTCCCTGCCCAGCAGCGCGGTGCTGGAACCCTTCCCTGTAAACGCCGGGAGCCTAGGAAAAGAGCGCTTTTATTGATCCGGCTGACCTGTCCAGGAACTAAACCCGCACGCGGTTGGAATCCCTTTAGTAGAATCCAGCCTGGGTGTCTGGGGACTTTGTGGGGCGCCCGAAGGACTCATCTGGGGTTTCTGCGAAGGACGTGCTCTTCTGATGGACGCGGCGATGGGGAATATTCCCCGGGTGGGGGGTGGTTAGTGGCTGTCCTCCGCGCCTCCTGGGAGATATCGCTGCCCCTGCATCCCTCTCGGGGCTTTTCTTTGGAGGGTTGTTGCTTCATGTTACCGGCAGCAACGCCTTACTGCAGCGCTGGACAACAGGTTGTCCCCACTTACTGGAAGGATTTTCTAACAAGTGGATCAAACCTGACTCCTGGCCAACAGGTGGAATTATCACTTGAGCTTGGCCCGCTCGGGGCTGCTCAGTGTCCCCTGTGTGATGGTGGAGACCCAGGATGGGCTAGGATACCCCGTTGTAGGGATGGAGGATGCCCCCCTGTATGCAGGTATGGCAGGGGGTTTATCCATCCTTCTCTACGGAGAGACAGGTGCTGCCCTGAGGAACCTTGGCTTTACGTTGGCAACCGGCCTTGTCTCTCCATGGCAGATTCCTAGAAGTGATTTTTTGAGATCAAACGATAGAAGCACATGTAATTGCGCTAGATATTACCCAGTTTCCCCCAGTGGGGACTGTGCTGTTTTGCACTCCTACCCACGCTGTAGGTGAGAGAAATGAGGCTGTTGAAGTCTTTAAACTTCCGCCAACCTGATGGGTGTCACGGTATCTAGCAGTTTTCGTTAACTATTAACATTTCTCTTATTAGGTGTAAACTTGGGCATGTGTTTTTAAGGGCCATTTCAGTATGTTTTTTTTTTGCGGTACGCGGGCCTCTCACTGCTGTGGCCCCTCCCATTGCGGAGCACAGGCTCCGGACGCGCAGGCGCAGTGGCCATGGCTCACGAGCCCAGCCGCTCCATGGCCTGTGGGATCTTCCCGGACCGGGGCACGAACCCGTGTCCCCTGCATCGGCAGGCGGACTCTCAACCACTGTGCCACCAGGGAAGCCCTCAGTGTGTTTTTATATCAACAAATGCTTTTGCCCTTCTTCTCTGTAGAGTTGTTTTTTTTTTTTTTCTTCTTGATTTTTAAGAACTCTTTACATACTCAGAAAATAGCCCTTTGAATGTGACTTTGCTTATGGTGTTGTTTTACTTTTTTGGTAGGATTTTTTTTTCTCTTTCTTTTTTTTTGGCCACGCCTCGTGGCTTGTGGGGTCTTAGTTCCCAGACAGGGATGGAACCCACACCCCCTGCATTGGGAGCATGGACTCTTAACCACTGGACCGTCAGGCAAGTCCTTATGGTGTTTTTTTTTTTTTTAAACTGTGTACACTTTTTTTAGGAGTGAAATTGATCTATTTATTCTTCTGAATATTGAGTTAGAATTACGAAGGCATTTCCTACTCTGAGGTTGAGAATAAATTTGTCCCTGCTTTCTTCGAATATTTTCATTGTTTAGCTTTTTTCCTCTTAGAGTTCATTTTGATGTGTCCTGGGAGGTATCGATCTCATTTCATCTGTTTTCCAAGGTCTTTTTAGATGTCCCCACACCATTTATTAAAAAGTTTATCTTTTCGGGCTTCCCTGGTGGCGCAGTGGTGGAGAGTCCGCCTGCCGATGCAGGGGACACAGGTTCGTGCCCCGGTCCGGGAAGATCCCACGTGCCGCAGAGCCAAAAAAAAAGTTTATCTTTTCTAGACAACAGACTAGTGGTTACCAGTGGGAGAGGGAAGGGGGGAGGGAGAGATAGGGGTAGGGGATTAAGAGATACAAACTGCTGTGTATGAAATAAGTAAGCTACTGGGACTTCCCTGGCCGTCCAGTAGATAAGACTCCACACTTCCACTGCAGGGGGCATGGGTTCCATCCCTGGTCGGGGAACTAAGATCCCACATGCTGTGTGGCACGGTCAAAAAACAAAAACAAAAAAAAAAAGAAGAGCTACAAGGATATATTGTATAGCACAGGGAATACAGCCAATATTTAATAATAACTATAAATGGGGTATAACCTTAGGAGATTGTGAATCACTGTGTTGTACACCTGAAACTTATAAAATACTGTATAGCAACTCTACTTCAATAAAAAAACGTGTAAAAAAAGTGAAATAAAAGAGACAGGGAAAATACAGAATTCATCTTTGCCACCTTGGTCCTATAGGAGCTTTAGCTCCTGGGACTAGCCAATTCCTATGGATAGCAAATAACTGAGCTGTAAACGTGCTTCTCAAATACAAAGCTACCCATCCAGATGCACACCCCACCCCCTGCTCTAAGGGGCTCCCATACTCTGGGCCACCATGCACCTGCCCTCGTCCCGCCCAGGGCAGGTACCAGACAACAAGGACAGTCCCTGCAGCCAGGACCTGATGAAATTATTCACACCAGCCCATCCTAACCCTGCCTCACCTGTTCCTTCCTGCAGGGCTCTTGTCTCGTTTCCCCCTTTCCCTCTGCCTCCTGACCGACCCTGGTGCTTCCCCGTGTAACCCTGCATGGTGTGCTGTGCCCCCTCCTCTTGGGAACTGTGAGTGATCAACCGTCTTTTCAATATTGGTCGTCTCCTGACCTGTTGGCCTCACCCCATACTTGAATAATAATAAAGCCTACACTTTATCCTTTCTTCCTTCCGTCCCTCCCTCCCTTCCTTCCTCCCTCCCTCCCTCTCTCTTTCTTTCTTCTTTTTTATTTTTACATCACAATATACCCTTTTTATTTTGGGCACAGTACAATTTTAAAATGGAGTCAAAAAGAGAAGTCTGACATTTAGTAAAGCGTTATTTCATCTTGTATAATAACATGTTACTGACACTTTGGGTAGTTTAAGATTGTAGACACAGTAAAGTTTATTTATTTTATTGACGTATAGTTGATTTACAACGTGTTTATTTCCGCTCTACAACAAAGGGATTCCGTTATACATACATATACATTCTTTTCCATATTCTTTTCCATGATGGTTTATCCCAGGATATTGAATATAGTTCCCTGTGCTCTACAGTAGGACTTGTTGTTTATGCATTCTATATATAATAGCTTGTATCTGCTAACCCCAAACTCCCAATCCATCCCTCCCCCAATCCCTGCCCCATTGGCCACCACGAGTCTGTTCTCTCTGCGTGTGAGTAGAAACAGTCAATGTTACACCATCACGTAAACGTATATTCTCATATGTTTTGCATATGTGTAGGTTCATGCGAAGGTACGTGGTTAAAGGAGTTATCATGTTCTCCGTTTTTATAAGATACTCTGTATTCTCACGTGGTCTTCAGACTTTGTAGAAAACAGTGGGCCGTCCCTCCATAACAAGCAATTTCCTAACTACATTTGAGAAAATGCATACGAGTATAAAATCTACACTAACACAACCAACACGGTCCGAGAGGATTAACCCAGGGCTCTCACCCACAGCCGTCAACGATAGACGCTCTCTGGAGCTCTCTGCGGATCGTTTTGGCGGCATTAATTCCTGCAAAGGTATCGTCGGGGACCGAGCAAGGATTTATCAGGTGGCTTTACCAGGCTGTCCTTATTCAGGGCAACTGTACTGTGTGACACTCGCGCATCCCGAGCCTGTAGGAATATTCAGAAGAGCAAACCCACAAATACCAAACCGCAGCTCCCGTTGGCATCACGCCCTCTTTTGCGACTTTATTCTCATCAATGTGTGCTTTGCCGCTCAACCTTTACCTCGGTTTCTTTTTCTTTTCTCCTGCAGTCTTCCCCCGACAACTCGAGCGTGTTGCTATAGTGACCGGCGGGACTGATGGCATTGGATATGCGACAGCGAAGCATCTGGCCAAACTGGGCATGCACGTCATCATAGGTGATGATTCACTTCTACAACTCCTTGTGTCTTAGAGCGAGCGGGAGATACACAGCTGCTTGCTTCCACGTTTATGGAAATATTGATGTGCTTCCAGACCCAACAAGGGCAGAAGGCGTAAGGGTGAATACTCAAAAACGGAAAGAGACAGGAAATTGCGTTGTGCTTTTTTTTGGACAGGAGTCGAGGTTCTGCTGTGATATGGATCATATATTTTTTTCCCTGTGTGATTCACTGCAGTTTTGAATTAGTTTGCCAGGAGAG
This sequence comes from Neophocaena asiaeorientalis asiaeorientalis, assembly GCF_003031525.2. Lineage (NCBI taxonomy): Eukaryota > Metazoa > Chordata > Mammalia > Artiodactyla > Phocoenidae > Neophocaena > Neophocaena asiaeorientalis. The sequence continues at coordinate 418,651 of NW_020174373.1, read as the reverse complement.
GTCTAGTTTGCCAGACCTCTCCTAACAAATCATAGGATAAACTGGGTGGATTAAACAACAAACATTTTTCCTGTCCCAGTCCTAGAGGCTGGAATCTGAGATCCAGGCGTGGGCAGGGCTGGTCCCTCCTGAGGCCTCTCTCCTTGCCGTATAGACGGCCGTCTCCTCCCTGTGTCCTCCCAGGGTCGTCCCTCTGTGTGTGTCTGTGTCCCGATCTCCTCTTCTTATAAGGACACCAGTCCTATGGGATCAGGGCCCACCCTAGTGGGTGGACCTCATTTTAGCTTCATCCCCTCTTTAAGGACCCCATGTCCAAATACAGCCACACTCTGAGGTCCTGGGGGTCAGGGCTTCAACATATGACGTTGCGATGTCATGATTCAGCTCCCAACAGAATCTGAACAGCTTCTGCATTTCAGATTCTGAACCGAAACTCTCAGTGTTTCCCTTCTTCCGTCTGAAACTTTCTATTGATGGCTTATTTCGGTCCCTAAATCCTCTTTGAAAATGAAGGGACTTTCTTCTGCTAGGAAAGCGAAGATGGTTCAAGTGAGCTCATTTTACATTTGGGAACCTTCCCATTCAGCTGGAGGTAGAAGTTTAAATCAGCTGGAAAAAAGGATATGGGGAGATGAGCTTTGAAAAAGCTTCTCCCGACATCACGTGGATTCAGTTAATCCCTTTTATGGTGTCCGTTTTTATGGAAATCGTACGCAGGTCTGGCTTTAGGTGTTAGGGATTGCTTTCGCTTCAGTCTTTCTAAAATATTAACTACGGCCCTTCATTCATTCATTATCCATTCATTTCTTCCTTTCATTTTTCCTCCATCGTGTGTTGAAGGATGATTACAGCTCAGACACAGCACTTGGGGCTGTGGATTTAAACACACGTGAATCTCTCTCCTTTGTGGGTCCGTCCATAAGCTCCGTCCACAGCCAGATTCCCCCTTTTCTGGTCTCTGAGTATGGAGCTATGAGGATCTTTTTTTTTTTTTCCTCTGGTTGCGCTGGGTCTTAGTTGCGGCAGGCAGGCTCCCTCGTTGCAGCAGGTGGGCTCTTTAGTTGCGGCATGCATGTGGGATCTAGTTCCCTGACTGGGGATCGAACCCAGGCCCCCTGCATTGGGAGCGTGGAGTCTTAACCACTGCGCCACCAGGGAAGTCCTGCTATGAGGATCTTAAACCTTATTTCAAGACATCTTCAAGAACTGAACCCCGATAGGAGAATGGGGCTTCTACTGGTGGCCAAGCCACAGATCCTGTCCATCCTGTCCTCTTTGTCTCGTCCACGTTCCCTTGGAGGCTGAATGGACGGTGATGATGTCCATTCTTCCCCATCGGAACTCACAGATGCCCTGAGTCCCACGTGGGACATCCCCAGGGGTCCAGTGCAGCCCTCTGCTCTTGGAGGGGCGGGGCTTATCTGGGCACACACAACTCTTCCCTCACGCCCTTACATTGGAACTTTTTTTTTGCTTTTGCAAAACCTGACTGCAGCATTAAAATTTCTTCCATTTCGTGGCCTGTCCCATGTTCCACTCTCTTTTCAAAGACTGCATTTTCTTACGGTGATTTCCTTTTTCACATCACCATCTATCTCTCATGTATGATGGGGTCTGTGGAATGGCCCACATTTGTCTTGCTTTGGGAGCAGTAGATGCCTTCTTGGTCTACTTCACTGTTCTTTGTCTCCATTGAGGGGTTCTTTTCATCAGGAATATGGCTAAGTTGTCCCCATTGAGGGGTTCTTTTCATCAGGAATATGGCTAAGTCCCATCCTCTGTTTTCTTTTGTGTGTGTGTGTTTTCTTTTTCTTTTTTCCCCCCTCTTTCAATAAGTCTTTTTTTTTTATTTGTTGGAATATAGTTGCTTTACACTCTTGTGTTAGTTTCTGCTGTACAGCAAAGTGAATCAGCTGTGCATATACACCTATCCCCTTTTTTTGGATTTCCTTCTCATTTAGGTCACCACAGAGCACTGAGTAGAGTTCCCTGTGCTATACAGCAGGTTCTCATTAGTTATCTATTTTATACATAGTATCAATAGTGTATATATGTCCATCCCAATCTCCCAGTTCATCCCAGCTCCCTGCCTTTCCCCCCTGGGTAAGTCCTATTCTCTTGATAGATGTGGACATATTAAAAGCTTCTGAACTTGAAATTACCAACTTTATCACTATCCATAACTTCCCTTAGATGAAGATGGGTTGGTTGCAGACCAGGAGGTCTTGTGGGAGAGGGGATGCATCTGAGAATGTATATCTGGAGCTTCTTTATCAACTTGAGCACCTCTGTGATCTGTTTATGTCTCTCTGGGGCCTGAGACTATCAAGGAGGTAGGATGTGGGAGCAGAGGGTGGGAGCAGATCTCAAGACTGCAGGGAGACTGTGAGATGGTGATGGGCACTAACCCCCTGATTTGCTGACTTTCCACGGAGGGGCAGCCTCTGTTGTCTCGTTAGAGGCATGACAAGCCTTCCATGTCTTGGATTTCTGCCGATATTTGGAAGACTTGGTCAGAGTGACGTCAGCTCTTGAAAAGGAAGAGCCATACATCCCTTCTGAGGACCGGCTGGGCCTGGGCTAGTGGTGGAAAGATGCTGGTGGAGCAATCCAGGAGGAGCTTTCTAGTCTGAGCAAAGATGGGAGGCTGGCATCCAGTGCCGGGTGTCTCTGCCCCTGTGATCTCTCCACAGCAGACATCTTCATCTTCTTAATTCCTAGTGAAACTAGGTGATGTTGGAAGACAGAGAAATAAAAAGAGCCCCATTTCTGTGCTTTTTGTCTCAGTGTGGTGGTTTTAGCTCATGAGGAAGTCTAGAGGGTTAGGTCACGAGGAGATCTAGAGGGAAGGTCAGGATGAGGTCTAGCTGGGTGATGAGTATGTACTGCAGACACGGGCACTGAGCATATGTGAGCAAGCCTGGGTACCCAAGCGTTTGAGGACTGGAGCCCTGACTGATATCACCTCCTTTAGGGGATGTTTCTTGAGCATCAGGTATGGTATCCATCAGCACCAAATTTCTACTTTTCTCGAGTTAAACAGAGAGTAGACAGCACATCCTCACCCACTTGTGTCTCCTTTCCCACTAACGTTCTGATGTCCCTGTTTGAACTTTCCCCGAGGGACACAGTTCTGACCCTCCCTGTCAATCTGGTCACGTAGGGAGTCTTACTGCCTCTGTGTGTCATTGAGGGGATAGTTGAACATATCCTGAGAGGGACACTTCTTCTTCTTACGTGACAGCTGGAGACAAGGTCACTTAATGAAACATTATCATTGGGCAGAATGCATTTTTCTGTTAAACACAGATTGAGAGATGGGTTTAATCCATTCCACACTCTCAGTCCCGAAGCCATGAATATTTACAGAATAATCAATTGCTTGCTGAAGAACTGAAGTGATAGTCTGGGTCCGAGTCCAGCCCATCAGTGTTGCTAAGAATACATGAATTATTCATTTTCCCATCTGTTCACAGTATCTTAGTTCCTACTGTTTCAAAATACTGTTTTGGTGGAGGATGCCTCTTTACTCATAATTCTGAATAAACGGTCACCTAAGCTTTAGACCAGGGGTTGGTACGCTTTTTCCTGCTATAGGCTGGATGATAAATATTATCATAGGTCTCTCATTGATGATCAGCTCTGCCCTTACAGCAGGGAGTCAGCAACGGTCAATACTTAAAGTACATGACTGTCTAAGCGATGGGCCAGATCTGGCCCCAGGTCCGTAGTGTGCTGGCCCTAATTTGGGTCCAGTATCTTTTTTTTTTTTTTTTTAAACAAGTGGCAGTTCTGTTGCTTCTCGCAGATCTTTACAATCTGGTGGCTAGGGTGCTGTCTTCAGGGAGCGGACCTGGATATGAGAGGTTGTCCTTCCCACTCGACTTGGTGCCCCTGAAGCCTTGCACTGCAGCACGTATGAAACCTAACCCCTGCTGCACGAAGGCTGAACGGAAGGCGGACCCACTGCGTTTGAGCCCTGCTTCTGTCGTGGCGGACTGTTTCCTGGTATGCAGCCATCACTCCGGAGATGTACGGGCAGCATTGGCAGCTGTGTAGGGTCAAGCATCCCATATCCAGCCCGTAGGAGGCAGCTGCTGAAGATGACCTTTGCCCCCAAAGTGCCTCTCCATCCCTCCCGTACCATCCAGCCCTGACTGCCTGAATATCTTTCTCTTTGATTTCTTTTTAATTTTTTAAATTTCTGTCTTCTGTTGGAGCATAGTTGATTTACAGTGTTGTGTTAGTTTCAGGTGTACGGCAGAGTGAATCAGTTATACGTGTACATATATCCACTGTTTTTTAGATTCTTTTCCCATAGAGGTCATTACAGAGTACTGTGTAGAGTTCCCCGTGCTCTACAGTAGGTCCTTGTTGGTTATCTGTTTTATATCTAGCAGTGTGTATAAGTCAATCCCAAACTCCAAATTTATCCCTCCCCCCTGGTAACCACAAGCTCGTTCTCTAAGTCTGTGAGTCTGATTCTGTTTTGGAAATAAGTTCATACGTGTCCGTTTTGTTTAGATTCCGCCTAGAGCCGATATCATATCCTGATTGCCTGAGCGTGCAGTGAGCTGCCCGTCGCGGGACGCTGCTGGCCGTGGCCAGTTTGTCCTGCTGTTCCATCGCTTCTCCCCAGCCCACCCTCAGCTTTCTTTCTTCCTCTGGACACTTATGTCTTTCTGACTTCATTTGAGCTTCTGCTACGCCAGCCCTTGATGTCAAGATGGTCTCAGGCTGGAGGGTAGCCCAGCAGCAGATGGTGTTTTAATGTTTAAAAATTGCACAAGTTTCAGAAACAAGCTCATACATGTCTGCAACCCTCGCTTACCCCATGAATTCTTTTTTGTTTTTGGTCTTTGATGCCCGGAACATTTAGGGATGGAAGACATGCTTCTTTGCCATCCTGCCCCTGCACTCCCGCAGTGCAGGAAGGCTCTCCCAGCGAGAACACGTCATAACCGCATAATGTTTATCTCTTTGAGGAGCTGGAGGTGCAAAGGACTTCTGCAGTTGCGTCTTCTTGATGTCTGCAGCTCTGAACTTCTCCGAGGCGGTGACAGTTTCTACATTCCTTTTCGTTCACCCCCAGAGATGTCCTTTGCCGCGTTTATCTTCAGCAGGGGGCATTTCTCATCCCCCCCGGGTTCACCACTTCTCCTCTCTTATATGTTTGTTACAAATACACCCGTTGCTGTAAACATCTTTTTTGTTGTTTTGTTTTGGAAAGGGCATTGCCTAGATTCATTTGGGGACACTTGTCAGTGACACAGAGCACATAACACAGAGGAAAATAGTAGGGAATACTCTTAGAGTGTGTAAGTGAGACCACGGGTACGTAAACAGCATGCAGAAATGCATGATAAAAGGATCGCTTGGTCGTGTACTTTCACGGAGACCTCAACAGGCTTTGACCCCAGAGAACCAGCTTTTTCCCAGGAGGGGCTGTGGCTGCAGGTGGGAGGGTGATGTGGGCGGGACCTGCCCCTCCCAGGCCCCTCAGCGGTGTCCTCGTGCCCCCTGTTGGTTCTCCGGGCGTCAGGGCTCCATGCCCACCCCTGTGTTCACAGGTGCCAGCTCTGGCCTCCCTGTTGAAGGTGTCCTGTGACTCAGCCCCCAGGGAGTTTCAGGTGTGGCTTCTCCTGCACAAGGTCAGAGGCGCTGCTTGAGGCCGGCTCCTTAATCAGGGATGCTGCCTGGGAAGCAGGCTGTCCTGGCTTCTCCCCATCCCATCAGGACCCCCTTAAAGTGAGGGCTGTCTGCGCACAGACGTAGGGAAGAACAGCCCCCCTGCTCTCCAGGCTCTACCCTCACGGTCAACACAGATTCACCTACTCAGGCATTAAAGAAACCTTATTCACTTTCTTTCGCCCCAAATTTCAACTGGGACACCCTCATCCTACACAAAAGACCCATCGCCACCCTTCTAAGCGAACGTTCCCAGCATCGCACCCGCTGATTTTACGGAGTCACGGGTAACGGGAGGAGACATCTCCGAGCTCATGGTGGGGGTGTCCCGCGATAGTTTTTTTTCTTTTTTAATTTTTTTTTTTTTTTGGCCGCGCCACGCGGCTTGCGGGATCTTAGTTCCCCGACCAGGGATGGAACCCAGACCCTCGGCAGTGAAAGCTCAGATTCCTAACCACGGGACCTCCCGGGAAGTCCCCCGTGATGGTTTTTATAGCTCAAGCCACTGTGAACAGAGCGGTCGCCTGCACCAAAAGTCTCTCGAAAGATCTATGTCTAGTCTGACATTTCTGCTGACAGTTTCATGCTCATATGCTCTTGGTGTCCCCGTGGTCCCGATGCCACTAGGTGCTTCGTGTCCTTGGAATTACTGAAAAGTAAGATGTCCCAGAAATGCATCCTTTTGACCAATCCACCTAAAGAAAATGCATCTTCAATGGATACGCTGAATCCGCTACAGTTGCTCCCATGGCCATATTCAATGCCAGGACGGAAGGAGACACTTAGCATGTTGTAGGGCTGTGTTTACTGTCTCAAGAAGGCATTGTTTCACATGGGGTAGTTTCCTTGCCCTGAATTGTATCTTTTCTTTTCCTTGTAGGCGGAAATAACAAAGGCAAAGTGGAAGAAGCTGTGAGAAAGATAAAAGAGGAAACCCTCAATGACAAAGGTACTCTACTGCCCGGTGGACAGATGGCTCTACTGCTTGGTCTGGGGGCTGCAGACCCTGCCGTGGGCTCGGGGACCCGGATGGTGGAAGTGGCTCTGGGCAGCGGTGTCTCTGATTCTTGGGCTGTTCTCTGGGGGGGCTTTTGTCCTCCTTGGGGCGTGGAAGGTGGCAGCAGGCATGCTGCTACCGCGACACCTGCTGGGGAGGGCATTCCTTGTGAAACTGGGACCCGTTTTCATTCCCTGTCGATCTCCAGGGCCCTCTGAGGCCCGTGTTCACTCAGGAACCGTTGGATGCACCCTCCGGCAGGTACACCTACTTTTCTCGGGTTCTTGAAGGGAAGATGCACCAAACAGGACCCTGCCGGGTCTCACGGGGATCAGCGCTGCCCCGTCGTGCATCCCCGGGGCCTTCTCTACCTATTGAACCCGGGGGATACACACACGGCCCTCACATCTTTCCTGATACCAACGCTCTCCGGTGCTTTCTGAGCCCAAACCTGGTGCCTTATGTTTAAAAAAAGCACATGCAGGTCACTTTCTTGGCCGTCAGAGCCAGGGTGTTTCAAGCATCACCCAGAAGCTGAGGATTCCCATCTGTGGGCAGATTGCGATTCCCGAGAGACACATGAAAACCCCGGACGGACGGGTGAAGCCATATCTGTCCCTTTGTGTCAAGACTCCCACTTGTGGGTGTTCAAGGTTGACCGTCCTGCCCTCTGCCCAAGGCTGGGGCGTGCTGACATTCCCAATGTCTCCCCTGCTCTCGTGGCAGGATGTCTTTCATCCTTTTCCTTCCCCCCCCCACTTTTTTTTTTAATGGGGGTAGAGTTGTTTTACAATGTTGTGTTAGTTTCTACTGTACCGCGAAGTGGAGTTCCCTGTGCTGTACGGCAGGTTCTCGTTAGGTATCTACTAGGATGCCTTTGATCTCGGGACGGAACACAGAGGGGCTTCTGCAGCTCTCCTCGCCTGCCCCGGGGCAGAAGTGGCCCACTGTTGTGACAGCCGATCGTGAGCCCCCGTCCCTAGTTTGCAGTGGCTCAGGGGGCCGCTCTCTCCAACGCCTTGGTTTCCACCCAGCGTGTATTTCCCGGGCCTCTAGCAGTAGCATCACTAGGGGCAGGTGGTTAGAAGTGCTGATTTTCAGCCCTGAGCACGGAAACTTCTGCAGGTGGGGCGGGGAACCTGCATTTTCCCACGCCCTCCCAGGGAATCCCCCTGCCCCCCTCAAGTTTAAGAATCACTGCTGTTGTGACCGCATGAAACCATAATTTCCAGACCCAAAGAGGAGCCTCGTGGGAACCGCCAAAGCGTGGGCTTCTTTTCATGACCTGAAAGCCCGCTGGAAAGGATGAAAAAAGAATTCACCCAAACTCGCTCGTGTTACAGTCCTAACCAGTCAAGGTGCCGAGGTTCATCTGGGGCTACGTGTGCTTCTGTAAAACGTTTAAGAGCTTCATGTGTTCTGACAGAGCTGTAATCCGTAGCCCTGATTGATGGGAGGAAAGAACGTTCTAGAACATCTTTAGACAGTTTCCTGGTGGCATCAGCTTTGTACGCTGTGACTCACAGTTTGTGCAGAAAGCTCACGGATTAAAGGGAAAACGTCTCCGTAGCAGCTCTGTGCTGGAGGGGAGGCCCCCAGGGCCTGCGCTGGGCAGGGCGGTGATTCCTAATCACCCAGGATGGTGCTGTCAACGTCCCTCTGGTCAAGGCTGGTGACAGAGCCTCGGCCGTGTCTGCTCCTGTGTCTTCATTTCTAGCAAGTGACACCAAGTAGATCCATGAAATTTGCATCTGGGAGACGTAGCCGCCGGGGCGGACAGTCAGTCAGGTGCTCACCGACAGCAGAGAGAGCCCAGGGGTCTGCACAAGCCCCAAACCCCAGCCTGCCTGCACCCCACTTGCTGGCAGCACCCCCGCCCCCCGGGCATCCGTGTTTATGGAAAGGGCGAGGCTGGGCATCCCTGGTGGGTAGCGGCCCTGCGCTGGTCCTTGTGTTGCTTGGAGCGGCCCTTGCCCAGAAGCTGGCAGTGCTCAGGGAAGCTCGGGTTTCCCCTGGCCTGGGAGGGGACATGGGGGCCAGGGAGGTGTCTGGACACAAGCTGAGTGACCCCTGAGGTCTGCAGCAGGGATATGGTCTGAGCCAGGGTGAGCGTGGCCACTCCCACGGGGGCTGGTCCAGTGAGGGAGTGAACCCTTGATTACACACGCACACGCACCTTTTAAAATTCCTCTTGTGCGTTGAACCAGACACGAAAGCAGCGCTGTCTGTATTTTACACCAGAAGCCTGGCACTTGGAAGTCGGTCCGTGCACACCGCAGCCCGTGCACGCCCGGAGGGGTCCATGGGACAGGTGGGAGATGCTGAGACCTGGCCAGAGGAGGATGGTTTGGTGGTGGTCCTCGAACTGACGTTGCTGAATTTGCATCCAGCCTCTGGATTCCCCCAAGCCAAGGTCCAGCCGGTCCCGGGGGAAGAGGGACACTCCCTGTGCCGGGGACCCGCTGCATAAGGGTAGGGCCGGTGGGGACACTGGGTCTCCCTGTGCATTGGTGGCCGTCGGTCGGCCCTCACCCTTCCTCTTGGCTTAGCTCCCTGCAGATTCGGCCGGACCCGGTCTGGGTCAGGATGCTTTCTGGAGTGGAACCCACAGCCCCGCAGAGATGCTTCTGTCCAGACTAGCTACCCTGCTGCAGCCTCTGAGGGTCTTGTCCCCACATCCCGCAGCTTCCCACTTGGCCAGGGGGAGTCCCACCTGTTCCTCGCTTATGGCTCTTCTGTGATTCTCTGGATTCTTCTCTTCTTGTTTCGGAGCAAATCAGCAGATAGCCTGAGACTAGCAGATGACTGTCGAGAACACAATTATTTCTTTTCTTTTTGAAATTTTTATTGGGGTATAGTTGCTTTACAGTGTTGTGTTAGTTTCTTCTGTACAGCAAAGTGACTCAGTTATACGTAATACATGTATCTATTCTTTTTCAGGTTCTTTTCCTATATAGGTCATTACAGAGTATTGAGTAGAGTCCCCTAACACAATTATTTCTAAATGCCGAATTTCTCTGTAGCCTACCTCCCCCCTCATGTCTGTACTGACCCTTTTTTCTTAGTTCTCCGTTGAATGCTTTATGTGCTGTACCATCTGCCTTTGACATGACAGTCAGTTGAGGTCACGTTTGGGGCTGGGGTGGGAGGGATGCCTGCATATCAGAGTATAACTAGGTTGGCTTTCAGAACGATATATTCGTGAGTATGGTCTCAGGAATCAAGGTACCGTCGATCATTTCCCAGCCTAGAGATTTCCAGGGAAGAGACTTTTCATACCTTATCACCATGTATCCATGGTACTAAAAAAAAAAAAAAGAAAAAAAACCCACCCCCAAATACCAATAAAAACCCGAACACCACAAAAAGAAACAGCAAAATGGTATAACAACATTCAAATGAACCCAAATGGAAACAGATCATTTAAATACTTTTAAAAGGACTCCAGGCAGGTAAACTTTGCTTTGCCCATTTCACAGGGACGCATGCAACCCACGAGGGAATTCTCTAGTCCCAAATCCTAGGAAATGTGGTGTCTGTTCTTCGTTTTTAAAAGGAGAAAGGCATCCCTTGTTTTGTGTCACTGTTCCACACTTTTCCACGGTCAGCAGTGTCTTCCTGGACAATTTTACACCTCTCCTAACGTCATTCTTTTAAAAAATCTTTTAAATTAAAGTATATCGTGTTAGTTTCAGGTGTACAGCACGCTGATTCAATTATACATGTACATAGATTCCTTTTCAGATTGTTTTCCTTTCTCGGTTACGACAGAATATCGAGCAGAGTTCTCTGTTCTCTACAGTAGGTCCTTATTAGTTATGTATTTTGTATATAGTAGTGTGTCTGTGTTAACCCCAGACTCCTAATTTATCCCCCCCCCACCTTTCCCCTTTGGTAACCGTAAGTTTGTTTTCCATGTCTGTGACTCTGTTTTGTTAATAAGTTCATTTGCATCATTTTTTAAAAAGATTTATTGATTACTTATTTATTTATTTTTGGCTGCATCGGGTCTGAGTTGCAGCACGCAGGCTCTTTGTTGTGGCACACGGGCTTCTCTCTAGTTGTGGCGTGCGAGCTCAGTAGTTGCGGCGTGCTGGCTTAGTTGCCCCGTGGCGTGTGGGGTCTCAGTTCCCCTGACCAGGGATCGAACCCACGTCCCCTGCATTGTAAGGTGGATTCTTTACCACTGGACCACTACGGAAGTCCCTGTATCATTTTTTATTGAAGTATAGTTGATTTACAATATCATGTTGGTTTCGGGTATACAGCACCGTGATTCAGTTTTATACATATATTCCTTTTCAGATTCTTTTCCCGTATAGGGTATTACGAGATACTGAGTAGAGTTCCCTCGGCTGATCAGTAGGTCCTCGTTGGTTGTCTGTTTTATATAGAGTAGTGTGTATATGTCAATCCCAATCTCCTAATTTATCCCTTCCCCCGTCTCTCCCATGATAACCATAAGTTTGTTTCCTATGTGTCTGTGACTCTATTTCTGTTTTGTAAATAAGTTCATTTGTACCATTTTTTAGATTCCACATACAAGCGATATCATATGATGTTTGTCTTTCTCTGTCTGACTGACTTCACTTAGTATGATCATCTCTAAGTCCATCCATGTTGCTGCACATGGCATTATTTTGTTCTTTTTCATGGCTGAGTAATATTCCATTGTATGCATGTACCACATCTTCTTTATCCATTCATCTATTGATGGACGCTTAGGTTGCTTCCACGTCCTGCCTATTTGTAAATAGTGCTGCTATGAACATTGGGGTGCATGTATCTTTTCAAATTATGGTTTTCTCCTGTCTTTTTGATTTAACTTGAAATGGCCCTTATTGACAGTTTCCTGTTTCCTGCAGGCATCCTTTTCTTTCCCCCTCTCGTTTTTTTAAAATTGAAGTACTGTTGATGTACAATATAATATATTTCATGTGTACAGGATAGGGATTCACAACTGTAGAGGTTATACTCCATTTATAGTTATGGAAAAATATTGGCTATATTCCCTGTGTTCTACAACATAACCTTGTCGCTTATGTATTTTATACCTAGTAGTTTGTGCCTCTTACTCCCCTCCCCCTATCCTGCCCCTCCCCCATTCCCTCTCCCCACTGGGAACCACTAGTTTGTTCTCTGTATCTGTGAGTCTGCTTCTTTTTTGTTATATTCACTAACTTGCTGTATCTTTTAGATTCCACATAGAAGTGAGATCATAGACTGTTTGTCTCTGTCTGACTTACTTCATTTAGCATCACGCCCTCCAAGTCCATCCATGTTGCTGCCAATGGCATGATTTCATTCTTTTTTATGGCTGACTAGTATCCCACTGTGTATATATGTACCACATCTTCTTTATGCATTCATCTGTCTGTGGACACTTAGGTGGCTTCCATGTCTTGGCTGGTGTAAACGGTGCTGTTATGAACGTTGGGGTGTGTGTATCTTTTCAAATTATGGTTTTCTCTGGGTATATGCCCAGGAGTGGGATGGCTGGGTCATATGGTAGCTCTCTTTTTACTTTTAAGGAACCTCCGTCCTGTTCTCCAGAGTGGCTCCACCAACTTACATTCCCACCCACAGTGCAGGAGGGTTCCCTCTTCTCCACGCCCTCTCCAGCATTTGTTATTTGTGGTCTTTTTTTTTTTTTGAGGTACACGGGCCTCTCACTGTTGTGGCCTCTCCCGTTGCGGACCACAGGCTCCGGACGCGCAGTCTCAGTGGCCATGGCTCACGGGCCCAGCCGCTCCGCGGCATGTGGGATCTTCCCGGACCGGGACACGAACCCGCGTCCCCTGCATTGGCAGACGGACTCTCAACCACTGCGCCACCAGGGAAGCCCTATTTGTGGTCTTTTTGATGACAGCCTCTCTGACAGTTGTGACGTGATGGTGAATGATTTAATATGTGAATTTTGACAAAAGTGGACTTTTAATTTTGGAACAATTCTAGATTACAGAAGAGCTGTGAAGGTTCCCGAGTCCCCAGATACCCTGTGCCTGTAGTTCTCTCCATCATTAATATCTTATGTTAAGTTCGTGTCTCACAGTGAAAGCACCTTATTGGTCTATGATCCCTGACTAAAGACCTTATGTTTTTTCCGAATTTCCTTAGTTTTTACTTAATGCCTTTCTTCCATCCCAGGATCCCATACAGGATGCTATGGTAATATCTGGTTGTCCCATCTCTTTAGGCTCCTCTTGGCTGTGATCATTTCTTAGACTCTCCGTGTTTTTTTTTTTTTTTTGATGACCTTGACAGTTTTGCAGAGTGCTGGCCAGGAATTCTGTGGAATGTCCCCCTTTCATCTTTAACTTGGTGTCCTGAGGTAGCCAGTGAGCAGGCATGCCTGGATAGACAGACACTAGACAGGTGTTCATACAGACAGATGATTTCCTGTGGGCAATTAGAAGGTTTAACAATGCCTGGAGAAAACCATAAGTTGAAAAGATACATGCACCCCAATGTTCATTGTAGCACTATTTATATACAAGAGCCAAGACGTGGAAACAACCTAACTGTCCGTCAACAGATGAACGGATAAAGAAGATGTGGCACGTATATACAGTGGAATATTACTCAGACATAAAAAAGAAAGAAATCATGCCATTGGCAGCAACTTGGATGGACCTAGAGATTATCGTCCAAAGGGAAGTAAGCCAGACAGAGACAGACATATATCATACGATAGCACTTATACGTGGAATCTGAAATATGATGTAAATGAACTTATTTACAAAACAGAAACAGACTCACAGACATAGAAAACAAACGTATGGTTACCAAAGGGGAAAGGGGGGTGGGATAAATTAGGAGTTTGGGATTAACACACACGCACTACTATATATAAAATAGATAACCAACGAGGACCCACTGGAGAGCACAAGGAACTCTACTGAATATCTCGTAATAACCTATCATGGGAAAAGAATTTGAAAAGGAATAGATGCACGTGTATGTGTAACTGAATTGCTTTGCTGTGAAACCAACACAACATTGTAAATCATCTCTACTGCAATTAAAAAGAAATGGCATTCGGCGAGTCAATTCTATTAACAAAGGAAAAGAAAAAAGAAAGTTTAGAAGGTCATCGTGTCTTTTCTGAAGGGACGGAGGCGCAGCACAGCCCTTTGTGAACATTTAATGTTATTACTGCTCACACCGCGTTCCTCCTGTGAAGGGCTCTTCATTTCTCAGGCTCGGGAATGATTAATGTTAACCTTTGGAAGCACCATCAAGGTGACTTCCGTGAGGGAGGCGATTGTCTGCCTAGCTTCCTTAGCTCGTCTATACATGCTTACAGGAATAATAATAGAAGAAAAAACCCACAGGGAAGAATTTTCATTCTCATCGTGCGTCCAAAGTTCTATTTCCCCCACCAATAATTTATGCAATATTTTCCCTCCCTCCTGCATTGTCCTGTTATCCTGTGCTGTGTTTCTCCTCTTTTCATTTGTGGGGAGGAATCATCGCCGAGGAAATTCATTTTGCCCGTTCCCTTCTAACACACCTCAAGACGCTCCGTGCTTTGACACTTGGTAATTAGAGAACCTGCTCGCGTGACCGTCTCTAAAAGTTATTCTGGAAATGTTACTTCCATGATATTTTTCCTCCTGGGGGAGATGAAGTCGTCCTTAGTTGTTATAGAAGATAAACATATAGTAAGAAAGGTTTTTTAAAAAAGTAAAACTTGGAGGATTATGTAATGATATTTGAAACACTTAAATGAGACCCAGAGGTTAATGTTTCCTGGAAGGAGTTTCTCCTTCAGTGAAAAGGACGTTGCCTCTGAAATTGTTGTCAAGATTCTGATGAGAACAGCCCGTGCCCAGCTCTGCACACATCTGTGGTCCTCTCCGTGTTATTATCTCTGTGATGCGTGGTTTGGGGTGTGCAGAGCCCGTGACGTTAGCATGTTAGAAATCGCTTCGATCCACTTTCTAACAGATACTTGGAGGCTCCGTAAGGTACTGTAGTGCCTTGAAGATAAATATTTATTTTCACTTATTGCAGGTTTCGTTTTAAAACCTTTTCCTGAAGAGGAAAGTTTCACTGTCTCCTCAGAGCAGGGTGGGAGATTCACATGGTCCTAAGTGTTCGCAGGTAGCATTATTCCGCCTTCATTCGTGAGAGCTGTTTTCCACGCACGTAGAGTTCTGGGTTGAAAACACTGCCCTACCCCCAGGATATTAAAGTTGTTGTGACCTGGCCTTCTGGCCTTCATTGTTTCAGATAGGAAATCAGCTATAATTATTTGTGTGTTTTTTTTTGCGATACCGGGCCTCTCACTGTTGTGGCCTCTCCTGTTGCGGAGCTATAATCAGCTATAATTATTATCATTATTTCCTGGATATAATGTGCCTTCTTTCCTCTTTTTTTTTTTTTTAACTTGTTTTCAGAATTTTGATAATATGCCTGTGTGTGGTTCCCCGTGTCTATCCTACTTGGGTTTAAAAGGCTCCCTGTAGCCGTGGGGTAGGAAGTTTTGATAAAATTGGAACAACTTTTAGCCACTATTCTTCAAATACGTTTCCTGCTTTGTTCTTTCCACCTTCTTGTCAGTCCACAATCACGCATATGGTAGGTTACGTGACACCGTCTGACATTTCATTGAGCTCCATGTGTTCTGTCCAACTTCCTTTTCTTCCTTCGTGCATTAGCGAATGATTTCTATGGAACTATCTCACGTTCACCAAATTGTTTTTCATTTGCGTGCAGTCCACTTGTAATCCCATCCATGGACTATTGTTGTCCTCAAAACTAACCGTATTTTTCAGTTTTAGGACTTCCATTTGGTTATTTTTAGTTTACATGTCTTTCCTGACGTTCTTCCTTTCTTCACCCTTGACCTCCATCTTTTCTTGTAAATGCTTTAATTCATAATTGTTACCTGAAAGTTCTTGTCTCTTCATTCCAACAGCTATGTCATCTCTGGGTCTGTTTCTATTGATTTTTCTCCTTCTTGACAGCAGGTGACATTTTCCCATTTCTCTGCATGTCTAGTCATTTTTTTTGTGTGTTGGACATTGTGATTGATCCACTGTAGAGATTTTGCCTTCTGTTATCTTCCTCTAAAGAATGTTGAGCTTTGTAGCGGACAGTGATGTCACTGGTGGGTTACCTTGGCTTCACGTCTTGTCATGATGAGTCTGTTTCAGTTCTGCCCTTGGGCCTTGGATGGAGCTCTCAAGCTTAAGATACGGAGCTCTCAATCTCAATCCTTTGTTCTAAGACGTAGCCCATCTCAGGATTCAGGTGAGACTCTGAGCTGTTCACTGAGCCCCTGCAACTTGGCAAGATGCAAATGTCATCCTGTCTCCCCAGCACCAGGCAGTGGCTGAACTTTCTCCGCTCACATCTTTCAACCTTCCGGCTGCAGTTTGCCCCTGAACTCCTTGGTGTCTTGCCGTGTTTCTGCAGTTCGCTAGTCTGCGGAGGTTTCGATGGGATTTTCTACTCGGAATTCTCAGCTCCCGCCCCTGTGGCCTTTCATTTAGGATTGTGTGCCCCCATTCCAGCTGCCCTAGGGGCCCCAGACTCTGACCTTTGACTCCTCAGCCCAAGCAGTTGTCACTTTCTCTTTGAGGTCTGCATCCCTGCATGTTGAAATTTGAGAAGTACCCTCAGGGTACCGCCCCCCGCCCCCCAAAAAAGATAAATGAGAACGGTCTGTGGCAAACCAGAATGTGTAGCCCCTCTTTTTTTTTTTTTTTTGGTAGCCCCTCTTTAATAAGCTACTGAAGTTAGAATAAAGAGCTTCAGCAAAACATACAAACAAACCGCCTTTTGTTAGAAATGGTGATCATTAAGAGTACGTAGCTGCACTGTCTTGGATACTTGCTCTGTAGCGGGTGTTGTTTTCAATGCTTTACGTGTATGGATTCACGTGGTCCTCTCCTAGGAAGGAGTTATTATCACTATTCCCTTTTTACAAGTGAGGAAACCAGGGCACAGAGAGTTTCGGGAAGCCTCTTAACATCATGCCGTTAATAAGTGGACAATTTGAATCTGAACTCAGAGTCCTGGAAGGAACCCAGAAATATAACAACCCTTGGAGATGGGGAGAGATGGAGAAGGCAGGGAAACAGAAAGAGAGAGGCGGGTGGAGAAAGACAGAAAGCAGCTCAAGCATCTCAACAGATGGGAGTTGGGTGGGTGTTGATGACCCAGGGTCTCGCAGAGACCCTGGCTTGTACATTGTAGTCACGCCTCTGTCAGTGGGACACAGTGGAGGCAGGAGAAACATGGCGGGGTTATAACCCTTCCTGTTATTTTCATAGCGACAAGAACGCAGCAGAGGGAACCACATGTGCCCCAAGACCCCTGAGAGTACCGAGAGCTGGGGAGGGCTCTAGGGCCTCCACAGCCCATGGGAAGGTATGGCTCCTTCAAATCCAGAACATGACCCCGTGAGGAAGCAGAACCCCAGCTGCCACCCGGGTTGTGTGTATCTATCCATTATAGATACATATCCATGAACAAACTCTTCCAGGTTCTGTCTAGTTGGACATCTTTCTTTGTAATAAAGAGAAGTCCTTATTTTTATGGCTACGTACGCTTCTGTTGTCAGGATATCCCAGGGTATTTGCCTGATTTCTCATCGATGGCTTGTGTTTCGTTACCCTGTGTGTTCGGTGCCCTTGTCTTTGTATCTTAAACACTTACTTACTCTTCCCCCGATGCCTTCTGATATGTCGTATGAGGAGTCAAAGGCGTTGAATGCAGGTTGCCAAACAGCTCTCCAGGAATGTGGCACTGATCACGGCCACCACGAGTGGACCACTTGCCCTTGTCCTCCACTGTGTGTTTCCATGTAGAGCTATTCATCTGGGTGATGGTTTGGCCACTGGATGAAGCCGTTTGGCCTGCGGGGGACTGGCAAGGATGCCGTGTGCCGAGGGATGCAGGATGCAGGTATTGCAAGGTCTTGGAGCTCCAGGTAGAGACAGCTCTCTGTCTGGGTAATCAGGCCATCCAGCTCCGTGTGTCCTGAGCTGACCTCCTTACCTGGAATTCCCCTTGCAGGACTTGGCAGGTTACACTTTGGAGTTGATTCAGCCCTTGTCTTTTTCCAGCCTCATGTTTGCATCACTCCTCCGCCCGATGCCTGCAGATAAGCCTGGGCGTGGACGGGGAGGGTGCAGCTCGGGGGTTTTCAGGGCTTGGTACACTCCTTCCTTGGCATTTGCGTAATCACCATCCCAGGCGTGGGCTTCTGCCCGTCAGACGCCCGCCCTGACTTGTCCTCAGGGTGTTCCTGTTTCGAGTACCTGATTGATGGCGCCTTTTTTTTTTTTTTTCATGTATCCACATCGGAGACATGCTGAAGGGAGCACAGGGCAACCCGTGATGGCATGCGTTTCCTAAATGTCCCGCCGTAGAGCTGGCTTCCCAGCGTAGGTTTTCCAGGGGTGCACCTGTCACTGGGAACCTCGCCCTATACAACGACCCTTCCCATTTGGAGCGAATGCCGTGGATCACCTGCTTGTAAAATTAAACGTGAGAAGACGTTAGGATTCCTTTAGGGAAACAAGTCGTAAAAAGCCCTGTCTCCTGGAATGCACATTCTTTCTTTGTACCTAATGGTGGTTTGAGGGGTCACCATGCAGGATCTGCTCACCTGGCAGGTATGTCTAAACCCCTTTGTCTCTATGTTACTGTTATGTTTTAAATTGCTACACTTTAGTACAGTTTAAAGTTTACAGAAAATTGAGGACAAGATACAGGGAATTCCCAGTACCTGCCCCACAGTTTCATCTGTTACTAACATCTTGCAGGAATACACCACATCTGTTACAACCGATGAACCAGTATGCACACATTAGTAACTAAGGTCCGTAGTTTACATTAGGGGTCGCGCTTGGTGTTATACGTTCTATGGGTCTGGACAAATGCATAATGACGTGTATCCACCATTATAGTAGCATACAGGGTAGTTTCACTGCCCTAAAAGCCCTCTATGTTCTGCCTATTTATCCCTCCAACCCCTGGCAACCACTGATCCTTTTATTTTTGTATGTATTTTAATGTTTTTTTTTTTTTTTTAGCACTGATCCTTTGAGTGTCTCCACAGTTTTGCCTTTTCCAGAAAGTCATAGAGTTGGAATCACACAGTCTGTAGCCCTTTCAGATGGGCTTCTTTTACTCAGTCATATGCATTTAAGGTTCCTCCCTGTCTTTTCATGGCTTCAGAGCTCCTTTCTTTTTAGCACCGAATACCTATTTTTATAAAGGACAAAATTCCCCCTATACAGGATTTTAAATGCTCATGGGCAAGCCCGACCGCATACAGCGCTGGGCGGTACGTGGGTGTACCCAGAGGAGAGGGAGTTGCAGGGTACAGCGTCTTCAGTTTTTTATTTTTATTTTATTTTTTTTTAACAGAGAACAGGAGTAGTTATTTATTTATTTATTTATTTAGGCTGTGTTGGGTCTTCGTTTCTGCGCGAGGGCTTTCTCCAGTTGTGGCGAGCAGGGGCCACTCTTCATCGTGGTACGCGGGACTCTCCACTATCGTGGCCTCTCTTGTTGCGGAGCACAGGCTCCAGACGCGCAGGCTCAGTAATTGTGGCTCACGGGCCCAGTTGCTCCGCGGCATGTGGGATCTTCCCGGACCAGGGCTCGAACCCGTGTCCCCTGCATCGGCAGGCGGACTGTCAACCCCTGCGCCACCAGGGAAGCCCCGCGTGTTCAGTGTTTGAAAACGGCAGCTGTTAGGTTGCCCCCAAAGCAAGGTCAGGGTGAGGGTGAGGCTTAGAGGGAAGAGGTTGGCGGTGGTCCGATTGGACGGCCAAGACTTGGTACATCCCCGCCTGGGCTGGAGGACAGAGTCCTCCTGAGCCCATACCCAATCGCCGGGTATTCAGCCGCTGCACCCACCTGTGTTCCCACCTGGATGCGTCTTCTGCTCTCTGAGGCTGTTTCCTCTCTCTCGTCTTCCGTCGGGGGGCCTCACGGAGGTGACCCCTGCCCGCCGACCGGCGGGACCGCCTAGGGCCGGGGTTTGGAGCAGCCGGGAGCGGCCGGATGATAGCGCATCCTCAGCTCTGCGGATATGGCACTTGGGGGACCCTTTCCCAATTCCCCCCGCCCCGCGTAACGGGGACGTGGCTTGTTGCACAGGTTAATTACCCGGAAGATGATGGTGTGGTTTTAGCCATGCATCCCTCTGGCAGGCTATGTAACGAGAGAAAAGATGACAAGTGTGGTCCAAAGACAAAAAAAAAAAGAGCTCCACCTCCTGGCTGCTTTCTGGAAACGTTCTGTCTGTGAAACCGTGCTCGGGCAGCCGGTGAGGGGCCCCCAAAGGCCACGCCAAGCCTGTCCCGCGGGGACCTGCTCCTGCCCCGAAGACAGAGGCACCACGTGCATCCGAGCCCAGGGCAGAAACATGCATCTCGACAGCTCCTGGCCATGGTCCAGCGCCAGGTGTGTTCGGCCCACTCCTGCGTCTGTTCCATGATGGATCAACTGCCCTGGACGTGGCTGTAGCTTCAGCAGTGATGGCCCGGCGGAAACAGGGTGGTGGGGGTCTGTTGGCTCTGTTTCTCACACTCTGGACTCCCCTAGTGCCTCCAGAGAGGGGACGTGGCCTGGGAGCTGCCCTTGAGAGCCTGTTGACCATTTTTATGTTTTGGGCAAAGCCAGGGATCACGTCTGCTGGGTGGGGAGACAGGGTTTCCACCTGACCTGGCCGGGAGGTGCTCCGGGAGGGAAAGTCCCAGGAAGATGCCGCTGCTTTTTCAGGGCAAGCTGAGGTCTGCGACCGCGACACTAGCCTCGTTCCCCACGACTAGAGATTTGCAGAAGCGTCATCATCCATTTCTCAGAGAGGACTTAGCCGCTCCGCGGCGCGTGGGATCTTCCCGGACCGGGGCTCGAACCCGTGTCCCCTGCATCGGTAGGCGGACTCTCAACCACTGCGCCACCAGGGAAGCCCCAAGGAAGTGAATTGTGACACCTGCTACCACGTGGGTGAATCTTGAGGTGGTGATGCCCGGTGAAATAAGGCAGACGCAAAGGACAAATTCCGAAGGTTCCACTTCTGTGAGGTCCCTAGAGGAGTGAGATTCATAAAGACAGAAAGTAGGACGGTGGTTGCATCGGCAGGCGGACTCTCAACCACTGCGCCACCAGGGAAGCCCGGGGAGTGAGTTTTTAATGGGGACAGAGTCTCAGTTGGGGATGATGGAAAGTTTCTGGACCTGGATGTGTTTTTGTAACCACCAGCCTCTTGCCTCTGGGGTCCCTGGGTCATCCTGGTGACCTCTTTGAGTGGAACCAAGAATGACCCCCTAGAACTCGAACTCTGGTGTTCTCCACAAGACTTGTCACCCCCAGCAGCCCTGGGAGGACGACCAGTCCCCATGGAGCCACCTCTGTCCTGTTGTCGTGGCCACGGACTTCTTTGGGAGGGAGCCGGCACGTATGCTGTATGGCTGCCCCTGCAGGTAACAAGATTCAGGTTTCAGATTCCGGTTTCTCCAGACCGGTTTCCTCTGTGACTCACCCCAACCCCTAGGCCGGCCCCTTTGCACGTCCTGGGTCTGGCTGAGGTCCCAGAGTTGGGGGCCCCGTCCTCTCACCACCCAGCATTTCCTCTGCGAGCTTCTACACTTGGGGCTGCCCATCTCCCATCCGTGTGTCTATAACCTTGGTGCCTCGGCTGATAGGTGGCAGGAGCCCCCTTTTAACCTTTAACGCTTCTGATTCAAAGTGGAATTTCCAAAGGCCCAAACTCACATTAATTTTCGAAAGCTCCCCTTATAAAGCATGTCGACAGGGGATTCATAGCCGGTAACAAAATATTTTGTATTTGAAATGGAAATGCAGGGCGTCACAATCTCTGGGATACAGCCAAAATATGAAGAGAATTTATGTTGCTCTAGGCTCTCGTGCTCGTATGAAATGAAAAAACAAAATTATGACTGGGCACCCAGGGCGTGAAGTAAAAAGAGTACGAACGTAATCATAAGTGCGCAGAAGTCAAGCGCCAAGTGGAAAGAGCAGAGAAGCCACAAGCAGAATCAATAACAGTTTCCTTCAAAAAATAATGAATGGATAATCACCCAGCAAACAATTATTCACCTTTCATCACACAAGATGCAGGAACAAATTAGTATGGGCTTGGAATGAGAAAGAGAAAATATCACCCAATAAAAATAGGATTTACGTTTGGACAGAAAGGAATTTATTCTTGACTCTGGGCAGTACTATTTGATGATCTGTTACAAAAGGTTGTCTGACTCCTCAAAACTGCATTTTCCCAGATCGATGCAAATAGTATTGGAGATCATGCACAGATCGGCGACACGTTGAAAGACCGAAAGTCACAACTCTCCCCCAAAAGGCTGCTGCCTGCAGTAAAGTTCCTAAGTACTCTTTCCAAACCTCCAAGGATGATGTAGATCAAGGATCTGCAAGCTTCAGACCCTGAGCTAAATCTGGCCCTCTGCCTTTTTTTGGGCAAATAAAGTTTTATTGAAACAGCCACACCCATTCATTTACTTACTGTCTGTAGCTGTGTTTGCCCGAGGTCAACAGAGTGAAGAATTGCAACAGAGACTGTATGGCCCACAGAGCCAAAAGTATTTACTCCTTGGCCCTTTGTGCAAAATGTTTCCCAGCTCTTGATCTGTAGCATTCAAAGGGGCCATGGCCACCAAGCTTACTTTATGTGTTACGTATACTTTTCTTCCTAACTGTGCAATTTCCAAAGCAAAGTTATAGCTCAACTTGCCTACTAACCTAGATACAGAATGTTTAGCTTAACTCTAGCTATTGAATAGACTCCCAGGTTAAAAAATACCCTCTGACATAATTACATCTTCACTTCCTTACAGAAAAAGTCATATTTCTCTCAGAAGATAACAGTAAAGCATTCAGGATCATTTACTATCCATTCATTACGAAACTTCTAAAGAAATTAATTTTGTAGCAGCAGCTGGAAGGGTGGCAGGTGGTCTGTCTACACCTGAAGCATGAATTGAATGGATAACAAGTGAGTTTCCAGGCCTGAGGCTGGTTGATTGGTTCTGGCTGCCTGATACTGTGAGATGAGAACGATGCTTCAGCAAGGGAGACTGTGATTGATTGGTGATGTCTGCTGTGGTCATGGGGAAAGGATTGTGGCCCATATGCTACAGTCTTTTTTCTTCTTCTCTTATAAATTTATTTATTATTTTTTTAAAATTGAAGTATCGTTGATTTACAATGTTGTGTTAGTTTCAGGGGTACAGCAAAGTGATTGCGTTTTCTCTCTCTCTATACACACACGTATATATTCCTTTTCAGATTCTTTTCCATTATGGGTTATTATGAGATACTGAGTATATCCCTGTGCTCTACAGTAGGTCCTTGCTGTTTATCTATTATATGTATAGTATACGTTACTCCCAAATTTCTAATTTATCCCTCCCTCCACCTCATAATCGGTATGAGACAGTTATGACCTCATAATTGTCTCATAACCACAATGAACCGTAAATCTCTGAAAGCATTGGAAGCAGCCATCAGCCAGCACCAGAGCCATTTGGCTGGTTCTTGGGGGACGTTCCCAAGCCTTAGCCGCTGCTGGCGCTGAGCGGGCACTTGACAACTGAATTATTTTCGAAGATAATCAGATAAGTTTGGTTCTTGCTTGCATGGAGTTTATATTATAGCTGGAGAGGAAGGTTAATCAAATAACAGAGCACTTGTCTGAGTTGGCAAAATTGTGATAAACGCTGTAAGCACTGTCCTTAAAGCGGCTACGTTAAAAGATTCACTTTCGTCCCCTCGCACGGTGCTCTGTCGGTTTCCCACCCTCCTGTGCAGTTTCCTCTTTCTTTACTGCCCCTTTCATGCCGGACCCCTTTGTGTGTCATCCTAGCCTCTCACACAGCACCCCTCTCCCGGGCATTGCATGCACACCCATGGTGCTGATTCCCCCTCATACAGTTTTCTCTGAAACTCCTGCCAGCTAGACCTCTGTGCCCACGCAGCACATTCAGGACTGGACGTGATGTCTTCCTTGTCCCTGATTTGGTCAGTGGTGCCACCACCTCCCAGCTGGAGGCTAGACGCCGGGCTTTCCCTGGTGGGTTTTGCTCCGTATCAGTCCTCTTTCTCCAGCCAGTAGCTGAGCACTGTGTCTTCCTCCTAAACATCTCTCCAAAGCATTCATTTCTTTTTCTGTGCTCCTGCCACTACTCCACCTGTTCGCTACCTGGTCCATAACCCATCCTCCTGGCTGGCCTCCCATTTCTGGGCTGCCCAAGCTGTTGCCTTACCTGCTTAAACCCCTACGGGTGGAGTCCCTCCATGCTTCCTCCCACCAGCTCTAGACTTGAACATGAGCTCTCTCCTCCTGCTGTTGACCTACTCACCCTACAGTTCTCAGCCTCCACAGCAGACCCTGAAGGAGCTGTCCTAAACCCAGGTGCCTCCACTCCTTCCTCCCCGACCCTCTTCCATCTCGCCCACCTCACACATTGTACTGTGGTTTGTGTAACTGTGTCACCAATTTCCTAGTCCTCTGCATGGTCCCTGGCACATCCTGGACACACAAAAAATGTGCTGGCCAGAAGCATGCAGGGTGGAGAACGTCTTGTACTTTGTGGGATCTCAGTGAATGGCAGATGTCATGACAATGATGGTGACGGTGATGGTGGTGATGAGCGTTGATAACGATCGTGGTGATGGTGATGATGGTGGTGATGGTGGTGATGGTGATGATGATGGTGGTGATTACGGCTCTCTCGTCCACAGTAGTTACTCGCACAGAAAGTCACAGAATTTTGGAGGGGATGCCCAGAGGCATTAATGGACTTCCTGGGGATGACCAGCTAGCTGCTGGTACTATCTCATTTGTGTCTCTCCTCTACGATATGCTTTTTCCGCTCTGTTACAGGAGAGACTCATTAATTCTGTGGATTCACCGTGTCCTGTGATGGTATCGTATTTAATTTAATTGTCAGAAGGGATGTCAGGAGAAGCTAATTTGAGCTGTCTCTTTGACCTACGACACGGTATTTCCTCAATTTTTGCATCTTCTCTCCTGAGCTGAATGTTGCAGCTTTTACTCAACTGAGAGAACAGTCTTTTCCTCTGATATCCCCAGAAATGAATGACTTCATGTGCGTCTTCATTTCATCGATACCTTTGTCCCTTGACAAGGACGTTGCTGGTAAGAAATTTTATCTCATATCGCTTTTGTCACTTTTCAGCCTTGCTTTTGCATAGAGCATTTATCAGACATATTCCTGGTCACCATGGTAGCTGGCTATCTTTGCGTTGATTAAAATACATCTTTCAGGACAACATAAAAAAAGAAACTCCCCCACTACTTCTTAATTTTCTTATATTAGAACCACAGTTGTAACCTTACCTCTCCATTCTTCCTACGGCTGGAATTTTCATGACATAAAATACTTACTTTGAAAGCCCTTTCTCAATGAAATCAATTGCATCCCAGATAACTTTTGCACTGGGTACATGGGCACTGAGACAGGACACTTCCGCCCAGGAAATGTAAGCCAGAGAAAATCAATTTTCTCCTTATTCTGTTCGGAAAAGAACAATCTGAAGGTTGCAGAGGGATTCGGGGGGCGGGGGGGGGGATGTTTGCTCTTGTCTTTCGTTTTTTCTGAGTCCTGTTTTGTCCAAATCTGAATTACGTGAATTCTGATAAGCAAATACCTCCTGTCAGACCTCCCTTCCCGCCCTTCATGGAAAGTGTTTGACAGGGAAAGAAACTTTGCCCACATCTGTTAGCCACATTTCTAGTCCATGCATCTCCTCACTGATGCTTTAATTCGGGATGTGACTGCCGTGATACCATGCAAAGGTAATGACGGACACATTCTCGGGATAATTCACGAGGTCCACTCTTCGTGGAAACATCCTTGCTCTGCTTAATGGTCCACAGACTATTGTGTGACCCCTTCGTCTGAGTCTCTTCCCCTGCTGCCACCTCCTCCCGGGAGCCTAGGGAAGCCGGCCACATCCGACGTATTCCTCCCCACCCGCCTTCCCTGGCTGATGGCAGCCCTCACGCCTGCAGACTCTCGGGTCCTGCCTGCATTAAGCTTCCTTGCTCAGCCAAACAGAGACTGTGGCTGATGGAACTCAAAGAATGCTTCTCTAGGGAGCAGGGGTTGTATTTCTGAATATTTTAATTAAGCCCGTTGAGTCTGGGAGGGCCCACAGGACCTCTTCGTGCATCCCCTGGTCCACGTTCTGCCCTCAGAGGCGATGCTGTTGGCCATCCCGGAAGCATGGTGACACTTCTCCATCAAGCTGACTTGTCCATGGTGCGGGGCAGGTGTCAGCCACCTGTCACCCCTCCAAATTTGCACAACCAGGCTCTTAACCTAATCATGCACCTGTCAGGTTGGAACTTTCCAGAAGTCCCATCATGCTTGGCATCTTGGTTGCTTCCCTTTGCCTGTGGGCAGCTGCCAAGCTGGGGCTTGTCCTGGGCATAACAGAGATGTTTCATGACTCAGCCCTCTACTTCTAGGGAACATATAGTGTCGTGGGGGAAAGACACTGATGCCAATTTTGCTTTCACCCATTATGCCCCTCCATCATTCAGACCCATTCTCTGTCTGCTACTCTTGTGGCTTTTAGATGCTCTGAATTGGGCACCCCCTGATTCTCCTGTTACTGAACCAAACTTTGGTCCACTCGCCCATGGGCAATAAAGCCAGTCTCCTGACACAGTGTTGTGGTGAAGGAAAGTGCAGCATTTACTGCAGACCCCAAACAAGGAGAAGAACAGGCAGCTCTTCTCAAACGTTCCTGATATACTGGGACTTGCCTGGTGGCGCAGTGGTCAAGAATCCGCCTGCCAGTGCAGGGGACGTGGGTTCAATCCCTGGTCCGGGAAGATCCCACATGCCGCGGAGCAACTAAGCCCGTGTGCCCCAACTACTGAGCCTGTGTGCCACAGCTACTGAAGCCCGTGTGTCTAGAGCCCGTGTTCTGCAACAAGAGAAGCCACCACAATGAGAAGCCCGCGCACCGCAACAAAGAGGAGCCCTGCAACTAGAGAAAGCCCGTGCACAGCAACGAAGACCCAACGCAGCAGGGGAAAAAAAAAAAGTCCTTGATATAATCCATTGTCTAGAAGCTCACGCCTGTTATCAGCATGTTAATCACTCATCCCTGTTTATCCTAATTAGTTTCTGCCAGGCTGCTTGTTGGATTTTCCAATGAGGAAGGCAAGTTGCATGTTCTTTAGAAACATCTTAGTGGATGAGGGCACAGGAAACTTTTGTTGAACGAAACTTGATGACCCAAGGATATCTGAAAATCCATCCCATCATCTGAACACATAACAATGAGACTGGAAAGGTCAGATGCAAAATGCAACAGGAAAACGACTGCCCCTTGGTTTGTAATGCCGGAATCGGCGTGTCAGGCAGTCTTTACCCCAAGCAAATAATCCGAAGGGGATGGCTCTTGACTCTGGGGGCTATGGGTTCGGTTTGGTCAGTCTTTTCTGCCCAATACAGAATGCTGTGGTCCTTGTAGCAGACTGAGTGTTTTCATACGTTGTGATTGCAAAATATGGATCCAGGACAAGATTCTTCCCGTTATTTTATTTATTGCCAAGGAACGCAATTAATAAACTTTTTATACACACACACACACACCCCACCTCTTCTTTATCCATTCCTCTGTCGACAGACATTTGGGTTCTGAGGGTGGGTCTTTAATCCAGTATACCTGGTGTCCTTATAAGAACAGAAGACACAGAGAGAGACACTGAGAGGAGAAGCCCTGTGACAATGGAGCAGAGATTGGAGAGATGTGTCTACAAGCCAAGGACTAGCAAGGATGGCCAGCAGCCCCCGGATTCTGGAGAGAAACCTACAACAGATTCTCCCCTGGAGCCTCTGGAAGGAACCAGCCCTGCCCACACCTTGATCTGAGACGTTGCCCACACCTTGATCTGAGACGTCTGGTCTCCAGAACTGTGAGAAGATACTTTTCTGTTGGTTTCAGCCATGTGGTGTGTGGTCATGTGTGATGGGGAGACTAATACGGGTGTCCGTACTCAGTGGCTCATCAAACTGCACGGCTTGGCCGCGTCGGTGTTCAGGGCAGTAATGTTAAGTGAACGACATCCAGTGAGTGCTCGCCATCTCTCTGTGTTCTCGGGGGGAATCCACTGCGTTGCTCTCCCAGACACACCGTGTATGATCTTTGATGTTGGCTGTTTAGACTCACTGGTCTGAAATGCTTGCCCTCCATCATCCTCCGATGACCTTCCATCTACAGAGCAGGCTCTGGTTTGTTAGCGGGATGCAGTGTATCAGGGGCTTTCAGATCTGTCTTCTCACTCAATTCTCTGCAGATGTTGAGAGAAAGGCCCTGTTAATATCCCACTTTATCAACCGTGGGAACTCTGGGGCTCCTAAGATGACGAATAAGGGAGTGGGCTTTTATACCCAGATCTTCTGCCCTCCCTAATCAACAAGTGCTTCCTCAACCTGGCTGTGCATCCAGTTCAGTCCAGACAGCCCATAAAAACACACATTC
This sequence comes from Neophocaena asiaeorientalis asiaeorientalis, assembly GCF_003031525.2. Lineage (NCBI taxonomy): Eukaryota > Metazoa > Chordata > Mammalia > Artiodactyla > Phocoenidae > Neophocaena > Neophocaena asiaeorientalis. The sequence continues at coordinate 390,435 of NW_020174373.1, read as the reverse complement.
CTGGGCCCCGTCCTCTGAGAGTGACCTGGGTAGATATCAGGTCAACAGTATTTTTAAGAGGTTCCTCCAATGATTCTATCGCTGGCCCCAGGGCGCTCAGGGAAAACACTGAGATTGTTTGCAATTTCATCATCATCTCTCTGGGTTAACAAGAGCCTTGGTCTCATTTCTGGAAGAAGGAAAGAATTCAAGAACCGTTTTCTTTGCACGTGCGCTATGCCCGATATTCGAGCACAATGTTGGAAAAAGTAACACGACTGTTTATTTGCACGTCCCGTGACACATCAGACATGGTTTCAGGAATCAGTTTGCAACAGCACGGAAATCATGGACCAGCTTAAACTGGCTTTGCCTCGATAAATAGGTTGTTGATTAATCAAGCTGAAACAGCACCAGCTTCACCTGGTTTCGCCTCATTTAACAGGTCGTTGATTCATCAATCCCCGAGTTATTTTACAGAGACAGCACTGCACATGCTCAGGACGGGAACCCATGTTTCTAGGGTGACCTCGGAACCAAGGATCTTCAGTCTACACAACTAAAGGACTAGAAATGTTACCACTGGAGCCCTTTACGAAGCGAGAAGTTCTTCAATAAGGAAAATCTGGCTTCCATCGGCAGGAGTAGCTCCTATGGCCTGATTGGAGACTAGCCAATCAGCTTCCAAGCTTGAAACTCCCTGACCCCTTAAAGTTCACTCCGGACGCTGTATCCTGGAGACGCATTTGCGAGCCGAGACGTGCTGCTGGTTGACCTGACGGTGAAGCTCTTCGTCTTCTGGGAAAGCTAGTGCCATAGCGTTGGCTTCTATGCACGTCGGGCGGTGAGCCTTTGCTCGGTGACAAGTCTTGGGGGCGCTTATCACATGCTGAGTCACCTAAAGGTACTGCATCTCGGTCAGTGTGCCCACCACCAGCCCCACCGGCCGGGTGAGAGGTCTGAGACGTGTGTCCAGGAGGGATGACAAGGCGCTGGTGCCTTCTTTCACGATGCTGTTGAGTAGGATCCTGTACCGTCAGTGGGATGCAAAGGTAAGAATGAGGGTGCCTGTAGGTGTGCAGCCTGGGCTGGATTTCCACGTGCTTTTCCACAGAGGCACGTTCAATCCCGTTCAGCCTCACGGAGGGAAGGGAGGCTTACACTCTCCCTAGTTCAAATAGGGTTACTCGTGGGAAAAGAAAGAATAATTAACACTCCAACAGCAGTCTCCACGAATTGTTGCCAAACTTGCATGTGGTGGAGCTCGATGGAATATGACACCCCAAAGCCTCCTGCACCCACCTGGCCATCTTTGTTTTGTGCCCCATCTTTTCCATCCAGCCCAGGCTGTGGTCACCCATCCAGCCCAGGCTGTGGTCACCCATGGACTTGGTCAGACAGCCTTGGGAGAGAAAGGGGCTGAATTCTTAATGAGTTGGACCATTATCAAAGCAAGGTGGGGAATCCAGGCTAAATACCATCTGGAAGTGAAGATGCATTTTTCCAATTACTGGAATCGTATGTCTTTCGATGTATCAGTTTGAGGGGAAATTGTGATGTTTTTAGCTCACTTTGCCATTTGTGCTGTTTTTGGAAATGTATAAAATTACTGAATCGAGTTCACCTGAAGCTAATAGACTATACAGCAACTATAGTTCAATTAGAAAACCCTGTAGCTTTTAGAAACCTAAAGGTAACTGATTGAAACCTGAAACTTTCCCAAGACTGTGAGTGTATAATCCAGCAGAGCAGCTGGACTTAACACTTCCCTGGTGCCTGTATCATAATCTTATATGGGGCCTTTGGCTGCGTGTGTTAAACATTTCCCAAACGACTGGTCCCATCTGCCCTTCCTGACCCTCCCCCCACCGTAAATCCATTCTGGTTGAGTATCTGGTGAAAATCTGGCTTTGAAGCAAGGCACTGCCCTTGTCTTCCATGCTTCAAATTCCCCATCAGAGCCTCAGCCCCCCGGCTGTGTTACCCAGCAAATAACTAATAGACGATTCTCCATGACTCAGTTTCTCCGAGACCAAGTCTGGTCACCCCAGACCTTCTCTGCAGATGCATTTAACACGGAGAAGACTCTACCGCGTTTCGTGTTTTATGTCCACGTGGCTTCTGTGTAGGTCCCCTGAGGGCAGGGTCTGTGCCCCACTGGGGTACACGGGGAAATCAGAGGATGCCCAGCTACCCAAGCCTGTTCGCTAGCCGCGTCGAGGGCGGTGCTTGCAGGTAATTGTTACCAAAGCGAACCCGAGTCCCGTGCTCAGCAAAGCCCAGCTCCTGACCCCGGGTTGTGGTGAAGGAAAGAGCAGCGTTTATCTGCAGGACGCCCCACGTGCGGCCAAGTCTAGAGAAGGGCGGCTCGCGCTGAAGAAGTGAACTCCCCGAGGGCCTTCAGGGAAAGGGTTTTAAACCAGGGTGAGGGAGAGGGTTTCGGGTGCGAGATCAGCTCGTGGACCTTCTTCGGCTTGGTTGGTGGGGGACCAGGAGTCCGCGTCGTCAACCTTCTGATTGCAGCCACCTGGGGTCTCCGTGCTGGTGGGCGACGTGCAGGTAACTTCTCCCACCTGGCGGGGCTTTCAGTCTCCCCCCATTTTTTTTTTTTTTTTTTTTCTCTGTCCCCTGGAGTCCGTCCATTTCATCCTTGATTTGTTTCTTCTTGCAGTTGTATCCCCTGCGTCACGTCAGGGTCTTCCTCCTTCCATGGCTGTGTCTTCGATTTCCCTGGCTTCTGTTTTTGTGTTATGTGGGTGAAAACATCGAGGGGTGGATTAGCTGCCCCTCATTTCCGTTCAGGTAAATGCCACTCCTGTGTCCAGTACGCTTTGTCAGCAGAGATGAAATTGCATTTGGCTTAAAAACACCTCATGAGTTCAACATTTCCCTGCTACAGAAGAGGCGTTAATCACCATTACAGTGTTCCCCAGAGTGGCCAGCAGAATCCTTCCCCTATTTGACCAATTATTAACCAAAACATCACTCCTTTTTTGCCTGGCACGACCACAAAAGCGATAGTTTTATTTAGCGAGGTTTTAAAATCAAGACGGGAATAAGCTACACAGTTAATGTGACACAGGCTAAGGGAGCTATAATATGACACAGAAGGGTTTGTTACAGTGGAACACACTTATGTTTTGTTGTATAAGAGATACAACTGACCAGAAGGAACTAGGAAGGAAAAAAATCACCAAAAACCACCAGGCAGGGCTTGTAGATCCCAAGTAACACACCCTTCTTCAGGGTTGGGCTCCCTGTCCAGACACCAGGCCACTCCGTTTCTGGGCCTGCAGAGTTCATCAGAGTTAGCAAGGATGCTGACTGAGGTCGATAGGAAACATTCGACAGAGTTCTGCATGTCCACGATAAGGATACTCTTTATTCTTCCCTGGGTATAAAAGGGTTGTGGGTTTCTCTTGGCCAAAGGTCAGTTCTCCGCTCTCCACCTGGAGAGCTCCTTGTTCAAGAAATAGGTTTAAGGGGGGACTTCCCCGGGGGTCCAGTGGTTAGGACTACACGGTTCCGCTGCAGGGGGCAGGGGTTTGATCCCTGGTCGGGGAACTAAGATCCTGCAAGCCGCGGCCAAAAGAAAGGGAAAAGATATAAGTTTAAAAAAGATGATTTCATTCTGCCATCATGGGCTCATGACAGGGACTCCCAAGTCTCATGAGTCATCCGAAATCGTGTGCGTAAGTTTGTCTTTCAAGTAAATACAATGCCAGCTGCGCAGGCATCGGTGGTTTCCGCTTAGGAGTAAACGGTTGTTTACACATCATCTGTTATTAACACACAGTACACAAGCCAAATGAGCATCTTCCCAGAGTCTTCCGGAAAGATGGTGATTCTTTATTTTATGAGAACTCGGCTGCAGAGGTAGCTGGCAACGGTCCTGACCTTCAGCTGTGCCCTCAGGCAAGCAGGTCACTGTGTTCCCCGCCTGGGTCCTTGGTTTCTCTAATCAATAGAAATTGATTAGAAGCCAGATGAGGAATTCAGGCGAGGCTGTCTTGGGACTTGTCCTGCGGCGGGAGGGAGAGAAAACAAGTAACAGGTGCTTTGCTCATTCCCTGAGCTGGTTCCTTAATGCGCTGAGGGTGGGAGTAATTGGGTGGGTTGCGATGGAGGGATGGCTTAGGGGGTCTGCCCACCCCTCGGTGGTGCCGTGCGCAGGAATCGTGCGCAGGACCCTGCTTTTGCTCCAACACCTCAGAAGTGGCAGTTGGGGTTTGGTCTTTTTGTATCTTATTGTTTGTAATTTCCCACAGCTGTGCGGTTATTTTTAGTCCCTTATAGTTCCTTTGTGTTTTGCTGCTGGAGGAGAGGTGTGTCCAGGTGCAAGCCCTGCAGCAAAGGGTCCCAGCTCCCAGCCCATCTCAACTGTAGTTCCCACCATTTCAGGAAGGGGCATCATGGGTATTGTATACAGTCGGTTCTGGATGTCAGTGCGGTGACTGTGTACAGCCGGTTGTGGATGCCACGGTGCTTATTCTCACCTCCTGGTTATAGGTCACGGCTGGTTTTGCGTCGTCCTTTCCCACTGAGTTTGCCATGTGGTGTCGGTTAGAGATGTTGCCTGCTGTGAGCATTCGTATGGACATTTTGGGGCCGAAGGATACGAATGCTTTTTGATTCAAATACAAATCACAGAAATGTGACCTTAGCATGGGATTGCTTGCAGGGCATGTACCTGTGCAAATGTATTCTATCGTGTCTTCACGGGGCTTTAAAACTTTATCCCATAACTGAATTTTTCACAGTTAAAACACACTTTGTTTTTTATTGACCCTAAAATGAAGTTTGCTGGTGTATTCCACCAATTGCTGTATGGGACCTGCAGGTGTGCTGATTGCTATAATTTTTAAAAGCGTTTGTAAAACCGTGATGTATCTGTTTGCTCGTTGAATTGTATGCTTAGAAGGGTGAATTTTACCATATGTGAATTATATCTCAATGAAGAAAACCAGAAAGGATAGCAAAAAATAAACTAAATTAAAAAAATTTTTTAAAGCCAATGATTTAAATGTTTAAAAAGCTAAAGAATTAAATAATTTTTTGAAATAAAGCACTTCTGCTACATTAGCAAAATATGATACTGTAAAGCGAAGTGCTTCTGCAGATACTGAGTTGTGAGCTGAACCAGCTGCTCTTTTCGTGGAACACCATTTTTGGCTTCTTGGTTAGAAGATGCCACGTGGAGCTGAGTATCCAGGCTTATTGCTAAACCGGCCCTAGGAAAAAGCTTGAAAATCGGTTCTCCAAGCCAGCCAACCGATACACGAAAAGATGTTCAACATTGCTAATCATCAGGGAAATGCAGATCAAAAGCACAATGAGACATCACCTCACACCGGTCAGAGGTCCATCATTAAAAAGAACACAGATGACAGATGTTGGGGAGGGTGTGGAGAAACGGGGACCCTCCTGCACTGTCGGAGGGAATGTAAGTTGCTGCAGCCACTATGGAGAACAGTATGGAGGTTCCTTAAAAAACTAAAAATAGAGCTACCATATGATCCAGCAATCCCACTCCTGGGCATATATCGAGACAAAATTAATTCGAAAAGATTCATGCACCCCAAAGTTCATAGCAGCGCTATTTACAGTAGCCAAGACATGGAAGCCACCTAAACGTCCATCAGCAGAGGAATGGATAAACAAGAAGTGGTACGTATATACAATGGAATACGGCTCAGCCATGAAAAAGAATGAAATAATGCCATTTGGGGCAATGTGTTCCTGTAGCTTATTTATACATAGTAGTCTGTACCTCTTAATCACCTACCCCTATCTTGCCCCTCCCCCCCACTGGAAACCACTCCTTTGTTCTCTGTATCTGTGAGCCTGCTTCTGTTTTGTTATACAGTATTCACTGCTTTGTTGTATTTTTTAGATTGCACATATAAGTGAGCTCAGACAGCATTTGTCTTTCTCTCTCTGACTTATTTCACTTAGCATAACACCCTCAAGGGCCATCCATGTGGCTGCAAATGGCATTATTTCGTTCTTTTTAAGGGCTGAGTAGTATTCCATTGTATAAATGCACCACATCTTCTTCATCCATTCCTCTGTTGATGGACATTTAGGTTGCTTCTGAGGGTGGGTCTTTAATCCAGTATAACCAGTGTCATTATAAGAAGAGAAGATACAGAGAGAGACACTGAGAGGAGAAGCCCTGTGACAATGGAGCAGAGATTGGAGAGACGTGTCTACAAGCCAAGGACCAGCAAGGATGGCCGGCAGCCCCCAGATTCTGGAGAGAAACCTACAAGAGTTCTCCCTTGGAGCCTCGGGAAGGAACCAGCCCTGCCCACACCTTAATCTGAGACGTCTGGTCTCCAGAACTGAGAGAAGATACTTTTCTGTTGGTTTCAGCCATGTGGTGTGTGGTCATGTGTGATGGGGAGACTAATACGGGTGTACGTACTCAGTGGCTCATCAAACTGCATGGCTTGGCCGCGTCGGTGTTCGGGGCAGTAATGTTAAGTGAACGACATCCAGTGAGTGCTCGCCATTTCTCTGTGTTCTCGGGGGGAATCCACTGCGTTGCTCTCCCAGACACACCGTGTGTGATCTTTGATGTTGGCTGTTTAGACTCCCTGGTCTGAAATGCTTGCCCTCCATCAGCCTCCGATGACCTTCCATCTACAGAGCAGGCTCTGGTTTGTTAGCGGGATGCAGTGTATCAGGGGCTTTCAGATCTGCTTCTCACTCAATTCTCTGCAGATGTTGAGAGAAAGGCCCTGTTAATATCCCACTTTATCAACCGTGGGAACTCTGGGGCTCCTGAGATGATGAATAAGGGAGTGGGCTTTTATACCCAGATCTTCTGCCCTCCCTAATCAACAAGTGCTTCCTCAACCTGGCTGTGCATCCAGTTCAGTCCAGACAGCCCATAAAACACACATTCCTGGGTCCCGTCCTCTGAGAGTGACCTGGGTAGATATCAGGTCGACAGTATTTTTAAGAGGCTCCTCCAATGATTCTATCGCGGGCCCCACAGAGAGGCGCTCAGGGAAAACACTGAGAGTATTTGCAATTTCGTCATCACCTCTCTGGGTTAGCAAGAGCCTGGGTCTCATTTCTGGAAGAAGGAAAGAATTCAAGAACCGTTTTCTTTGCACGTGCGCTATGCCCTATATTCAAGCACAATGTTGAAAAAAGTAAGATGACTTTATTTGCCCGTTCCGTGACACATCAGACATGGTTTCAGGAATCAGTTTGCAATAGCACGGAAATCATGGACTAGCTTAAACTGGCTTTGCCTCCTTAAATAGGTTGTTGATTAATCAAAGTGAAACAGCACCAGCTTCACCTGGTTTCGCCTCATTTAACAGGTCGTTGATTCATCAATCCCCGAGTTATTTTACAGGGACAGCACTGCACATGCTCAGGACCGGAACCCATGTTTCTAGGGTGACCTCGGAGCCAAGCATCTTCAGTCGACAGAACTAAAGGACTAGAAATGTTACCACTGGAGCCCTTTACGAAGCGAGAAGTTCTTCAATAAGGAAAATCTGGCTTCCATCGGCAGGAGTAGCTCATATGGCCTGATTGGAGACTAGCCAATCAGCTTCCAAGCGTGAAACTCCCTGACCCCTTAAAGTTCACTCCGGACGCTGAATCGTGGAGACGCATTTGCGAGCCGAGACGTGCTGCTGGTTGACCTGACGGTGAAGCTCTTCGTCTTCTGGGAAAGCTAGTGCCATAGCGTTGGCTTCTATGCACGTCGGGCGGTGAGCCTTTGCTCGGTGACAAGTCTTGGGGGCGCTTATCACATGCTGAGTCACCTAAAGGTACTGCATCTCGGTCAGTGTGCCCACCACCAGCCCCACCGGCCGGGTGAGAGGTCTGAGACGTGTGTCCAGGAGGGATGACAAGGCGCTGGCGCCATCTTTCACGATGCTGTTGAGTAGGATCCTGTACCGTCAGTGGGATGCAAAGGTAAGAGTGCGGGTGCCTGCAGGTGTGCAGCCTGGGCTGGATTTCCACGTGCTTTTCCACAGAGGCACGTTCAATCCCGTTCAGCCTCACGGAGGGAAGGGAGGCTTACACTCTCCCTAGTTCAAATAGGGTCACTCGGGGGAAAAGAAAGAACAATTAAGACTCCAACAGCAGTCTCCACGAATTGTTGCCAAACTTGCATGTGGTGGAGCTGGATGGACTATGATACCCCAAAGCCTCCTGCACCCACCTGGCCATCTTTGTTTTGTGCCCCATCTTTTCCATCCAGCCCAGGCTGTGGTCACCCATCCAGCCCAGGCTGTGGTCACCCATGGACTTGGTCTGCCAGCTGTGGGAGAGAAATGGGCTGAATTCTTAATGAGTTGGACCATTGTCAAAGCAAGGTGGGGAATCCAGGCTAAACACCATCTGGAAATGAAGATGCATTTTTCCAATTACTGGAATCGTATGTCTTTCGATGTATCAGTTTGAGGGGAAATTGTGATGTTTTTAGCTCACTTTGCCTTTTGTGCTGTTTCTGGAAATGTATAAAAATACTGAATTAAGTTCACCTGAAGCTAATAGACTATACAGCAACTATAGTTCAATTAGAAAACCCTGTAGCTTTTAAAAACCTAAAGGTAACTGATTGACCTGAAACTTTCCCAAGACAGTGAGTGTATAATCCCAGCAGAGCAGCTGGACTTAACACTTCCCTGGTGCCTGTATCATAATCTTATATGGGGCCTTTGGCTGCGTGTGTTAAACATTTCCCAAACGACTGGTCCCATCTGCCCTTCCTGACCCTCCCCACGCCGAAAATCCATTCTGGTTGATTTTTCTGGTGAAAATCTGGCTTTGAAGCAAGGCACTACCCTTCTCTTTCATGCTTCAAATTCCCCATCAGAGCCTCAGCCCCCCGGCTGAGTTACCCAGCAAATAACTAATAGACGATGCTCCATGACTCAGTTTCTCCGAGACCAAGTCTGGTCACCCCAGACCTTCTCTGCAGATGCATTTAACACGGAGAAGACTCTACCGCGTTTCGTGTTTTATGTCCACGTGGCTTCTGTGTAGGTCCCCTGAGGTCAGGGTCTGTGCCCCACTGGGATACACGGGGAAATCAGAGGATGCCCAGCTACCCAAGCCTGTTCGCTAGCCGCGTCGAGGGCGGTGCTTGCACATAATTGTTACCAAAGCGAACCCGAGTCCCGTGCTCAGCGAAGCCCAGCTCCTGACCGCGGGTTGTGGTGAAGGAAGGAGCAGCGTTTGTCTGCAGGACGCCCCACGTGCGGCCAAGTCTAGAGAAGGGCGGCTCACGCTGAAGACGCGAACTCCCCGAGGGCCTTCAGGGAAAGGTTTTTAAACCAGGGTGAGGGAGAGGGTTTCGGGTGCGAGATCAGCTCGTGGACCTTCTTCGGCTTGGTTGGTGGGGGACCAGGAGTCGGCGTCGTCAACCTGATTGCAGCCACCTGTGGTCTCCATGCTGGTGGTCGGCGTGCAGGTAACTTGTCGCACCTGGTGAGGCTTTCAGTCTCTGCAAAGCAACGCAAAGGACGTGGCTCAGAATATGATCTGTAGCCCTTAGGGAGAAACTGAAAGTCCTTGACACTGTTTAATGGCTAAACTATTATTGTCTTGCGTGACCGTTTTCATTTGTCTCTGCATTTTCTCACTTCTCTGATTAAATTTGTTTTTCGGAGCTCGGGGAAGTCCCGTGAGGCTACAGGTTTTCTACCAATAAGAGGCAGGTGGAGAACATGAGGCGGGGGCGTGTCTACCCCGTGAGGCCCCATAGCGTCCTGCTCGGTTACACCGTGAGTTGGCAGGGCCGTTAAGCCGGCTCAGAAGTGACGGAGGAAGCCGGAGCAGGCTGCCTCCAGGGATCACTCTTCATCCTTTGGCGAGACCCCTCTCCCCGGCTTGGGTGTTTGTGCTGTGACTTCGTGGCTGACCGCCCTCCCGCTGGATGGCAGTATCCACCAGTACCTGCTTCCTCTCCCTCTGTGGCTTCATCCCGGCGCCTTTATTTACTGTTGTCTCCGTCATGGTCACGTCCGTCTGGGGTCGGTGCTGATTTCGGGCCATGGGAGGACACAGAACCGAAGGCGCTGAAGCAGACACATACATCAGATTGTCTCTCGAATGCTCGCTGTGACCTAGTTGTCTACTAGTGCCCGTCATGGTCTCACGAATACGAGAATTCATGCCCGGCTGTAGCATCTCGTGGCTGGTATCCCAAGCCCTAATCACGCTTCCCTTGACTCTAGGTTAATCCTTCTTGTGCATAACACCTCAGTTTGGGGGGCTGAAACCATACATGTAAAAGCCAGACGCATGTGTTTCTGGTAGTGTTTATTCCCATTTTGTGGAAATCAGCAGATGTTCTTAGAAACATAGGAATGCCTGATGTGGTCATACTTCATTCCTTACAGGGTGTATGAGTTTCCAGAGGCTGAAACAATTGACTTGTAGACCAGGGATGCCCAGGAAAACCAATTTTTTAGGTTTTCCTAAGAAGCCTAAAAGAGGTCCAGGAGGTGGGGCCCCCATGATGGCATTAGTGCACTTATAAGAGGAAGAGGCAAATAATTCCCTCCCTGACTTCCCTTCCCCTACCTCAGCCAGTGATCTGAGATATTCAGATCATTCAGATGGTATATATTTTAAAATTACACACTTAATTTGAATTACTGGTGAATTCATTTTCCTTTTAGATGTTTTAAAGGATAAATTTGGAAATTCACTTTATTAAGATTTTTTTGATGTGGACCATTTTTTTTTAAAGTCTTTATTGAATTTGTTATAGTATTGCTTCTGGGGCTTCCCTGGTGGCGCAGTGGTTGAGAGTCCGCCTGCCGATGCAGGGGACACGGGTTCGTGCCCCGGTCCGGGAAGATCCCACATGCTGCGGAGTGGCTGGGCCTGTGAGCCATGGCCGCTGAGCCTGCGCGTCCGGAGCCTGTGCTCCGCAATGGGAGAGGCCACAGCAGTAAGAGGTCTGCGTACCGAAAAAAAAAAAAAAAAATTGCTTCTGTTTTATGGGTTTTGGTTTTTTGGCCGTGAGGCGTGTGGGATCTTAGTTCCCTGACCAGGGATTGGACCCGCACTCCCTGCATTGGAAGGCGAAGTCTTAACCATTGGACCGCCGAGAAGTCCCTGGAAGTTCACTTTAATGAAAGTGTGTGTGTGTGTGAGTCTCTGTGTGTACGTATCTGTGTATTTATCCTTTTACTTATATCTGTTTATTTATAGATAATAGATATCTATTAAAAATAGGTATCTATTAAATATAAAGAGGTAGATAAAATATACCTATACATAGTATAAGTAGATATATATTTATAGATACAAATATGGAGACAGATTATTCTGCATATCTTTTATTGTAACATGTTTTTAAAAATTTCATATTGGAGTAGACTTGGTTTACAATGTTAGTTTCAGGTGTACAGCAAAGTGATTCAGTTATACATATACATGTATCTATTTTTCAAATTCTTTTCCCATTTAGGTTATTACAGAACATTTAGCAGATATCTCTGTGCTATACAGTATGTCCTTGTTTATCTATTTTAAATGTCGTAGTGTGTATGTGTCAATCCCAAACTCCCAATTCATCCCTCCCCACAGACCTTTTCCCTTTGGTAACCATAAGTTTTCTGTGTCTGTTCTGTAAATAAGTTCATTCATATCATTTTCTTTAGATTCCGCACATAAGTGATCTATGATGTTGGTCATTCTCTCTGACTTCACTTAGTATGATCATCTCTAGGTCCATCCATCTTGCTGCAGATGGCATAATTTCCTTCTTTTTTATGGCCGAGTAATATTCCATTGTATGTATGCACCACATCTTTATTATCCATTCATCTGTCGATGGACACTTAGGTTGCTTTGTTCGAGAACTTCAGATACTTAGCTTTCCCAGGTTTGTAAAGAGAAGTTGAAGGAAGAGGGTGGTGGTTCAGGTGAGGCTTCCTGAGCAGACATTTGAGGCTGAGAATGGTTAAGACACAGGGTGATTTGGTGATTACAGGGTGCATTACCGAACTGCTTTATGTTCTAAATGTCTGAAAGTGAGGACGTGGGCTGACATCCTGTGAGTGGGAGCAGCCATGAGCTAGAGTACTAATTTCAGGTCCTTTTCATGGTGTTGGGTGCTGCTCACCCAACTGGATAGCATGACCACCCAAGATTACCTTTGGAACCGTCCACGAGTGGACACCTTGAATCAGGTTGGGTGCAGGTAGAACATCCAGGTGCGTCCCTCTGTCCCCCACAACTGAACGTTCAAGATCGTCACCTCCAGTTATGTCATTAAATAAAAGCACCCAAGCAAGAGGAAGTCGACGACGTTTATCACAATTCACTGATTTACCAATAAGGCTTCCACGTAACTGGGAAACCTCTCAGGGTCAGACTATGCTCTCCAAATCCTGTGCGTTTTCCTGTGACTTTTCATTGATTGTTTCCCCCTACATTTGGTGGGTAACCACCTGACTTTTATTATTTAAAATATTGAGGAAATCCCGTACAAGGGCATGCTTCTAGCTATGTACTTGGCATCTGACGCCAGTGGGTTTCAATATAAATACTAGTATTGAGGATGGTGGCATGAAGTGGGTCTGTTCCTTAGATAAACAGTGGGCTTTGTTAAGACCTGAAGTGCTGACGGAGCCTCGGAAGGAGAGCCCGAGATTTCAACACTTTTTTGTTTTAAGAGTTTTTTTGATGTGGACCAATTTTGAAGTCTTTATTGAATTTGTTACAACATTGCTTCTGTTCCATGTTTTGGTTTTTTGGCCGTGAGGCGTGTGGGATCTTAGCTCCCCGACCAGGGATCGAACCTGCACCTCCTGCGTTAGAAGGCGAAGTCTCAACCACTGGACTGCCAGGGAAGTCCCTAGATGTCAACACTCTTGACGTCCCATCCTTGGCAGCCAGGGGTGACTACTTTTACCTGCAGTCCATCTTGGTTCCTCAGTGGCAGGTGGTTTTGAAAGCTAGGTTTTCACTCATTTTTCCCCGTGACACAGACATCCGCCTACGTCCATCCAGCTGTCCTGCCTGCTGGGTCTCTGTGTATCCTGATGAATTTCCAAAACAAGAATGGTTAATCTGTGTTGAATTCCCTTCTAGCATCTCGCTTACCCCAGTAGGTTACAGCTGCCTGGGCACAAAACCACGCAAGGTGATTTCAGGATGAACGTGGTGGGAGGTTTGGTCATTCATGCCTGCGAGACTTCTGTGTTCTCGCTATGAGATCCTTATTTTATCTTATTTCTTTTTTTAATTGAAGAATATCTGATTTACAACGTTAGTTTCAGGTGTACAGCAAAGTGATAGTTATACATATGTATATATTCTTTTTCAGAATCTTTTCCAATATAGGTCATTACAGAGTACTGAGTAGAGGTCCCTGTGCTCTACAGCATGTCCTTATTAGTTATCTATTTTATATATAGTAGTGTGTATATGTCAACCCCAATCTCCCAGTTTATCCCTCCCCCCACCTCCTTTTCCCCTTTGGTAACCACGGGTTTGTTTTCTATGTCTGAGTCTGCTTCTGTTTTGTAAACAAGTTCATCTGTATCATTTTTTTATTAGATTCCACATACAAGTGATATCATATGGTATTTATTTTTCTCTGGCTTATTTCACTTAGTATGGCTGCAAATGGTATTATTTCATTCTTTTTTTAGGGCTAATATTCCATTGTATACATGTACCACATCTTCTTTATCCATTCATCTGTTGGTGGACACTTGGGTTGCTTCCATGTCCTGGCGATTGTAAATAGTGCTGCAGTGAACATTGGGGTGCATGTGTCTTTTTGAGTTAGTTTTCTCCAGGTATGTGGCCAGGAGTGGGATTGCTGGATCACAGCGTAGCTTTATTTTCAGTTTTTTAAAGAACCTCCGTACTGTTGATATTATTTTAACTCGGAGAGTTGGCTTTGTGAATTGGACTGTTTGATTTTTCCTGCCTGTTCACTTCTTAAGAGCCTACCTTTTGTAGACTCTCATTGGATTAGGAGTTGGGTCAAGATAAGGACACACCTGTTATGGACTGAATGTGTTTCCTGCCATTCTCCCGCCCCCGCCAATTCATATGCTGAAGCCCTGACCCCCAGTGGGATGTGTTAGGAGATGGGCCCTTGGGCAGGTTTGGATGAGGTCAAGAGGGTGGGACCCCCATGATGGCTTTAGCATCCTTAGAAGAAAAGGAAGAGACACTAGCCTTCAGAACTGTGAGAAATAAATGTGTTGTTTATAAGCTTCCCAATTTGTACGAATTTGTTTTAGGGGCCGAAGAGACTAAGACATAATTCATAGTGTTTTATTGTTTGATTAAAAAAATAAATGGAACACCTTTCAAAAAATTTCCAAGTGACAAAGCATCATAGAAACACACCAGTATATGTGTTAAATAATTGTTAGAAATTACTCACAACAATTAGGTTTAAAATAATCATTTCACATGTTGAGGAGGTTTGGTGCCTAAAGAAATCCCAGCATGTTTTATGGATGTATTAAAATGAAAAAGGGGGAATTCCCTGGTGGTCCAGTGGCCAGGACTTAGCGCTTTCACTGCGGTGGGTCCGGATTCAACCCCTGGCTGGGGAACTAAAATCCCACAATCTGCAGGGCGTGGCCAAAAAAATATATATCAATAAAAAAAAAAAAAGAAAAAGGGATGACAGGAAACTCATTGAGTAAGCACTTTTAAACGTAGAGCTTTTTGAAGTGGATGTTTTAAGCTAGAGGAAAACATTGTGATACATTGTAACCATCCAAGTGATGCCCTGTGGCTGAATTTGCCGTTAAAGAGGGGCCCGCCAGCCAGGGAATGTGGGCACATCTGGATGCTGGAGGACAGGAGGAGTGGATTGTTCCCTGGATTCCTCAGAAGGAACCAGCCCTGCCCACACCTTGGTCTTAGCCCCGTGAGACTCAGGCTCCTGGTTGGTGGTCATTTGTCCCAGTGGTCGTAGGAAACCTGCACATAACATCTAGTTATCTTTTCGAACCATCAGTTTTAGATTCTGCACAGGCTCCAACCTCTGCGTGTGTCCGCCGAATTTATGGCTAATTCTCCCACGTCCTGGGGCTCCATTCGACACTCTGGCCACTGTTCTGAGAGCCCCCAGTCCGGCAGTGGTATCCTTGAGAGGGAAATCCACGCGTGAGTTCAAAACCGAGAGAAAAGACAGCCCTTTGCCTTGGGTTCTGGCCTGTCTGGGGATGGGATCGCACTGTGCTTTGTTAGTAAATTACCCTCATAATTGGTCTAATTGCTTTTATTCTGCAAATATTCCTCCGGGTTCATTAGCATTGTAATTAAGGCTTCGCTGAAGTTGTTTTAAGGAAGTGCGCGGAGGCGGCCACACATCCTTTTTATTCAGCCCAAGAGGGCTTTCTCCCTTGCTCTTGCTGGAGTGTGTGTTGGGGGTGATTTCAGGGGCTGCCCTTGACAACGTAATGGGAAAGGTCAGAGCTCGTTCTAATAAACAGCACATGCTAGCACCTCACCAGCGCCAGCCCCATGCATCGCTCATTGTTACGCGTGGAAATAAATTCCCACTGAAGGAAAATGTTTTCCGCGGTGCAGTTTCACATCGTCCTGGGTCAGTCGTTGGCCTGTTGATTTTCCAAGCAGCTTGGGACTGTTCCCGGGTCATTTGGGCAGGCTCAGATATTTTTTCTTTTCTTCGTAACTTTTTACTCTATGGTTTGTTTGATTCAGTTAAGACTGGTTAAAGAAATTAAATTAGATGCAACAATAGAAATGTATGGATCATGTTGATGGAATTAAGTTATATTGATTACGTGACAACTAACTTCAAATAATCGGAATAGTTATATACAATGACTAGGCACTCAGTACACGCTTTGCCGAGTAAATGAATAAGGAATGGGAAAATCCCAAACAGGTGTCTGAATAGTTGCTTGTAAAATTTCCTGTAAACTCTGCCTACTTCTGAAATGTATCCTGTTTCCAGTTCTCCCAAAGAGACAATTAATGAGCAACTTATATTTATTCTTTACCAGGTGTCAGGTACTGTTCTAAGTGTTTCCCCTATATTATTATTTTTTAGCTTTTATTTTATATTGAAGTATAAGTTGATTTACAATGTTGTGTTAGTTTCAGGTGTACAGCAAAGTGATTCAGTTATACACGTATCTATTCTTTTTCATATTCTTTTCCCATTTAGGTTTTTACAGAATATTGAGCAGGGTTCCCTGTGCTCTACAGTAGGTCCTAGTTGGTTATGTATGTTAAATATAGTGGTGTGTATATGTGGAATCTAAAAAAAGATACAAATGAACTTATTTACAAAACAGAAACAGACTCAGTCATAGAAAACAAACTTATGGTTACCGAAAGGGAAAGCTGGGGGGGGGATAAATTGGGAGTTTGGGATTGACGTATGACAGATTTTTTGTGATGTATAGTTGATTTACAATGTTGTGTTAGTTTCAGGTGTATAGCAAGCACAGTGATTCAGATATATATACACACACAGTCTTTTTCAGATTCTTTTCCCTTATAGGTTCTTCTTTTTTTTTTTTTTTTT
>NW_020174373.1:318866-373880 GCF_003031525.2 Neophocaena asiaeorientalis asiaeorientalis | reverse complement strand
TTTTTTTTTTGCGGTACGCGGGCCTCTCACTGTTGTGGCCTCTCCCATTGCGGAGCACAGGCTCCAGCCGCGCAGGCCCGGCGGCCATGGCTCACGGGCCCAGCCGCTCTGCGGCATGTGGGATGTGGGATCTTCCCGGACCGGGGCACGAACCCGTGTCCCCTGCATCGGCAGGCGGACTCTCAACCTCTGCGCCACCAGGGAAGCCCTATAGGTTCTTCTGAGTAGAGTTCCCTGTGCTACACAGTAGGTCTTTGTCGATTATCTGTTTTACTTTTTAAAACTTTTAATCTTTATTTGGCCGTGTCGGGTCTTGGTTGCAGCATGCGGGATCTTTCGTTGTGGCTCACGGACGTCTCTCATTGTGGCGCGTGGGCTGAGCTGCCCCGGGGCATGTGGGATCTTAGTTCCCCGACCAGGGATCGAACACGCATCTTGTGCATTGGAAGGCGGAGTCTTAACCACTGGACCACCAGGGAAGTCCCTCTATTTTATATATAGCAGTGTGTATCTGTTAGCCCCAGACTCCTAATTTATCACCCTCTCCTTACCCTGTGGTAACCAGCAGTTTGTTTTCTATGTCTGTGTGTCAGCAGGCTCAGATTAATCCCCTCTGCGTTTCTTTGCCGTGTTGGACTAATTAGCTGTCAGGAATCTCCAAAGGGCCACGTGTCTCGGAAGTGATAATGAAGGTCAAGGGCGGCCGTAGGCTTGTGACGTGGGAAGGAAGGGCTGACGGCCTCTGGGATGCTTGCTCACGGGTGAGAGATGCCTTCCCCTCTTCCGTTCTTTTCTTCCCTGGCGAGCTGGTCGTGAAGCTCGGGGGCGAGGCAGGCGGTGCCACAGGTCGGAGTTGCCGTGACACGTCCACATGTCAGGAGAGCCACACAGCGGTGAATTCATGAGGCTCCTGGTGCAGTGAGGACAAAGCAGGGCTTCCAAAAACCAGGTCCCCTTTCTCCTTGGGTGACAGTCCTGGGGCGGCCATCACCCAGTGCCACCAGCTGGGGGGCTTGGACACCAGAAATGTGTCATTCGTCCATTCTGGAGACCAGACGTCCGAGATCAAGGTGTGGGCGGGGCTGGTTCCTTCTGGAGGCTCCAGGGGACAAGCTGTCCCATCCCCTCCCAGCTCCTGGGGGCTGCAGACAATCCTCGCTCCATCTTGGCTTGTAGGAGCGTCACCTGCCTCCCTGCCTCTATCTTCACATGACCTTTTCTCTGTGTGTCTCTGTGTCTCTTTTTTCTTCTCTTCTTATGAAGACCACCCTGCCCCCCTACCATCACGTCATATTTAAGACCTGCCCTACTCCAGGAGACGCTCCCCTTTTTTTTGCTCTTGCAGTTTTACTGAGATATAATCAGCCTCCAACACTAGATACGTTTAAGGTGTGCAGGGTAACCACTTACGTACATCATGAAACGATGACCGCAATACGTTTATCAACATTCATCTCTGACGCAAAGCAAAAGGAATAGAAACAAATGCTTTCCCCTTGTGATGAGAACGCTTCGGCTTTCCTGGCTTAGCAACCCTCACGTTTCACGTACAGCCGTGTTGATTATGTGTATCTTGTTGTACATTACATTCGTAGTACTTATTTATCTTATGACTAGGAGTTTGTACCTTTTGACCACGTTCATCCAATTCCCCTCCCCCCACCCCTCCCCTCTGGTGACCACAAATCTGACCTCGTTTTCTGAGTTTGTTTTGAAGTATCACTGGCCTACGACACTATTAGGTTCCTGTTAACACAGCCTAGTGATTCGACCTTTCTCTACGTTTCAGAAGGATCACCGTGACGATTTAGTTACAGTCTGTCACCATACAAAGATGTTACAGCGTGGGGAATATAGGCAATAATTAATGTATGCTTCAACCCCCGGGACTCATTCATCTTGAACCTGGAGGTTGGTACCTCCTCATCTCCGTCCCCTGTTCTCTCCGTAGGACCACACTTCCTGACTCACATCTGCGATGACCCTGTTTCCAAATAAGGCTTCTGTTCACTGATCTCACTTCGGGCCGCCCTGTGTTCATTGCTGGCGTGGGAGCAGGTGGGCACGGGGCAGCTGCTTTGCTCTCCGCTGTATTTGCAGCGCGGTAGACGGTGCCGTGCCTTCCAGGTCCTCAGGCAGTCGGGGGAGTGATTTGATGGGTTTTTGCAGCGTGTAAATCATCAGACCCCGTTGTCTGCATCTGAGAGGCCTCAGACGGCTCCCCCAAAGGGTCAGGACAAGGGTGGATTGCGGGACCTCCCTCGCAGACAGGGCTGGGTTTCTGCATCCTCAGTGAAGAGGTTTAAACGGGGTGGAGGCATACGGGACTGGTGGAGAGGTTGTCGGGGCCTGTGGACGGGGTCCACTCCCGCTTAAAAGCAATAGGCCCCCAAAGCAAAGGGACCAGGGGCGGACGTGTTTGGGAGGCTGAGGGCTGGGAAAAAGGGCACCTTCATTCGTGATCTTTTTTTTCTTGAATTGAAGTAGAGTTGATTGGTAAAGTGTTAATTTCTGCTGTACAGCAAAGTGATTCAGTTATACATATGTGTACCTACTTTTTCATATTTTCCAGTATGGTTTATCACAGGGTATTGAATATGATTCCCTGTGTTCTACAATACCTTGTGGATCCGTCCTATACATACCGGTTTGCATCTGCTAATCCCAAACTCCCAGCCCATCCCTTTCCCACCCCATCCGCCATTCGTGATCTTGAATTGCTTTGTAAGAACATCAGCAGCGCATGGGAAACCCTTCCTCCCTGGGATGGCTGCTTGTTTAACTGTATTTATCGTAGGGGAATTTCAGCCGCCTGTCCTTGGTGACGTGTCAGTGGGTGTCCTTTCTTAAGTTCGTCCACATTCTTGCAGCGTAAAAAACACTCTTCTTCCTTCCCTCCATGGATTTCTTCCTGCAAACAGGACTGGGAATATCCGTATGCCCCGAGCCCGCGTGGGTCTGAAGGAGTGGGGGTGCCAGCCCCTCCGACATCCGAAAATAGGATGAGGTTGTCGGATGCAGCTGCCAGATACCTTTCTTTGATGCAGCGTTAGTGAGTGAGGAGCCTTGCTTGGGAGGGAGCTCGTGGGAAACCCATAGGGAATGCAAAGGGGACCTCACAGCCCGCAGTAGGCTTCAACGGGGGAGGGTCGTTCCTTCAAAGAACACACAGCTCTCCCGGCAAGGATCTGAGAATTCCTGAGTCCCCCCGGACTTGAAGGCACACGGTCAATTGAAAAACAAAGTTGTGTTTTCTGTATGCGTCTTGCTTGAAAACTCTCGCTCTCTCAATCTCTTTCTCTCTCTCTCAATCTCTTTCTTTCTCTCTCAATCTCTCTCTTTCTTTCTCTTTCTCTCTCTTTCTTTCTCTCTCTCTCTCTCTTTCTCTCTCTCTCTCTCTCTCTTTCTGTCTCTCTCTCTCTCTCACTTTCTTGAAAACTCTCGCTCTCTCAATCTCTTTCTCTCTCTCTCAATCTCTTTCTTTCTCTCTCAATCTCTCTCTTTCTTTCTCTTTCTCTCTCTTTCTTTCTCTCTCTCTCTCTCTTTCTCTCTCTCTCTCTCTCTCTTTCTCTCTTTCTTTCTCTCTCTCTCTCTCTCTCTTTCTGTCTCTCTCTCTCTCTCCCTTTGTGTCTCTCTCTCTCTCTCTCTCTCTCTCTCTCTCTCTCTCTCTCTCTCTCTCTCTCTCCACACACACACACACACACACACACACACTCTGGAAAGTAGCGAAGACCACGGACACATGCCCCAAAGGTCTTGGGTGTCACTTTCTATAACCACAAACAAGTCAGAACTGGTGGAAGCCCGGAATCCATAAAGGACTCGCCAATTCCTTATGAGATGAGATTCTGAAGGGTCATCCATGAGTCACCCAGAAGCACGTCCATTCCTGGGGGAGGAATTAAAGCTTTTTCGAATGATGGAGACCCCCGTGTATCTGGAATCCACCATCACCCCGAGTTAATGAAGAGCCAATAGGGACGTCCCCTGCTCAGAATGTGACACGTCCACCGTGTGTCTGGGGACAGTCAGGGATGCTCTTTGCAGCCGGAGCAAGCTGTAGGACTCAGGTGGGGTGGGGAGGAGTCGGGGGTTCACAGGGACACGGGGGTCTTGCCAGATGCTTGCCACAGACAGCGGGGGCTTTGACCCCAGAGAACTCCATCCAACTGTGGTCAAGTAAGCACCTTGCTGAACTTGCCCACACTCTTAAGAAAACTTTGGTTTCCATTTGTAGAAGTCACTGTTAGGTCTTTTTTTTTTTTTTAATTGAGGTATAGTTGATGTACAATATTACATAAGTTTCAGGTGTGTAATAGTGATTCAAAATTTTTAAAGGTTATACTCTGTTTATGGTTATTATAAAATATAGGCTATGTTCCCCATGTTGTACAATATATCCTTCTATCTTATTTATCTTACACATAGTAGTTTGGACCCCTTAATCCCCTGCCCCTATCTCCCCCCTGCCCCTTCCTTCCCTCAACTGGTAACCACTAGTTTGTTCTCTGAGTCTGCTGCTTTTTTGTTATATTCACTAGTTAGTTGTATTTTTTTAGATTCCACCTTTTTTTTAGATCGTGCAGTATTTGTGTTTCTCTGACTCATATCACTTAGCATAATATTCTCCAAGTTCGTCCATGTTGCTGCCAGTGGCATGATTTCATTCCTTCTTACGGCTGAGTAATATTCCGTTGTATGTATGGACCACATCTTCTTTATCCATTCCTCTGTCGATGGACACCTAGGTTGCTTCCCCGTCTTGGCTATTGTAAATAGTGCTGCTGTGAACATCGGGGTGCAGTAATTTGTAAAGATACGTCCATCACTGTTCACTCGTGTTCCATTAAGGTTGTATGTTTCAGTATTCCAAATTGAGGTCTCTACAAAAGGTTCCATGACTCTATGGTACTTGGTGTTGACGGGAGCCAAAGGACGACAGGCTGTGATGGGCACGGGCTTGTTGGGTTCGACTCCTGGTCCTGCCTTTTAGTAACAGGAAGGCATTGGGTGGGCAGGTGGTTCAACACCTGTCAGCGACACCACGATGGTCTTTTTTTCTTTTTTTAAAGAACGGTATAGCCAAATTTGAGAACAAGGGGAAATTAGGAAACTTAAAGCTCAGTGATTTATTTCTCTCAGCCAATTCTCTTGTCAAATAAACATTTCCAATGATCCTCTTAATTCTTTTTATTTACTTATTTTTGCCGTGTTGGGTCTTCGTTTCTGCGCTTGGGCTTTCTCTAGTTGCGGCGAGCGGGGGCCACTCTTCATCGCGGTGCGCAGGCCTCTCACTATCACGGCCTCTCTTGTTGCGGAGCACAGGCTCCAGACGCGCAGGCTCAGTAGTTGTGGCTCACGGGCCTAGTTGCTCCGCGGCATGTGGGATCTTCCCGGACCGGGGCACGAACCCGTGTCCCCTGCATCGGCAGGCGGACTCTCAACCACTGCGCCACCAGGGAAGCCCCATCATTGTTTTTCCAACGGGGCTGATTCCACTTTTGTGAGGTCTGAGATGTGATGCCATCCGGCTCCTGCGTGTCACAGGTGGGCCCCATGAACTGGTTTTCTGGGGCAGCTGCAACAATTCCTCCAACTAGCTGGCTTAAGACAACACAAGTTATTCTTTCTCAGTTCTAGAGCCCAAAAGTCCAAAATCCAGGTGCCTGGTGTTATAGGATGCTCTAGAGGGGGGCCCTTCCTGCCTCTTTAGCCTCTGGGCGTGCCAGCAATGCTTGGCGTTTCTTATCTTGCTGACACATCCCTCCAGTCTCTGCCTCCTTTTTACTATGCCTTCTCCCCATGTCTCTGTCCAGATTTACTTCTTCTCATAAGGACACCTGTCACTGGATTTCAGATCCACCCTAATCCCATAGGACCTCATCTTACCTCATTATCTCTGCAAAGACCCTATTTCCAAATAAGGTCTCATGCACTTGTCCTGAGTGGATTCATCCTTTCGAAGGGACCAACGTTCAACCCACTACCCCCAATGCCTGGGCAAGAATCTGGGTGGGTGTTAGGCTCGCACCCCACATTTCCAGATAAGAGTCTGGAGACCTTGGTCCGTGGCCGCCATATTTGTAATAAACACATCATCCTGTTTAGATGAGACACCAGCCTTGCAGGGGATGCTGGCTGGCATTCTTCCTGCGGACAATTCCCTTTTTTACTTTGGTTTATGGCAAAAGTATACATACACACGCGCACACACACTCACACATACCCACTCTTACCCTACAAGTTCTCATGCCTCCAATACCTGCTACCTTCAGCCTCTGTAGCTAGATAGAATCTAGACTTTAGTAAGAAAAGAGTCAATAGTTGTCTGATTCCATCTTTCCATCTGAATTAGAGGCACCTGCATGGAAGGAGGGGGGACTCTTTCTTCTACAAGAAAAACGACCCTAGGAAAATTGCCCTTTTTATTTGTGTTTGGGTGAAAGCATTGTGACAACGATGGTGGCCACGGGCAATGTAGTAAAAAAAAAAAAGAAAAAAAAAAATCACAGGCCACTTCTTTGCCCGGGGAATCCCGTGGATTCTTTGAAAACCCACTGAGCTGTGTGCTTCCCAGACAGAGACGAAATAACAAACCGAAAATCAAACAAACAGACAAACCAAGATCATACAATGGCTAAGGACTGTCCCTGTGGGGAAAAGAAAGTAGGGACACACGTGGGCTTTTCCAGATGAATACAAAGAGGTAGAGAGAAGCAGGAGATGATTATGGAAAATGCCAGCCTCTCTGCAGTCGAAATCACTTTCCTTGTTTTCTCCACACCGCCCCCCAGACTGGAAGGGAAGGGGTGCATTTTAGAACCATCTCGTGCCCACGGCACCTTAACCTCCTGCTTTTAGGCGTGTTCTCTGTGTTGTGTGGATTACTCCCTGCTGGAGATTTGAGGGCTCACCGAGGGTGGGGAGGTTGCTTCTCTGAAACTGGCTGGAACGTGCCGTGACCACACAGTCAGCCAGCCACCTTGGGGTGGGCATCTTCGGAGAATGCAGGTGGCGTGGTCTGTTTTTGGAACGCGCTGGTTATTTTCAGAGGCAACCAGGTGTCGGTATGTGAGAGCCGATTGTCTGGAGAACACACGTCACCTGGGTCGTCCCCTGGGCTGGACAGGTGTGTGGGCAGGGTAGGCGTGCAGACGCAGGAAGGGCTTTCTGTCCCTCACTCACCGCCCGCCTCTCTGTCTGAGTTGGTCTGCCTAATGATGTACCAGATGGAGACCTCCTGGGCTCCAGGTGCCATTGGCCGTTTCTGTCCATCACTGGGCGTGGCTTCCTGTTCCTGCTGCCTCTGTAGCGCTTTCCCGCCGGAGTGCTGTGCCTTCTCAGCGGTCCTGCAGCCTGTGTCCTCCCGTGGCCTGAGGGCGCTGCTCAGGTGTACCGTCCCCACTGTGCCGGGCGCCCAGGAGCCCCTCAAGGCATCACGTCGCGATGGCCAGCCGGCACTCAAGCCCTCATTTTGAGATCCAGCCTCATCCCCTTCTTGCTGCCCCGATAGTTGATAACTCCGTGGAGACTCAGTCCGGCCACTGCCTGATTGGACAGCTGTTCCTTAAAGCAGCCGTGCTTTGGATATGAGCGTTTCCTTCTTGTAAGGTGAGGCTGTTAGAGCTTGAAGGGCATTGGAGACTGCCTATTGCAGTAGGAGGAAGGAGGGCTGTTGTTAGGGAGTGCGACTCAGCCATGAGATGTCCATGCATGTGAAGGTCAGCAGGAAGGACTTCCCTTTATAAACCTAGAAAGAGTCAGGCTTGGGAAGATTCAGGTGTCGTCATCGCAATGTTTGCGCCACGGACGCGTTTCCTTATAGGCAGCTGATGTCTGGAGGGGTGGTTCTGCCTCTGACGCCGGGTCAGAAGTCCAGAGGCCTTGTGGGGAAGGACAGAAGCTGAGTGAATGTGGGAGTTAGTCCGGACAGCAGGTGTTTTGTCAGATGGGTCAGCACATGTACACGCTTCAGCTCATCACTGGGGAGCCTGAGGCTGGGACCCGTAGGGCCTGGGTGTGGCCTTGTTCTGGGTAAACAGGGGGCCCCTGTGAGTCTTGGCTAAGTGATACGGGGGACAGAGGTTCTTCAAAGTACAGCGTTTCCTGGAACACAGAAGGAGTGGGGGGGGTTTACCTTTAGTTTTTCAGGAGCAAGGTGCTATGGACTGAATGTGTGTCTCCCCAGCATTCATAGGTAGAAGCTGTGACCCCCCCCCAATGGGATACTACTAGGAGATGGGGCCTTTGGGAGGGGATTAGGGTTAGATGAGGTCACGAGGTTAGGGTCCCCGTGATGGGATTAGTGTCCTTTCAAGAAGAGGAAGAGGCCAGAGCTCTCTCCCCACCACATGAAGACACAGTGAGAAGGTGACCATTTGTAAGCCAGGAGGAGAGCCTCGCCCTGAACTAATTTGCCCACGCCATGATCTCAGACTCCCAGCCTCCAGAACCTTGAAAAGACAAATGTCTGTTTTTCAAGTGTACAGTCTGGGGTGATCTATCATAGCCGCCCACGCCGACTAGAACAAGACTCCAGGAGAGTTTAAAGATGTCCGTGGATTATGGTCCCACGTGTAAGGTCTTAGAAGTTGTAGTTTTGGGACTTGGAGAAGCCCGAGGCAGAGGGCCCGTCTGTCATCTTCTTCCAACTCATTGGGACCGTGGAGAACAACATTCCCTGCTGGCTGCCCTTTTGTCGTCTTCAGATGTCCTTCAGGATGTAATTGTGTCGTAGGCAGGTTGAGAATCATTGAACCAGAGGAATCAACTGCGTGAGATCAGAAATTCAAATCATTGCTGCAAAATGAAAATCATGTGTGTTACTCAAATGCTTACGTGAAATTACAGGCAGACCTTGATTTATTGCGGTTCTCAGATACTGGTTGTTTTTAAATAAATTGAAGGTTTATAAAAAATGAAATTTTAATTAAATTTTTTAATGAAAATTGAAACTTTTATAAAAATGAAATGAAACCAAATTCTTCAAAAGGGCAGTTCATTTGCTCATTTCTTGTTTTATTTTTTCTTCGCCAGTTTTGTATAAGGTTTTGACATGAACCCACCACCCTCTGCTTGCAGTTGACAGACATCTCTCACCCTCAGACAAAATTCATTTTTTTTTTTTTTTTTTTTCCGGTACGCGGGCCTCTCACTGTTGTGGCCTCTCCTGTTGCGGAGCACAGGCTCCGGACGCGCAGGCTCAGCGGCCATGGCTCACGGGCCCAGCCGCTCCGCGGCATGTGGGATCTTCCCAGACCCGGGGCACGAACCCGTGTCCCCTGCATCGGCAGGTGGACTCTCAACCACTGCGCCACCAGGGAAGCCCCAAAATTCATTTTTTTCGTTCTACGCCAGTTTAACCTCGGTATCTTCAGGTAGAATGTTGGCGAGCGTATGACCAGCTGGTACAGACTCTGATAAATTCATTGGAAAAGGAACCACTTCCCATTCAGGAGATCCGGGAAGCCTCTCGAAGAGGGTAGTGGGTTTGTCTCAACGGAAGGAGATTAGACCCAGTGAGAAAAGGGTCTAGATTAGACTCACTGGGTCTAGATTAGACCCAGTGAGAAAAGGGCAGAGCGCTTTCATGGGATTTTAGTTTACACAGAAAGCAACATGCATTTCAAGTTACTCTTTTTAAGAAATTTATTTTATTGAAGTAGAGTTGATTTGCAGTGTTAATTTCTGCTGTACAGCAAAGTGATTCAGTTACACATACGTTCTTCTTTATATTCTTTTCCGTGATGGTTTATCCCAGGATATCGAGTAGAGTTCCCTGTGCTCTACAGTAGGACCTTGTTGCTTATCCATCGTATATATAAAAGGACGCATCTGCTAATCCCAGACTTGCAGTTCATCCCTCCCCCGCCCCCTTCCGCATTGGCTGCCACAAGTCTGTTCTCTATGTCTGTTTCTGTTTCATAGATAAGTTCATTTGTGTCATGTTTTAGATTCCACATATAAGTGAGATCATATTGTATTTGTCTTTCTCTGTGTGACTTCTCAAATTATTCTTAAAGAGTGCAAGAAGACCTTGGTAATGATGCGGGTTTGGTTCCAGACCACCGTAATAAAGCGGATATCACGTCACACAAATTTTTGGGTTTCCCAGTGCACGTGAGAGTTATGTATACACCAGACTGTAGTCTATTAAGTGTGAAATGGCATTATGTCACAACAATGTTCGTTAGTTAATGAAAAAAACTTTATTGCTAAAAAAAATGGTCACCACCCTGTGAGCCTTCAGCAAGTCATAGTGATAACATCAGAGATCGCAGATCACAGACACCGTCACAAATCGAATCATAATGAAGAAGTTTGAAATATTGCAAGAATGACCAAAATGTGACACAGAGACCCGAAGTGAGCAAATGCTCTAGGAAAACTAGTGCTGACAGATGTCGTGCTCGGTGCAGGCTTGCCCCAAACCTTCAATGTGTAAGAAATACGGCATCTTCGAAGCACAATAAAACAAGGTCTGCCTGTAAATTCATGTCAGCGTTTGATCAACACAAATTAGCGTCATCTTTTCGTAGCAGCGATTTGAGTTTCAATGTGCCTTTAAATTTTTTTCTTATAAAATATTTCATGCATAAGAAAGATAGAATACATAAAGAAGAGCTGTGTACCTGACATGTAGTTTTATCAAATGTCCGCATTTTGCTAAATTAGTTTTAGATCCTGTGTGTGGGTGTGTGTGAAATAAAACGTTTCAGATACCATTGTGCCCCGCACATCCCTCTCCACTTATTTTGTTATTACATGGA
This sequence comes from Neophocaena asiaeorientalis asiaeorientalis, assembly GCF_003031525.2. Lineage (NCBI taxonomy): Eukaryota > Metazoa > Chordata > Mammalia > Artiodactyla > Phocoenidae > Neophocaena > Neophocaena asiaeorientalis. The sequence continues at coordinate 363,111 of NW_020174373.1, read as the reverse complement.
AAAAATCACTAGGTACTGTAGGTCAGTAGGAGAAATTTCAAACATTGTTTTGCATGGCTTAACGGGTCTTCATCTTCTGTTCACATTCTCGAAGAGAAAGATGTCTCTTTACTGTCCTTATTTTCAGTTCCCAGCTGATGCTTCCATTTAACACTAATCATCTAAGGGAATAGCATCTCTTTCTCTGCTAAAGAAAGTTGTGTTGTGACAACTGGGATCTTGGCGTTAGCAGTTTCCGGTTATCTCTGAGGTGAGCCCCGCCATTCCCTCCTTTCTCCAAAGCTCGGGCAGAGTCTGGGTGTTTGTGAAACGGCCCCATTTGGACCAGAAGTGGGTCATGGGCCTCTTCACCAAACCTCCGGAGTCAGCTCTTTGGGGGCTGAGTTTTACTTTACACTTTGCCAAGTGGTATAAAGGTTGGAGAACATCAGATGTAAAAACGACCCAGGATGCAGGCGGAGAGCCCTGGGATCTCTTGATGAAACCCCACATCCCTGTCCTATGTTGATAGTAATGGTAATCTCCTCATGGGATACAGAAGTGCAATTGTAGAGCATCGTCTTGACCATGTTTCAGAACTGATACTTTCTGCTCTATGGTCAGCAAGAGCAGTGATGCCCCTGCGGGTTCTGAGGGGGTAGAATGTGGTCTGTGATAACAAGGCTGGCGGTGGGGGAAGAGATCCCGGTGCAGGGTGTATGCTGGGGGAGGGGAGGGCTGCCATGGGACCCCAGGCTTCATCTCAGGTGTGGGCGGTAGGGTAGCAACTATTCACAGAGCACCAGAGTGCACCTGCTTCCCACCTCGGGCCTGACCCCTTGGAATGGTCCCCAGTCCTGGGAGCTCATGGTTCCTTGAACCACATGGGGTTAAGGATCATGCATGTTGGGTTTTGTCCGTTTTCACCCAGTTTGGGGAAATCCTGGGTCCATCCTCAGAGCTTCGTAGCCCTCAGGGTTCCCTAAAGTGTGGAGGATGGAAGGTTGCCTCTCCCGGATGTGTGATGGGGACCAGCTCTTAGGATGAACGATGTAAATGTTCAAGGAATGTGGCATCCCAAGCAGAGAAAGACAGAACGTGGCATACTGGCCATGTGTGGCCTCCTGTAAGGTCTACAGCTTTTCCCTCTGGAACGCCGTTCCTGTTTCTTTTTTCATATGTGGACAAGTGATCCATTCTGTGCACTAACTGTACCCGCTGATCCAGATTTGAGAGAATAAGAGTCATTCTATCGGTGATTCCAGGTGCCATATTGCAAATAGCCATTATGAAAAGACCCCTTGTTGGTCTGGGGGGATACTATGAAAGATAATCCACAATTGTCTGGAAAAGTTATCAAAACACTCCTCTCTGTCTTCCAATGACATGTCTGCGTGAGGTTGGATTTTCTTCAACAGAAGAAACATGGCAACAGATGGAACGTAGAAGTCGATAGGAGAATTGGGCTGTCTTCCTCTTAAACCATACCTTGGCAAAACTGTAAGACGTTGGCAAAACTAAGACGTTGGCAAAACTGTAAGACGTTGGCAAAACCGTAAGGTTGGCAGAAACGTTAGACCTTCAGAACCTTCTGTGTAGACATAGAAGCCAGAGGCCATGTCTCCAGTATGTGGCTTTCCAGCTGGGCTTTTCCCCATCTGCTTCTGCGTTCCTCCTCGTCCAGTATTTCTTTCTGTTTAAGAAAGTCCAGCCTCACCCAAGCATGTAGTTGGAAAAAGGGAGGAGTGTTTTCATAGCTCTTTCACATAGTTGTGGAAAATCTTTGACGCTCTTCCAAACCCAACAAGTAGTGGCTTTGTAAAGGGGAGTTGCCCCATGGAATCTGGGATCTTTAACGATGCCAGGTAGATGGACGGGTTCGGCGTGTTCAGCCATGAGGCCTGCCATTGGCTGTGCTCACTGGGGCAGGTCTGAGCACCTTTCATTCGTGAGAAATGCGCTGGGAGTGAAGGACAAGGTCATAGCGCCCATTTGGTGGATCTGTGTCCTACGTGGAGAGGAAAGCCTTTCTCAGCCCTCAAACTACACCTGCCCTGTGCAGGGCAGCCACGTGGTCCCTGGTTTTGTGGAGCTCCTGGCCGAGGTGGTGGGCCGGGGGCCCCTCCCCATAACCCGTGGGGTGGGGGAGGGCAGGAGGAGTGGGCCGACACACCTGGGCATGGGGAGGAAGCATGGACTTAGTGTGTCCCTTCCAGACAGACACGGGCCCAGCATCTGCACCCCTGAGCCTCTCACGTCCAGAAAAGAGCCCCCCGCCCAGCATGGTCCCTCCCTTATCTGCACCCCGGAGCCCTCGACTCTGCAGAAGAGCCCCCGGCCCGACTTGCAGCACCCCTCTGTGTTCAAGGGGGAGTCCACAGAGAGCCTGCAGCCCAGGGCAGGAGGCGCCCAGAAGGTGCTCCAGATTTGTGCACCAGGAAAGTCCTGTGCTTCCCGGGGCTGCCATCTCCATGAGCCAGCCTATGCACACGGTTTTATTTGTAGCGCATTGGGTTATTTTGTGTGGCCTTCTCTGCAGACGGAGGGGTTCTGTTGTGGTTGGGGATGATGGTCTACAAACACAGGGCTCCCTGGAGGGCCTCAGAATATTCTGGAAGAACTAGAAGACCTCTGGAGGAGGGAGATGGCCAGGTAGGGGGAAACACCAGATTCTGTGTTACTGGTCCGGAATCCTTGACTCGGTGTCAAGAAATAACAATGGAGATCCATGCGACAGTCACGCATGTGTGTGACACGTGCGTCATTGGAGGTAGCTGTGATGTGTAGTGGAGAAAGGGGTTCATACCGCCTGTGTCACATTCACAGGCAGAAGGCATCTGGGGAAGATAATTCCGTGTACACGAGGGGCGTGAAGTCGATGTTTTCTCTTTTCTGTCGCGAACCCCTTCTGCTGTGACTTATCACCCTCCCTTTGGCTACAGCAGGGTCCTTGCTCCTGGGTTCAAAAGGAGTTTGTCCAGAGGGTTAGCTTGCCGGTTCACCCTGCAACAGAGCCCAGGTCTTTCCTTATTTTGAAGGGACGTAAGTGACAGTGTGGAAGGAAAATGTGCGTCTGGGTGGGTCTCCTAGGAGGGTACAGTCTTCGGAGGCTGGTGCATGTGGTCTCATATCACAGCACACGCATACACGCGCACACCATGTTAGCATAAATGACATGTTTTCTGTGAAAACAAAACAAAAACTCGGGGGAAAGTGGCATTGTCTTACATTTTTGCAAGTGTCTTATGTTTTTGCAAATGTGTGTGCTTCAGAGGAAGACAGCTGGATTCTCCTATCGACCCCTGCATTCAGTCTGTTGAAATACGTTGTTTTTCTCGAGGAAAATCCAGCCTCACGCAGACGTGTCTCTGGAAAGCGGAGAACTGTTTTAATAGCTTTTCCAGACATCTGTGGACTTGCTTTGGTATTATTCCCCCAAACCATCAAGGGGTCATTTCATCATGGCGAATCACAGTATGGCATCTGGGGTCATTATCAAGAAAATTTTCTTACTCGGTTAAATTAAAATCAGTTGTTCTAGGTTAGTATTTGAAGTGGACCATTTCCTCATCGGTCCTTTGGAAAAATGTGCATTCACGGAATTATGGAGGTCTTCTCAACGTGGACACGTTAAATTATACAGTATCCCCCCAAGTCACATTTGTGAGTATAACCGCTGATCTCATCAGAGAAGGCTTTATGTATTGGGAAACTTTCAGGCTCACGATAGCAGATAAGTTTTCCACAACTCCAATTTTCTTGTTAAAGCTCAAATTTTGTCCTTGGCAATAAATACTGTCGTTTGTTTTCCTTAAAGTGACGCACTCACTTTGTTCATTTTCAAGAAACCGTCTGCCAAATCCCCCACGTGGAATAGCCATAGCTACTCTATCACTTGTTCTTTCAAGCAAAACTGGTGTTCAGAGAGGCAGCTCATCTCACTTGCCATGCCAGCCAGCCACCACGCTTCAGCGCAGGGTAGACGTGCTTTGTGTATAGTTCCCATCTTGTCACATAGGATGTTAAAAATATATATACTCTATACAATCGATACGACTCAGCCATAAACAGGAATGACATCACGCCATTTGCGGCAACATGGGCAGACCTTGAGATCAGACTAAGTGAAGTAAGCTAGATAGAGAAAGATAAATGTCATATGACATCAGTTGTATGTGGAAAATTTTAAAAATGATACAAATGAACTTAAATACAAGACAGAAATAGACCCACAGACATAGAAAACAAGCTTACGGTTACCAGAGGGGAAAGGCGGTGGGGAGGGATGAATTAGGAGTTTGAGATTAGTGGATACACACTACTATATATAAAATAGAGAAACAACAAGGACCTACTGTAGAGCACAGGGAACTCAATGTTTTGTAATAACCATAAGGGAAAAGAATCTGACACAGTATATCTATCTAACTGAATCGCTTCGCTGTATACCTGAAACTAACACGACATTGTAAATCAACTCTAGTTCAGTGAAAAAAAGTTTTTTCCACCTTGTATGGGGGGAAAAAAAATATACCCCAAAGTCAAAAACAACAAAATTAGTCATCTTTACTGCTGCATCAAGGACATTTTTAAGTGAAACTGGCACTGTTTTTGCTGTAGTGGCGCTGGGGGTGAAGGGTACGATGGAGGCCAGTACGGTTGGGGCCGCGACCTTGATTCGGGCTGAGAAGCAGTTTGCCCCAGGGTGACTTGTGCACCGTCAGTGCACTGAAGAGGGAAGAAGCGTTTCTGTACGATTATGAAAATAGTTTGGACGTCATGGATCCTACCCCACCCCCACCCCAGGCTGTGTGGTCCCACCTGGAGAGCGCTGATCTGATGAACAGTGATTTCCAGTACTCCTCGTGGCGGACAAGCGTAAAACCCACGGCCCCCTCCACAGGTACCAGAAAGAGACCCTCCCTGGAAGGCCATCCTCTTGGAGACTGGTTATGTCCGCTTCTGACCATCGGTGTGTCCTTGGGTTCCATGCGTTTTGGTCTTTGCTTTGGGTTTTTGCTTTTTCAGACCACAGAAAAATACCCAGCAGTCCTTTCAGCAAAGCAGTGTGTACTTTAGGCTGATCTTGTCACCTTTTTAATTTGCCTGCAGCGCAAGGCACTGGGTGCATCCGTGAATTTGGTGATGTGTTTTGTTTTGGGGTTTTCTCCAGGGACCTCTGTGGCAGGCTTCAGTTACAGGGCTGATGGAGTTAAAAAGAAAAAAAAAAAAGTATAGTTGATTTACAATGTTATATTTGTTTCAGGTGTACAGCACAGTGATTCAATACTTGTAGGCCATCCTCTTGGAGACTGGTTATGTCCGCTTCTGACCATCGGTGTGTCCTTGGGTTCCATGCGTTTTGGTCTTTGCTTTGGGTTTTTGCTTTTTCAGACCACAGAAAAATACCCAGCAGTCCTTTCAGCAAAGCAGTGTGTACTTTAGGCTGATCTTGTCACCTTTTTAATTTGCCTGCAGCGCAAGGCACTGGGTGCATCCGTGAATTTGGTGATGTGTTTTGTTTTGGGGTTTTCTCCAGGGACCTCTGTGGCAGGCTTCAGTTACAGGGCTGATGGAGTTAAAAAGAAAAAAAAAAAGTATAGTTGATTTACAATGTTATATCTGTTTCAGGTGTCCAGCACAGTGATTCAATACTTTCATAGATTACACTCCATTCAAAGTTATTATGTAGGCCTTCCCTGGTGGCACAGTGGTTAAGAATCTGCCTGCCCGTGCAGGGGACATGGGTTCAGACCTGGTCTGGGAAGATCCCACATGCCACCGAGCAACTAAGCCCATGTACCTCACCTACTGAGCCTGCGCTCTAGAGCCCACGAGCCACAAGTACTGAGCCCGCACACCACAACTACTGAAGTCCGTGCGCCTAGAGCCCGTGCTCCGCAACAAGAGAAGCCACCGCAGTGAGAAGCCTGTGCACCGCAACAGAGTAGCCCCCACTCACCACAACTAGAAAAAGCCTGTGAACAGCAACAAAGACCCAACACAGCCAAAAAAAAAAAGTTATTATGAAATGTTGGCTATATTCCCTGTGCTGTACAATATATCCTCGTAGCTTATTTATTTTGTACGTAGCAGTTTGTACCTCTTAATCCCCTCTCTCCTTCCGTCTCCCCACTGGGAACCACTAGTTTGTTCTATCTGTGACTCTGCTTCTTTTTCGTTATATTCACCGGTTTGTTGTATTTTTTAGTTTCCACATATAAGTGATATCATACAGGATTTGTCTTTCTCTAATTTATTTCAATTAGCTTAATACCCTTCAAGTCCATTCATGTTGCTACAAATGGCAAATTTTCCTTTTTTATGGCTGTGTAATATTCCACTGTATATATATGTCACATCTTCTTTAGCCATTCATCTGTTGATGGACACTTACGTTGCTTCCACGTTTTGACTACTGTAAATAGTGCTGCTATGAACATGGGAATGCATATGTCTTTTCAAATTAGTATTTTTGTTTTCTTTGGGTATATACCCGAGAGTGGAATTGCTGGATCCTATGGTAGTTTTAGGCTTAATTTTTTTGAGGGGTCTCCATACTGTTCTCCATAGCGGCTGCACCAATTTACATTCCCACCAACAGTGCACAAAGGTTACCTTTTCTTTACATGCTCGGCAGTACTTGTTATTACTTGCCTTTTTGATGATGGCCGTGCTGACTGGTGCGAGGTGATACCTCACTGTAGTTTTGATTTCCGTTTCCCTGGTTAGCGATGTGGAGCATCTTTCATGTGCCTCCTGGCTGCCTGTATGTCTTCTTAGGAAAAATGTCTCTTAAGGTCTTCTCTTATCTTACTTTCCTGAGGTCTGTGTCCACGTATTTGCCTGTGGGTTTAACCTGCACCCTCATTGTAGGTCTGGGCTTTACGTCATGTGGGGAAAAGACCTCGTTTGCCCTTCTTCTTTCCCGACCTCTCTTATCAGAGCCGGTCCGGCCAGTTTGGGGATGCTTCCCCTCTCACTGTCCTCAGGATGTACTGAGATTCCTTGTCTGTCCTCCCCTGCACCCTCCGTAGGGCGTGTTATCAGCTGGGTGATGCTGATGCAGGGTCTCATCCAGAGTAGATGCATTGCTGTTTGACCACAAGCCTGACGTTTTCACCCACGTCTTTGCTCCCATATTGCAGTCGGCAAGTACGCTCTTCTTTCTTTTCTCCTTTCCCGCGTGCATTTTGTCTGGCTAATAACCTCCTTTAGGTGATTAGGTAGAATCATCATCCGTGTTTCAAATTTGAGTTGAATATCTCATTCTTAAAATAAATAAATAAATCCCTAAAGACCACATGGTAATCTTGAGTGAGTTTAATAATAGGAGGAGTTTGGCTAGGAGAGCTCAGGCATCTCCTACCTTGCTTGACGTGCCCCTGGGCACTCGGGCCCCAGAATGCCTGTCGTGTTGTCAGCTTCACTGCCACCTCTGTGCCTGTGCTCAGCCGGCCAACCCCATGTTCGCTGGAGCTTTTGCAAATCATGGTCTGGACTTCGGATGGAGTAGGAGATAAATGTCAACCTGACTACTCAGAGACAAGTCTGAGAGTCGCCCCTGTCATGAAAGTCGCTGATGAGGTTCTGGGTCCAGAAAACCCATCAAGCATGCTGCGGGACTTGGACAGGGTAGGCTGTCCTCTCAAACTGGAAGTGCATACGGGGAAGCAGTCCGGAGGTTCAGCGAGTCATACAGGGTCCTCGAAATCTGATGGAGGATGGCCATGCATCTCAGTGAGAAGGCATGGGTCCAAGCCGACGGTGATTTTGCTGTATCAGTGCCCGAAGTTCGCTGCAGAGCTCCCGTGATGCCCTGGGCGTATTTTAAGATGCTGCTGACTGGTGCGGAAACGGTGGAATTGCAATCCGTCACGGTGTTCAGGACGCGTAACAAGGTCACTTTGGTGGCCGACAGGCGTAGGCTATGCCTCTCCATCAGACAAGAACAAAGCAAGAAAGGTGGTCAGTTGAAGCTGCCTCCAGCTTGGAAGGTTGCTGTGATTTTTTAAAACAACAGGGAGACTTATTGTTGACATTAAAGGTGAGTAGTGCTTGGTGATGGGCGACAGCTGGGACTTTGCAGCTTGGGTGCCCACTGAAAGCCCCTTTGCCCATAATGATACAGGGAGCATGGGTTACAATGGTAGACGTCTTCACAGAGGCAAACATAATTTCACTGGTTTCCATGGATGGTCCAACTGAGATTCTGATTTTTCAAGAACAGGGTTTCTCAACCTTGGTGCTATTGACAAGTCCGGGGGAGGGGGTAGGGGTCAAAATGTAAATTGGGGAGGGGTCTCCAGCAGGTAGAAGGCATGCAGGAAGAAAGAGGAACAGAAGCCAGGCTGTGGTCCTGGACCATTAATAGGAATTAAGATTGAGTGTTTACAGCACAGGGCACAGGGATAAGGACCCGGAAAGAAAAGTTTGGGCATCAAAGATAAGAACGGTGGATGTGGTCAGGGGACAGCGTGGCATGGGGATTAGGGGTGGAACGGGAAATAGGGAGGGAGGGAGGGAAGGAAGGAAAGATTGAAAAGCAGAGAGGGCTTTTGCAAAGACCAGTGTTGGTGAAGTTGTGTGAACCTAGGACTGGATTAATTCAATCCTTTACACTTGAATTCTAAACTAAAAAAAGAAATACACTCACACACATCTTGGCAAGGTGTCACATGACCTTGAACCCGAAAACCTCACGGACGTCCTACGTGTCCTCTTTCCTTCCTGGAAATAGAGGGGCTGCTTTCGCGAGGGCTGCTGCCGTGGCTGATGTGGAAGGCGATGAAGACATTTGTCCATACGCAGCATTTCCCTGTAGGATTCATGCCTGCGCCCTGGTTCCAAGTCCTGTCGCCGGATTATGCTTTGAGAAAAGGGTTGGGCTGAGTTCGGGCGCCGTCTGTGGCCACGGAAGAGGAAGTTCAGACCGCCTGTGTGGGCTGGGTGCCGGTACCTGTGCTTGGCAAGCTGTGCCGCGCTAGACACGTGTGCCCCACCAGGCAGATGTCCCATCCAGACAGGACCACGCGTGTGTAGTCTGTGGCATCGCCACGTTTAGGATGTTATTTGCTCCGATTCTCAGTGTTCTCACCAAGAATAACTGAAATCAGGAGGGAGATAGAAAATGGGATACGTTTCCTCGTCGTGTTTATGCGAATGACATTGGTGGCAGGGAACCTCTGTCCCCTACCTCTCATTTCCTGCAGCGTTGGTACTGTGCTTGGGTTGCTTTAGGGAGCATCTCCTCTCTTTCTAGAATGTCTTTATCACTGAAATTGACTGAATCTTGATAGAGGGACGCAGTTGGGATTGTCAACTTCCCAGAGAGAAGCTGTGAACCTTTTGGAAAAATAAAGACATTTTCCTGCAGACCAAGGTTTTCCTGGGTGTCTTCATAACTTCTGGGGTTTAATATAAGGACACAGATTGGGGGAAACGGGATGAGGAAAGATTGCTCCATGGCGTTCTGGATTGGTTGTTGTTTCAGCATCCAGGGTGAGGTGTTTAAGTCCAGAGATATCCCAGCAAAGGGACTAAACATTGTATGTGCATGTGGATTGGGGTGTAAATGGGGAGACGAGGGATTCCAGGAGTCCCCAAGCTGAAGGAGTCAGAACTACATGAGATTGTTAAAGCTGTTGTAGAAGCGGGTTCCTCTACAAGTTAAAGTGAGCTAACATACCAGCATATGCGTTGAACATATGTTACCATTTGTACATCTCTCGGTATTTATACAAGAGAACTGAAAACAGGTGTCCACATGAAAACTTGTGCCTGAATGTTCGTAGAAGCACTACTCACAATCGCTAAAAGATGGAAACAACCCAAGCCTCCATCAAGGGATGGATGGATACACAGCAAGGGGTCCATGCACACAGTAGAATATGACTCAGCCATGAAAAGGAGTGAAGCTCTGACACAGGCTACCACGTGGATGGACCTTGAATACAGGATGCTCAGTGAGAGAAGCGGACCCAGAAGGACACACAGTGTGTGATTCCATTAACAGGAAACGTCCAGAACAGGCCAATCCATGGAGGCAAATCGTAGATTAGCAGGGGCTGGGGAGAGGAAGGAATATGAGGTAATAGCTATACGGTAGAAGGTTTCTTTTTTATCATATTTTATTTTGTTTTTTTTTGCGGTACGCGGGCCTCTCACTGTTGTGGCCTCCCCCGTGCGGAGCACAGGCTCCGGACGCGCAGGCTCAGCGGCCATGGCTCACGGGCCCAGCCGCTCCGCGGCATGTGGGATCTTCCCGGACCGCGGCACGAACCTGCGTCCCCTGCATCGGCAGGCGGACTCTCAACCACTGCGCCACCAGGGAAGCCCCAGAAGGTTTCTTTTTGAGGTGAGGAAAATGTTCTGGAATTACGTTGAAGTGATGGTTGCACAGCCTTGCGATTGTACTAAATGTCAATGAATTATTAAAAATTTAGCAATTTGACATGACAGTTAACTTTCTTTTTGATACAGCTTTATCGAGATATAATCCTGTACCATAAAATTCACCCTTAAAGCCTACAATTCAGTTATTTTTAGTATGTTCGTGTTGTGTAACCATCACCATTATTTAATTTCAGAATATGTTCATGGCACCAAACTGAAAATTCTGTGCCCAGCAACACTTTCTCCATTAACCTGCTCAGCTCTGGCAGCCTTGAATCTGCTCTCTGTCTCTGGATTTGCCAGTTCCCAGACATTTCACGTCAATGGAATCACACTGTGTGTCCTTCTGCGTCTGGCTTCTCTCACTGAACATCGTGTGTTCAAGGTCCGTCCACGTTGTAGCCTGTGTCAGAGCTTCACTCCTTTTCATGGCTGAGTCATATTCCACTGTGTGGACGGACCACCTTGGTTTATCCATCATCAGTTGATAGACATCTGAGTGGTTTCCACTTTAAAGAAATTAAAATTTTAATTTAAATTTAACATTTAAATTTTATGTGCATCTGACCACACACACCCGCAAAGCTAATAAGTCCTGACAGCTTTCTATATCCTAGGCGCTACCAGAGCCTGGTAGTGTTTTATGATGTGACCTGTTTGACCCCACAAGTATCCTTTGAGGCAGGCACTTTTATGATCACTATTTCATGGATGAGGAAATGAAGGTATTGAGATACTCAAGAGCTCAGGAACCCCCCGGTAGTCAATGGTGGGGCTCGAAGGAGAACCAGGCACCTTCAGTCTCCCCAGTGGACGCCCCAGTTCCCCCATAAACAGGAGGCACCAGGGCTGAGAACTGTTTCATAAAACACGGATACTGTATTACTGTCGTCATGACCTCAAGAACGGAGCTGGGTTCCTCCAAAGAGGGAAACATGGGTCCCCAGTGGCCAGACCACGAGTGGACGGGCAGTTCCAATGGTGGAATGTTCCAGAGTGAAGGATGAGCCAACACCTTGTTGAAGGATGAGGGATTCGGGTGCATTAGGGGGATATTGTGCAAGGTGGCACAGGAAGAGTTGGGCGCTCCCCATGGCGGGTCTTGGGCACTCGTGGTGGAGAAGCTTCCAGAAGGTCAGGAGCAACAGCTGTTTTCAGTGGGATGTGTTGAGGGTGAGGCATCCCAGGTGGAGGAGGTTTTCTGGGAGCATCTTCTCTGTCACTTGTGTTCTGTTGCCTTACTCATTCCTCTGTGGCTTCCTGGAAAGGGCAGATGTCCCAGAATCCTGGACACCTCCACACTTTTATTTCAGGAGCAGATGTCCCCCTGGCTTCTTAGACCTAAAATCTTCTGCAGGTTTGGGGAGACATATGAACCTCGTTTCCAGTGACTCACTTTGGGACCAGGGCCAAGTCACTCTCCCCCGCGTGTCTTGGTTTCCCGATCCGTCAGCCCTCAGGGTTGGAGGGGAGCATTGACCCGGAAGATTCTTTTTGTTGCTTCCGATTCCCTTGTCCAGAGCTGCTGGCGTCATGATCAGAGTATATTACATCTGTTTGTGGGGAATTTTGGGGGATCGGTAATACACATTTCTGCTTCTGACTGAAAATTGGATCCAAAGACAGGGCAAATAATGCTTTGCTTTTCATAACATGTTTCTGGATTCTGTGATATCCACAGAATATATGTTTGGAAAATATGAATATTTTATACATAAACCAGGGTGTGTCAGCCTCAGCACTACTGAGATTTGGGGTTGGATGACTCTGATGTGGGGCATCCTGTGGGCTGTGGGCTGTGGAGCAGCTTCCCTGGTCTCCACCCACCACATGCCAGGAGCTCCCCCTCTCCCAGTTGTGACGATCAAAATGTCTCCACATATTGACAGGTGGAAGGCAAAATTACTCACACTTGAGAACCATCGTGAGATAGATGGATGGATAGATAAGTGATACATGGATAGACAAATGATAGATAAATAGATTGATCGATAGATGGATAGATGAGACAGATAATAGATGGATAGAGAGATCGATAATTGTTAGATGGATAGATGCTTGATAGATGGATAGATGATAGATTGAGAGATAGTTAATTCAAAGATGGAGAGATTGATAATTGACAGATGAATGGATGCTTGATAGATAGGTGATAGATGAAATCGATAGATAGATATTGTATAGCATATAGACAGAGTCTCTCATGCTAAGGCAGACTTTCTCAGTCTTGGCTCTGTTGAGATTTGGGGTGGGTCAGTCTCAGTTACAGGGACATCCTATGCCTTGTAGGTTGAGCAGTGTTTCCTCCTCTGGTGTTTGCGTGTCTTTCCTCATGAGTCCCGCGATTCGGTGGTTCTTTGAACGTCTGCTCTTTGACCCTGAAGGAGGTGGGCTGATTCCCTTTCCTTCTTGCTCTGTAGACCTCAGATGTGGCCACATTTTTCTGTGATTTTTAAGACTTGCATATTAACTATTCAGTCCTTCAGCTGCCCGAGGTGGGAAGACGGGGCAGGACTTGTGAGAGGTCACAGCTGCCCGTGAACTCTGTCTGTGAGCACTTGCTCTCCAAGGTTGGGGAATCCCCAGATGGGGGCCAGGTGTGGCAGGGTGCCTGCTGCTGTGAGCCAGGTACAAGTTACCAGGTCAGAGTGCACAGCCATCCAGTGATGGGAGCAGGACAGGGTGGACAGCCATCCAGGGATGGTAGCAGATCAGAGTGGACATCCATCCAGTAATGGCTCAAGGCCAGAGTGGACAGCCAGTCAGTGATGGTTCAAGGCCAGAGGGATGGTTCAAGGCCAGAGTGGACAGTGATGGTAGCAGGACAGGGTGGACAGCCATCCAGTGATGGTTCACGGCTAGAGTGGACACCTGGGGCACCACTTGGCTCCCTGTCTGAGCCCTGCCCTTATCCAAAGCAGGACAGGCTACTGGCCTGTCAGCCTCACCCACATGGACAGGACCTTCAGCCTCAGAAGCCAGGGAACCTTGTCCTGCAGCCTTAGCTGCCTCCTTAGTGGGGCCGGGAGTCAGGACTGGTCCCCCAGCTTCATCCAAAGACCAGACACGCCATGGCCCTCGTCCAGGACACTGCTGTCCGTTGGATGGTGGTTCTCTGGCTTCTGTCACCAGGTATCGTGGCCTGTGCTGCTGCTTCAGTCGGAAATTCTCTGGGTCCGCAACAGAGCACCGCATCGTTGGCTGAGCTGTGACCTCCCTGAGGTTACTTGGCAAATGCTAGGGACACAGTAATTAATGCATTTCTTGTTATATTTTTTATAAGCAGTAATTTATGTTCAAGTCCTTAATATTACAAAGTACAGGAATTTCTATCTACTCATCAAAGCAGATGTGGACAGTTAGGGTTAAGGTTAGCGTTAAGGTTAGATTTAGGGTCCCTCTCACTTTTAAAAAATTTATTTATTTTTGGCTGCGTTGGGTCTTCGTTGCTGCATGCGGGCTTTCTCTAGTTGCAGCGAGCGGGGGCTACTCTTCCTTGCGGTGCGCGGGCTTCTCATCGCGGTGTCTTCTCTTGTTGCGGAGCACGGGCTCTAGGCGCGTGGGCTTCAGTAGTTGTCGCTCGCGGGCTCTAGAGCACAGGCTCTGTAGTTGTGTTGCCCGGGCTTAGTTGCTCCGTGGCACGTGGGATCTTCCCGGACCAGGGCTCGAACCCGTGTCCCCTGCGTTGGCAGGCAGATTCTTAACCACTGAGCCCCCAGGGAAGCCCGTGGATAGCTCTCACTTTGAATTCCATTATGGATTTGAACCTGAAAACTTGTTTGATTTTCTTTTTCGAAAATGTTATTGTGTGAGAACCCCTAACAGGAGATCTGCCCCCTTGAGAAAGTGGTCAGTGTATGATACCATATTGTGAATTACGGGCACAGTGCATACCGTAGATGTCTGGAGTTCATTCATCCAGCGAAACAGAAACTCTACACCCACTGACCTTCATCTTCCTCGTTCCCCTGCCCTTGCCTCTGGCGACCCCCATTCTGCTCTCTAATTCTATGAATTTGACTATTTTAGATGCAACACGTAAGTGGAATCCTGCAGTATTTGTCCTTTAGTAACTGGCTTATTTCACTGAACGTAATACCCTCCAGGTTCATCCATGTTGCTGCATATGGCGGAATCTCCTTTTGTAAAGTCTGTATGATCTTCCATTATTATACATCCACCACATTTCCTGTATCCGTGCGTCTGTCAATGGACATTTGGGCTGTTTCCACATCTTGGCTGTTGTGAACGTGGGGGTGCAGTTATCTATTTTAAATGCTTTTTTCAATTCTTTGGGTAAATTCCCAGACATGGGGTTGCTGGATCATAGGTTCTCCTTCTTGTTTTTAATGTAAATATGTATTTATATATGTATTTTTAAACTTTTATTGAGGCATAGTTGATTTACAATGTGTTAATTTCTGCTGTACAGCAAAGTGACTCAGTTGTACGTATACATACGTTCTCTTTCATATTCGTTCCCGTTACGGTTTATCACAGGATATTGAATATAGTTCCCTGTGCTCTACAGTAGGACCTTGATGTGCATCCATCCTATATATACTGGTTTGCATCTGCTAACCCCAAACTCCCATTCCATCCCTCCCCCACCCCCTCCCCCTAGGCAACCACAAGTCTGTTCTGTGTCTGTGAGTCTGTTTCTGTTTTGTAGATAAGTTCCTTTGTGTCATATTTTAGATTCTGCATATAAGCGATATCGTGTGGTATTTGTCTTTCTCTGTGTGACTTACTTCACTCAGTACGATCATCTCCAGGTCCATCCATGTTGTTGCAAGTGACATTACTTCATTCTTTTTTATGGCTGAGTACTATTCCGTCGTACACATGTACCACATCTTCTTCATCCATTCGTCTGCCGATGGACACTTAGGTTGTTTCCTTGTCTTGGCTACTGTGAATCGTGCTGCAGTGAACACTGGTGTGCGTGGATCTTTGCTAATTAGAGTTTTCTCCGGATAAATGCCCAGGAGTGGGATCGTTGGGTCGTATGGTAGCTCTACTTTTAGTTGTATGGAGGAACCTCCGTACTGTTGTCCACAGTGGCTGCGCCAATTTACATCCCCACCAACAGTGCGGGAGGGTTCCCTTTTCTCCACACACTCTCCAGCATTTGTTATTTGTAGACTTTCTGATGATGGCGTAGGCTCTACTTTTCGTTTTCTGAGGCTCTTCCCTGCCATCTCCCAGGGGAACAGATTTCTGCTGCAGTAGCTGGCCGGGAACTCAGATGCACGTCTGCTGGCCTCTCCCGGCACCTGCTGTGTGTAAACATACCTTCCCCTCTCGTCCTGTCTTTGCAAAGCCAGATGGCCATGGCACACCCATCGGGCATTTTTTTTCGTTATGACTTCTGATTTTCGTTTTGCTTAGTATCTGCATGTACCTCTTTCTTACCTTCGGTGGGGGGGGGGGGTCCATTTCACACCCGTCACACGGTTGAGCCTCTGTTTTGTTTTTCGACTGCATCAACGCAGACTCACACATCCGGGGTGAATCAACACCCATGTCAAAAGTCCGCCTGCAAGGGACCGACCACAGCGTGATCCCTCTGAAGCCGTTGCCCGCACGTCCCGTCTGCAGCCACGCTCGTCCTCCCGTCCCTCTCAGCAGCCGGGAGGGGAGCCCGGGCCCCCGCGCAAGGCACATTCCCTCCCTCTGAGGTCTCCGGTCACTAAAGAGAAGACTTACTCCCCCAGGACAGCTTCCCTTTCCTTGCTTTACCTCCAATGCTGACCAACTGTCTTTCTTCTTTGCCCTTGGAGCATCCCAGGGTAGGGTTCTGCTTGGTTCCGTTTGGGTTCCGTGCGGGACCCTGGGTTTGGATTGGCAGCCGTGGGGATTCTGATGCACTGCAGACGGGGTGAGTCAGGGGACGCCGCCTACCGGGCGCAGCTGAAGTGGAGGGGGGGACGTCCCTTGGGTGGACGGAACACTGAGTGCCCACCGGCGGTGGGGATCAGCTTGTGGTCCACTTGGGGACAGATGCCGCTGTTCTGTACATGACACGCGCACACGGGCCTCACGGTGCTGGAACCTATGGTGGGGCGGCCGGGAGGGAGAATGTTGTGTAATGTAGGGGGACGTTCTCAGCGTGGTGTATCCCTACCTTTGGGAATGAGCTGTGGGCGGCAGGGGTGGGGTTCTTGGGAGTCAAGTCGTTGTTGTGTGAAGCTGGAGGAGGTTTCCCAAAGGCCGTGGGTGGGACAGGAGCTATTTGGGGAGGTTAAGCTCGACAGCGGCTTCGTGACCGCTGGCAGGAGGGGAAGCCGGAGGGAGGGTAACCAGGTGGGCGGAAAATGCAGCGACTGGCTCGGAAAGTGGTGTCCGCCTGGGCTGTGCGAGTGGAGAGGAACCGTCTCCGATGACCCCTTCTGTGCTTCCGTGACGTCCTTACAAACGCTGAGCCTACACGATTGGCCAGTGGGTTGGGGAGATTTCCATTCCCAGGGTCTTAAAGCCATGGCAGGTGGGCTCGAGCGGATGTGTGCGCAGATGCCGTGGCCGGGATGTCGGGTGTTGCCTGGGGCCCTGAACACACCATCATGAATTAGATGTGTTTGAGCCAGATTTTCGAGGGTGAGTGGGGAGTTCTTTGGGCTGGCACAAGGGCAAAGCGCTTTCCTGGCCGAGAGTTTGTCCTGGGTGTTCGCCTCAACCTTAGTTATGTCCTAGGAAAGAAGGAACACAGTCCTGGGTGTATTGGTGAGGGTTCACCAGAGAAACGGGACCAACAGGGTGTGTGTGTGTGTGTGTCTGTGTGTGTGTGTAGATGTAGATGTAAATAGATTATAGGTATACATACAGGCATAATAGATGCAAGTATAGATGTACATATAGACGCACATACAGGTATAATACAGATGTACATGTAGCTGTAGATGTAAATAGATATACATATACACGTGGATAGAATAGATGTAGATGTACATACGGATGCAGACACAGATACATACAGATTCTCAATGGGGAGAAGACGGTAGCTAGGTGACAGAGGGTCCCGCTGACATTTCAGAAAGAGGAGCCTTCCAAAAGGCACCAGTTCACTGGGAGGAAGGGCCGGCAGAGGGTCTCAGGGCCGTCTCTCTTGGTTCTCCACGATGCAGCTGGGAATGTCCTCTGGCTTGTCTGTGCCGTCAACTAAGTGGCCAGGTTTGGCTCGAGGCTCCTCCCTTTGGAACCTGAACGGTTGACTTTCCCGTTGGTCCCCACCGGTTGGCATGTTGGCACCCACCTTCTCCGAGAGCCTTATTATGTTTTTCTATCCCCAGTGCATGTTTAACTGAGAATCACAGAATGTTGGCATAAAGGGATGGTGGGAGAAGCCACGTCCGCCTTCTCGGGGACAAGTCAGAGCAGAGCCGTGTGGCTCCATGGGAGGCTGTAGGGGGAGGGGCCTGGAGCAGTGGGTGGGGTCTTCCTTCGGTGGTGCCCACTCGGCGCCTTGACCGTGGCAGTTACGTGAATGGAGTGAATGGGAGTGAGTCTCTGCCAGGGGCCAGGGCTGTGTCTCGCGCCAGCCCAGGTGACCACGAGTCTTCAGGAGGAACACACGGCTCATGTGCTTGTCACCTGGTGACTATTTTTATGTTTGGGGATTTGGGAGAAAGGCTAGGCCGTCTCCAAAGGCGAATAGGGGCCAGCCAGATGGGCACTGCTGCTCGGTCACCCGCCTGCCCAGGAGCTCGGAATAGAATCCGTCCTCGGGCAGCTAGCGGAGGATCAGAGGGTGTGCAGCCCAGTATGTCAGGGATGCTGTGCCATAGCACGTGAGAGAAGACCCACGTCAGAGCTGTGACCCCGTGGGGACACGGGGCTTGTATCTACAATGTGAGGATGCTCTCCTCAGCGGGAGTTGTCCGGGTCTGTGGCCGCAGACGGCCATCTCCACCCATGCCGCCGTCACTTTGCAGGTGACAAAGGCTGGAGGAATCTCAGACCTCCGGGCCCACAGGCATGAGCTTCGAAATGACCCCAAGCGTCCATCCATGGATGATTGGACAAAGAAACGTGATCTCTCATGGGAGCAGAGAACAAATGTATGGACACCAAGGGGGGAGAGGGGGCTGCGATGAATTGGGAGATTGGGATGGACAGATACACACTACCGTGTATAAAATAGATAACGAATGAGCACCTACTGTAGGGCACAGGGAACTCTACTCAGTGCTCTGCGGTGACCTTCATGGGAAGGAAATCCAAAAAAGGGGATACGTGTATACATAGAGCTAATTCATTCTGCTGTACCGCAGAAACTGATGCAACAGTGTAGAGCACGTATACTCCAATAAAAAGTAATAAAAAATAAAGAAGACCAAAGCAACAGCAACAACAAAGAAATGTGGTCTCTACCTACAGTAGACCCTTATCCAGCCATTCGAAAGAAGGAAATCTTGCCATCCGCAGCAAGGTGGTTGAACCTTGAGGGTGTTGTACCAGGAAATGTATCAGACGGCTAAAGACAAATACTGTATAGTCTCACCAATAGTGTAGCATCTCACTTATATCTGAAGAAACTTCAAACATAGCTTCAATTTTGGGGGATCGTTTGAGAAGAATAGTTATGTGATCTCACTTATGTCTGAAAAATCTTGAACTTGTAGAAACAGACTACAATGGTGTTTACCAGGGGCTGGGGGTTGGGGAAATTGGGGAGATGTTGGTCAAAGGGCGTTCCTCCATCAGTGGACAAGCGGATAAGGAAGATGTGGTGTCTACCTACAGTGGAACATTCTATGTGTTGGTCACACTCTGAGCCCGCAGATACAATGCCCACCAGACCCCCATGCCTGCAGATACAAGCTTCTAAACCAGCCTCAGGTGACCATCACTGGATTAATGGATAAGGAAGGTGTGGTGTCTCCCTACAGTGGAGTGTTGTATGTGTTGGACATACTCTGTGCTTGGTCATCCCCTGGAGCCTGCAGGTGGCATGCCCGTCCAGAGTGTACAGTATCATGTGAGGAACTGCAGTGCAAAATCACATCCCATTGTGGAAATTATACGGGAGGCCGTTTTGTGGGTGCACCAGCTTCCCTGGGGTTCTGAGCTCATGCGGGGGATGGAGAGCAGTAGGTCTCCCGGAAGCTGTGGGGCTGAGCCCTGATCGGGTTGTTTGTCAGTAGCTAAATAAATACACTGTTTTAGATGGAGCTGTGGGTGCTATAGCAAAGTGCAGACCGTCTGGGGGTCCATCGTGATCTACATCACCATGCCGTCCGCATGCCCATAGAGGGATAGTGATGGTTACTTTAGAACGGCTGCAGGTTCCTCCTGGCTCAGCTGAAGAGACACCTCATCTCCTCTATGTAAGCCGCGGCTTATCATCATCCACTTGCCACTTGGGTCCACCAAGGGTAAGGGGAAAACCACCGTTGATCCCCAGCATCATTGCACAAATCCCTATTGGTCAGTCCTGGAAGCTGGAGCTTCATGCCTAGAAAATCTTCACTGACCATCACATCTCTGCTGAGGAGAAAGCTTCCCTGAGCAAGGAAACATCACGTACTCGTGAAAGGTTCATCAGTAAAAGGACAGCCATGCTCCAAACCTTCATTGCACATTCATGTGGAGAAGTAACGATGCAACTTCCGAGTGATACTTACGTGTTTTTTTTTTTTAATTTTTTTAAGTGATTGGTTTTTTTAAAAAAAAATATTCAGTTGTGGCTGCGTCGGGTCTTCGTTGCTGTGCGCGGGCTTTCTCTAGTTGCGGCGAGCAGGGGCTGCTCTTCATTGAGGTGCATGGGCGTCTCATTGCGGTGGCTTCTCTTGTTGTGGAGCATGGGCTCTAGGCATGCGGGCTTCAGTAGTTGGAGCACGCAGGCTCAGCAGTTCTGGCGCACGGGCTTCAGTAGTTGTGGCTTGCGGGCTTCAGTAGTTGTGGCACACGGGCTCCGTAGTTGTAGCTCACGGGCACTAGAGCACAGGCTCACTAGTTATGGTGCACAGGCTCAGTAGTTGTGTCTTGCGAGCTCTAGAGCGCAGGCTCAGTAGTTGTGGCTCGCAGGCTCAGTAGTTGTGGCTTGCAGGCTCAGTAGTTGTGGCTTGCAGGCTCTAGAGCACAGGCTCAGTAGTTGTGGCACACGGGCTTAGTTGCTCCGCAGCGTGTGGGATCTTCCCGGACCAGGGCTCGAACCCGTGCCCCCTGCACTGGCAGGCGGATTCTTAACCACTGCGCCACCAGGGAAGCCCAGACACTTAGGTTTTTATTTCTAGCTCATTCGATGTCATCAGCTCCAGTTGAAGACCCACCTGTGAGGCACACATACTTCAGACGCCAATGCTTGGGTGTCTCAGAGTTTATTTTAAATTCTCTTAAAACAGTGTATCTCCCTTGCCGAGAAACCAGTGAGCTGCCTGGGACACTCGGCTCTCCTCTTAGGTTTGCAAAAAACATTTAAAAGAGATTAAAAGTGCGGGGAGGGTCGTAGGAATTGGGAGATTGGGATTGACATATATATGCACTAATATGTGTAAAATAGATATCTAATAAGAACCTGCTGTATAGCACAGGGAACTCTACTTCACTTTGCTATACAGTAGAAACTAATACAACATTGTAAAACAACTCTACCCCAATTAAAAAAAAATATATATAAGAATTAAAAAGAAAAATAAAAGTAGGACTTCTCTGGCGGTCCATTGCAGGGGTGCATGTTGATCCCTGGTTGGGGAACTAAGATCCCACATGCCATGCAGCCTGGCCAAAATAAATAAATAAAATAAAACTCATCTCAAAAAGAATACCCCCTTGGGCTTCCCTGGTGGCGCAGTGGTTGAGAGTCCGCCTGCCGATGCAGGGGACACGGGTTCGTGCCCCGGTCCGGGTAGATCCCACATGCCACGGAGCGGCTGGGCCCGTGAGCCATGGCTGCTGAGCCTGCGCGTCCGGAGCCTGTGCTCCGCAGCGGGAGAGGCCACAGCAGTGAGATGCCCGCGTACCGCAAAAATCCGCAGCGGGAGAGGCCACAACAGTGAGAGGCCCGTGTACCACAAAATAAATAAATAAATAAAATAAAATATATTAAAATACACTCTTATTCCAGCAATAAATGTGAACAAAATATGGCCACACTTAACAATATGGATGAATCTCACCAGCATAACATTGAGCTAAAAAAAAAAAAAAAAAAAAAAAAAAAAAACCACCTGAAAAAAAATTTTGAAAGAATTGTTTGTAAAAAAAATATTTTTTAAAGTAGATTTTGTGTTACTAACCCATTTATTTCTCTGCTTCTTATGCACTCAGTGAATTGAAGATAATTATATCAAATTACCTAGAAATAACAATCCTCCATCGTCTCTTGGAACTGAACGATACTGCTTGTGTGTGAGTACGTGCGTGTCTAATGAAGGTTTCATTTAAGCGCGCAGCTGTGCTTTGCTTTGGTGTGTTTACATAGAAGGGGCCATGAGTCTTCACGTTAAGGGGATGTCCATTCTGGTGGTCATGGACGGAAGTGGGACCCTAATTACGCAACAGCATGTTAATCTAATGCTGTTCGATTTAAGTAACCCTGTTAATACCAAACGCAGAAGAGTTACGACGTCAGTGGACATGATTGGAAACATTTGCCTTTAAAACTATGTGTGGCAGACTTCCACATAATAACACTTCTGTGACAATATGAATTAATAGAAAACTACGTATTGTATTTTAATTACTCTAGAGTATTATAATTTGGAAATAGTATATGTTCTGTTCTACAATCAGTTTTGGGGGCCAGTGGTTTTCAATCTTGTCTGCTCATCACAATCACTTAGCTTGCTTTAATAAAAATACTGATGTGTGGGTTCCCAAAAAAAAAACCCAAAAAGAAACGAGACCTGATCTCACGATGGCTTGTAAAATTGATCTAGGTAGATTTTTGAATTTTGGAGAAAGGAGGAAAGGTTTCGTCAGAATTAGGTTTCGAAGGCTTTATGAAGTTGTGTTTAGTTGTGGACACGAGTAGGGTAAATATTCTCTTACCAGTGAGAGGAATCCGTCCCCCCACACTATTTTGAGGAACGTTTTTATGGGTTTGGAGAAGCTGAGATTTCAGGTGTTTTGGTCTGCAGTCGTGATCAATATCAATATTTTTTTCATTGATAAAAAAATTCCATTTTTCAATTCCTACATCTTTAAGGTAGGTTAAAATACAAAGAAGCGCTTCTGTCGGGACTTTAAACTATGTTTACCCGAAAAGTCGCCCTGCATACTGCAAGGATGTGTTTTGTTTTCTTCTATATTTCAAGGAATTTATTAAATCTCTTTCAAAAACGTGGTACATTGGGGAGCACTAAGGAAACCCAGTTATTACTTATGGATGTGAATTTCACAGTGTAGCTTATCGAACAGAAGTTTGCAACTTAAAAAAAAAATAACAGTTCTGTGACAATACAAGTGATGGCTAGACACTGCGAAGACAAACTACCAGGGCTGGTAAACCACAGAGGAACATCGTCTGTGGGTTATGGAAACTGGGGCTCTCACGTCCTCTGCCCCATTTCTACCTGAGCCCGTGGCCATCACAGGAAAGATGGCGGCTTGGGGAAGGTTGTTCAGAAATAGAGGATTTGTTAGTATTCAAGTATGGTGAGGCCAACAGATTAGGAGCAACTGACATTGAAAAGAGTTGGTTTCTTACAGTCCCTAAAAGGAGGGAGGCACAGCACGCCATGCAGGGTTACATGGGGGAAGCATCAGGGTTGGTTTAGGGAGAGGGGAACACCTAGACAAGAGCCTTTGTTGTGATTTTCGCAGGAAGGAAGAGGTGAGGCAGGCTGAGCAGGGTTAGGATGGGCTGGTGTGAATAATTCCAGCAGGTCCTGGGTGCAGGGACTGTCCTCGTTGTCTGGCACCTGCCCTGGGGGGGATGAGGGCAGGTGGACAGCGGCCCAGATTGTGAGAGCCTCTTAGAGAAGGGGGTGGGGTGTGGACTCTTCATGGGTTGGTTTGCATTTGAGAAGCATGCTTATGGGCTAGTTATTTACTCTCTGGAGGAATTATCTAGTCCTGGGAGGGGCAGTCCCTCCATGGTCAGTAAGACCCCAGATGCTGGATGTCAGTGTATCAGAAATGCAGAACATTAAAAGACACTGTTCATGCAAAGGCGGGGCTGTTGATGAGAAGTTAATGGAAGCGGGATATATTTTGAATTTCCCAATTGAATGTGGAGCATGACAGAAATGAAGGGGTCTGTCGTGATGCTAAGGATTTGTTCTAAGAAGCTTCTAGGTGATACTTACTGAAATAGTGGACGTGGCTGAGGAAGGAAAGGTCCAGAGAGTGTTGGTGGAACTATATCGCAGATTAGTGAGACCCAGCGTGAATGGAGGTTCATGTTTTCAGTTAAGGCTGTGTTACTTTCTTAGGGCTGTCGTCACAAGTGACCCCAAACTGAGGGGCTTAAAACAAGCGAACTTCATCCTCCCTCAGTTCTGGAGACCAGAAGTCTAAGGTCAAGTGTGGTCAGGGGAGGGTCCTTCCCGCCTCTTCCAGCTTCTGGGGGCTCCAGGCGTCCCTGGGCTTGTGGCCGCGTCCCTCCTGTCTCTGCCTCTGTCTTCACGGGGCTTCTTCTCCGTGTCTGGGTCTCTTTTTTCTCTTACAAGGACACCAGTTACTGGACTTGGACCCTACGCTAAATCCAAGATGATGTCATCCTGACATTCTAATTACCTTCCAAGAATCTGTTTCTCAATAGCTTTCCATTCACAGGCACCAGGGGTTATAAGTTGGTCATACTTTTTTGGGGGACAGAATTCAACCCGCTATCAGGGTCGAACAATAAAACTTACTGGGGTGGTGGGGGGAGGGGACGTTGACGAATGCGGCGTTTGGGTGGTTTGGGAGCGTGAATGTTCAACTGATGGTCATGAACGCTCCTCACTCCCATTTTGCTCCTCTGACCTTTGAGAGCGTTGATGAAGTTGACCTTTTTTTTCCTTTAACATCTTTCTTGGAGTATAATCGCTTTACAGTGGTGTGTGTGTTTCTGCTTTACAACAAAGTGAATCAGTTATACATATACATATGTTCCCATATCTCTTCCCTCTTGCGTCTCCCTCCCTCCCACCCTCCCTATCCCACCCCTCTAGGTGGTCACAGAGCACCGAGCTGATCTCCCTGTGCTATGCGGCTGCTTCCCACTAGCTATCTGTTTTACGTTTGGTAGTGTATATATGTCCATGCCACTCTCTCACTTTGTCCCGGCTTACCCTTCCCCTCCCCGTGTCCTCAAGTCCTTTCTCTAGTAGGTCTGTGTCTTTATTCCTGTCTTGCCCCTAGGTTCTTCATGACATTTTTTTTTCTTAGATTCTTTATTTATGTGTTAGTATACGGTGTTTGTATTTCTCTTTCTGACTTACTTCACTCTGTATGACAGACTCCAGGTCCATCCACTCACTACAGTTAGACATTTCTCCAAAGAAGATATACAGTAGGTTCTTATTAGTTGTCTTCTATAAATAGTAGTGTATATATGTCAATTCCAATCACGCAGTTTATACCCCCCCTTTCCCCTTTGGTAACCATAAGTTTGTTTTCTACATCTGTGACTCAGTTTCTGTTTTGAAAATAGGTTCATTTGTACCATTCTTTTTTTTTTAGATCCCACATATAAGAGGTATCATATGGTATTTGTCTTTCTCTGTCTGACTTACTTCACTTACTATGATCATCTCTAGGTCCATCCATGTTGCTGCCAGTGGCATTAATTCATTATTCTTTATGGCTAATATTCCATTGTATATATGTACCACATCTTCTTTATCCATTTATCTGTCGTTGGACACTTACGTTTTTTCCATGTCCTGGCTATTATAAAGAGCGCTGCTGTGAACATAGGGGTGCACGTATCCTTTCGAATTATGGTTTTCTCCGAATATATGCCCAGTAGTGGGATTGCTGGATGGTACGGTAGCTCTATTTTAAGTTGTTTAAGGAACCTCCATACTGTCCTCCATAGTGGCTGTACCAATTCACATTCCCACCAGCAGTGCAGGAGGGTTCCCTTCTCTCCACACCCTCTCCAGCATTTATTGTTTGTAGATTTTTTGATGATGGCCATTCTGACAGGTGTGAGGTGATACCTCATTGTAGTTTTGATTTGAATTTCTCTAATACTTAGTGATTAGATATAGATAGATGATAGATTTGGTAGATAGATAGGTATAGAGAGCGATAGATGATAGATTAGATAGATAGCTGCGTGTCATGGGGTGTGGTCTCATCTGGTGACTCTCACTGCGTGATTCCCAGACCAGCAGTATCAACATCGTCTGGGACCTTTTTCCAAATGCTCCTTCCCAGGCTCCCCCCACCAACACACACTTATGGAGTGACAGATTCTAGAGGTGATGCCCCCAACCCGCACTTCCACAAGCCCTCCAGGTGCCCCAGTACCTCGTATGGTTTGAGAACCAGCCATCTGCTCTTGAATCGTGTGTTCCTCCAGGAAGAAGAGAGTGTCTGTGGACTGTAGTTGGTATGGGATCCACCCTGAGGCTGTGCATATATGGAACCGTATAAATTAATCCGCCACCAACAACAGAAATGCTGATCTGCACCCTTACACACTTGTGACAAAGTGGGCACGATTCCCCCCATGTTCTGTTCCTCTGGCAGCCAAGCCTCTTTTTGTTGATTACTCAAAGGCAATTAATCTTGTTGCCGGATAAATGTTACCGCAGCTGTCTGATATAATAAGGGTACGTTAGCCGTAGCAAAATGCTTTTGATAAAGAAAAGGCACAGGGGTCTGCAGGGAAGGGAGAGAGTGACTAAGCCTGGTGCCTACTGAGTGGCAGAACGAGCGTCTAAGACAGAGAACGGTGACAGCAAAGCTAGCATAGGAGGTTTGGTGCGAAAAAGAACTCAGCATATGTTACCAACGCTGTGTTCCGTGTGACTCAGAGCTACTGCAAGAAACCTACAAATGACTCCTTCACGATGCCACCTAAGTAAATAAAAACCGAAGCATAATAACAGACAGTTCAGGAAGGTTTGGGGATGAGCACAAACAAATATGACTATAAAATTAAATAGTAATAATAGATGTTGACAAGGACGTGGAGAAAAGGGAACCCTGCTACACTGCTGGAGGGAATGTAAATTGGTGTACCCACTATGGAGAATAGGATGGAGGTTCCTCAGAAATTTACAAATAAAACTACCGTACGATCCAGCAATTCCAGTTTTGAATATATACCTGAAGAAAACAAAAACACTAATTTGAAAAGATACATGGACCCCAGTGTCCATAGCAGCACTATTCACAATAGGCAGGACATGGAAGCAACCTAAGTGTCCATCGACAGATGAATGGATAAAGATGTGACATATATACAATGGAATATTACTCAGCCATAAAATGAATGAAATAATGCCATTTGCAGCAACATGGGTGGACCTAGAGATGATCATACTAAGAGAAGGAAGCCAGACGGAGACAAGATCACTTATATGTGGAGTCTCCAAAGGTCATACTCATAGAAACAGGAAGTAGAATGGTATGACAGGCGAATGGGTAAAGAAGATGTCTCTCTCTCTCTCTCTCTCTCTCTCTCTCACTCACACACACACACACACACACACACACACACACACACAAAATGGAATATTTTGGGGCATGTAGTGTCAGCTTGACCTTGAGGGGAATGTGGACTAATGTCTGCCATGCAGGTGGTCAGCCATGCCTACATGACTGCCCCTCAAAAAAAAACCCTGGACATCAAAGCTCGGGTGAGCCTCCTGGGTTGGCAGTACTCCATCTGTGTTGTGTCCTGCATGGTCTCTGGAAGAATTTAAGCACTGTCCACAACCCATGGTAACAACAAAGACAGCGGTATAGAAAAGTGTCTTCTTGCGTCTTTGACTGATGGCCTCTGTGGCCACATCAAATAGAAATTGAAATGCCTCGTGTGCCTCTGTGATTCTGGTGATCTGAAAGGGAACTCGGTATTCAATAGTCTTGCTAGAATTCAAAGGAAGAAAACCCAGGTATACTTTGCCAACGTACGAAATTGGGAATCCCGTCTTTTGGGGCTGCAGCAGGGTGGGCTGTTACCGGGTGCTGGTCATACGGCTGGAGAGCTGACACAGGTTGTGTTTCATATTCACGGTGTAGCCATTTTGTCTCTGCTCACGTGTGAAGCTCCTAGTGTCTGTCGGGGTCTCTTGACCTGGAATCGTGGCTGACACGGGGCAGTTATGCTGCCCACGCTGTCACCCAGCCAAGGTCTAATTTGGCCAGTTAGCAATCTAATTTTAAAAGCACTATGAAAATACCACTGCAAACGCTTTGGCCTTCCTCTCCCCTTCTGACACATTTCTCCTGGGTGGTTTTTACTCAGCATCTTGGCTTTCTCATGACTTATTCCCTGGGGCCTCGTGCTAACTGTTCAGTCCAGCAATCTTTTCTTTTCCTCTCTTTCTGCAACATCTTTCTTGGCTGTCCTGTCAGTCCATCGCCCTCCTAAGTAATAAAAACAGGACTCGCGGAGTGAACGAAGTGGTCGTGGGGTATTCAGTGTATGCTGGGTGTGATGCAAAGAACACCGCATGGCTTATCCATACAACACCCCAACGGTGGATGTGATTCTCAGCTCCATCGCACAGATGAGAAAAGCAAGGCTTTCCCAGGTCTCGAAGGGGTACAGCTACCTAGTGTGTAAGGCTGGACTACGTGCCACTGCTGGACACCTCCCAAGCCTCCCTTTCCGTCTTGTTTGCCCCGTTGTCCCCTCGGCCATCACTTTGGGGTCCTTTGGTGGGAATTTTTCCTCCTCGTCCATAAGCCTTTGACATTTTAGAGACATTTAGAATGCCCTGGTCTGTGCTCTTTCTTCCTGCCTCTGGGTCACATCTAAGGTTTCCATATTTCCTTTCTGGTTGACTTCCAGGTCTACACTTCTGGAATCAAAATGGCGCCCTCTTAGCTGGTTGTGTGGAAGCTGCCTCTTGCCCTTGGGTTTGCCCAGCCTTTTGTATCCCTTGCAGTTGGGTGTGTTGGTATTGATAAGTGTGTTTTCTCGGTGCGGGCAAACGGCGAGCTAGTTGCGGTGTGCTCCATAGATTACCAAGCACATTATTATTATTTTTATTGAAATATAGTTGATCTTACAGTATTGTGTTAATTTCCCCTGTACGGCAGCGTGCGTCTCATACGTATGTATACATTCTTTTTTCATGTTCTTTGCCATGATGGTTTATCACGGGATATTGAATAGAGTTCCCTGCGCTCTACAGGAGGACCTTGTCTTTTATTCATCCTATACATAATAGTTTGCCTCTACTAACACCAAACTCCCACTCTATCCCTCCCCAGCCCCCTCCCCCTAGGCAACCACAAGTTCTCTGTGTCTGTGAGTGTGTTTCTGTTTCATAGATAGGTTCACTTGTGTCATATTTTAGATTCCACATATAAGTGATGTCATATGGTATGTGTCTTTCTCTGTCTGACTTAGTATGATAATCTCTCTTTGCATCCATGTTGCTGCAAATGGCGTGATTTCATTCTTTTTCATGGCTGAGTAGTATTCCGTTGTGTATATGTACCACGTCATCTTTATCCACTCATCTGACCAAGGACATTTTTTTTTATGAGGTCGATATGAAGCATTTGCTTAGTGGATTATAAGAATGACACCCCAGGAACACAAAAAACTAAAGGAAACTTGCTTGGGAGTCTAGAACGTGAAGGTGATTTTAACGTCACTGAGAGGTTAAATATCCAGCACTGGTGTCAGTGTGCTCTTTACGTAGCAAAAGAATGATGACATCATACGATTGGTTCTTGATAGTTTTATTTTCAAATGATCCAAACAGTAGCCGTGAGAGACAAAGCCGGCCAGGCGGAGTCCAATTTTCAGTAGGTTCTCCGTCCCTAAGTAGCTTTCCAAAGGTGGGGAGTGCCTGTATGTATCCACCTGCCCATCCTGGTAACAGATGGCGACGCTGGTGAGCTGAGTAAGGCATCCACATCCTTAATCCACAGCTGGTACCCATGGAGCTAGACTCCATGAGCACAGCTGTCCCCACTGCTGTCTTGTTGGCCATGGGTCCATCTTGGGGTCTCAGGTCTGCCTTGGTGCTTCTCTACGAGGGAGCTAGAAGGAAACCGGCATGGCGCTTGGGCCACGAGACCGAGGACATCACGGGAGCTGCGGTCTGTCAGTGCCTGTGCGGTGAATCGTCATGTGGGTTTCTCAACCAAAGCCTTCACTGTGAGCCCGTGGCCCTTGGCGTGGCCTGTTGTCCTGCGTTATCAGAGGATGCCGTAGGTGCCTCTGAGTGACCCCCGCGTGTTACTTGGAGCCCTAGTGCCTTGCACATTCCCTGCCATAAACATGGGGCCCCATAACTACGAGCTGCAAGGATGCAGAAGCTGTGTCACAGGAACACCACGTGTCCCTTGCTCTCTTTCCTCATCAGCGAGCAAGGGATGGGAAGGGGACAGTGTGTCTCCCTTGGTCACCTGGAGTGGCCCTCACCCTGCATCCCAGAAAAACTACCATCACTCACACAGAAATTCTGATGCTTTGCAGTAACCACACGAAGGTCACGTAAAGAGAACTCTCCTCCAGGCGCATGGGCGCGGTCAGGGTCCCTTGAGACACCCCCTAAAGGTTCTGACTCTGAAAATCCATCTTGATGGGATTCGTTCACCCCGAAGCCCAGCCAGACGTGGTTTCCTGGGGTCCTGACTGTGGGAGACAGGAGGCGATGTTTATTCTGACGTTCGTTTTTTTTTCCCAAGCACGTACCCGTACGTTGCTGGCGTGACTGGATGCCTCGACATCTCCTTACACCGTCAGAGACAGCCCCCCGTGAGGCCCTTCACAGATCGTCATTACGTTGAAATTAGAAACAGGTGCAGAAGCAGGTTCTGACGGTGAATAGGGTGAGTGGAAGGAGAGAGGCAGGACGCACCCTGGAAGGGCAGGCAGTGCACGGTCAACTCTTTATAGGGTTTGGCACATACACGGTTACGTAACCCTGCGGCTGGACCAGAGATTTAAAAGCAACGTGGATGGCTTCTGTGTTGTGTCAGCCGAACATAGCAGCACAGCCTCAGGACCCGACTTACAGCCTTGTGTGTGTAGCGTGGCTGCAAACTGGCGGGGCTGAGGTCTATCCTCATGTCACACTGGTAGCAGCACTTCTAAAAAGAAGTGAGACGTGAGGCCAGCACTGCCCCGCTGGGACTGCCAAAGAGCTTTACGGGTGAGGACAAACCACATTTAGCGTCACAACTACTGGTTCTGGACCCCTTAATGAATTGTAGATAGTGTACTGAGTTCTGGGCACATTTACAGCTCATGCCAGCCCCCAAAGGGGAAGGTTTTCTTTTTCTGCTATGGAATGAATGTGTGTCCATCCAGCATTCATATGTGGAAGCCCTCACCCCTGACGGGATGGTATCAGGAGATCCTTTGGGAGGTGATTAGGGTTCGATGAGGTCATGAGAGTGGGACCCCATGATGGGATTACCATCCTCATAGAAAGAGACACAGAGACCTTGTTGTCTCTCTCCGTCTCTCCCCCAGAAGGTGGCTGTCTGCAAGCCAGGAACAGAGACCTCCCCAGAACCAATCATGTCGGCACCCTGATCTCAGACTTCCAGCCCCCAGAACTGTGAGAAAATGAATTTCTAATGTCTAAGCCCCCTAATCCTCTGGTTATGGTGGTCCAGGCTGACTGATACGACCCCAGAGCTCAAAGAGGTTGAGGGACCTGCCCAGAGTTACCCAGCCTTGGAGGTGGGATGGGGACTCAGGCAGTCAGGCTCGAAAGCCACTGAACAATGGAGCTGTTCTGCCCCGTCGAGATGAACCACGTCTTCCAGGGAAAGATGTGCCTGGATTTGAATTGGTGCGTTTGAGAACTTCCGTGGGATGCTGTTCAGCCATGCTGGTGATTGTGGACAAGTCTGAGAAGTTGAACTTCCCATGACGCAGTCTTTTATCAGGACAGGAGGAGGCTGCCCTCTCATGCAGAACCTCCAGGAACCCCACCAGGTTCTAATGGTGAAGACTGGAGCAATGTCCCCTTCTGCAGGAATTCCATTTTGGAACAAGCTCAGAGAGTTCCTTTCTCTGCCTGCCCTCAAGGGAAATTACTTCACCAGTGCCTACCTGACCTGGGGGCAGGGAAATACTCACTTCCAGCTCTCTCCATCCTTCTTGAATTTGAAGAATACTTTGCGTAGGGGGGGTGGGTAATGGCGTTGGCTTTGCGGTTCCGTCAAGGTGCTAGCCAAGCCCCATTGGTGGCCTTTGTGGTCCAGGTGGCTTTGCCTTGTTCTGAGAACAACGACTTCCCTGGTCACTCTACACAGACATCCCCACAGCATGGGTCACTGGTCCCAAGGAGGACCAAGCCAGACAATACTTTGGGGAGGGGGGGGGGGGTGGGTAATGGCGTTGGCTTTGCGGTTCCGTCCAGGTGCTAGCCAAGCCCCATTGGTGGCCTTTGTGGTCCAAGTGGCTTTGCCTTGTTCTGAGACCAACGACTTCCCTGGTCACTCTGCACAGACATCCCCACAGCATGGGTCACTGGTCCCAAGGAGGACCAAGCCAGACAAACTGGTTGGAGGAGCCCAAGTACGGAACATCTTCAGCGCAGGTGACCTGGGTCTCACAATCCACGGGCATCATGGGTTGTCCCCATGATGGCCCCCAGAATTCACATGTTGAAGCCCTGACCCCCAGAACCTCAGAATGGGGCTGTATTTGGAGATGGGGTCTTGAAGCAGGGGATGAAGGTAAAACTGAGGTCGCTAGGGTGGGTCCTGATCCCATAGGACGGGGGTCCTTATAAGAAGAGGAGATCAGGACACAGATACACACGGAAGGACGACCCTGTGGACGCAGGGAGAAGACAGCCATCTACACGCCCAGGAGAGAGGCCTCGGGAGGAACCAGCCCTGCCCACACCTGCATCTCAGATTCCAGCCTCCAGGACTGGGAGAAAATAAACGTCTGTTTTTACTCCACCCTGTTTGCAGAATTTCGTTACGGCACCCTAGCAAACTACTGCACCAGGGTCTCCACAATAGCGCCTGTATCTGAAGCACACTGTTACTAGAAGCAAATATTAGGACAAATGGGAACGTTTTCATCGCGCCCCTTAAAAAACCTGGCAGATCCTTGTCAAAGAAGGACGACTTTGAAATTAATTTCTGAAAAGATAACTAGGACTTTTTCTGTTTCTTTAAATGAGAGAACACTTTTTTAAGTGCACTGCATGGTGTTGGCTGTTTGGATCGGAGAACAAGGAAGGGGTGAGGCAATCCCACTTTTTTTAAACTTTTGGCCCACTTGTTGGTCTGGAGTGAGATGCCGTCTTCATCTTCTAGGTGTTTTGCTATATGAATACTTGAAAAGGTAATTCAGGACAGAGGGCGATCAGTGCCTCACAGGCAAGAAACGCAGAAACGTGAGATATCTTGGTGGAATTTTGTCCCAGCGCAAGGAATCTGCCCATTTGCTCAGCCAGCCTCACTGAGGATGGAGTGTGTCTGTGCTGCTGACTTGACCATGCATGGTCCTAGCTGCTTAGTTTCTCAAAGATGTCAATTTACCTCCCCCAGCCCCCGCGGAGTGCAGACCTCCCCTTGATTTTATGACCTTCTGAGGGACCATCGTTCATGGCTGATGGGTAGACGCCGGAAGATCATTGTGTTGGCGTTCTCAGTTATTCTGGGGTCGCAAGGTAAAGCTTGCATCTAGGCAGGCCATGGAATTATTTGAATGTCCTGATATATATATTTTTGCTATTTCAAATATTTATAAATCTGGGCCTTCCCTGGCGGTCCAGTGGTTAAGACTCCGTGCTCCCAATGCAGGGGGCCCGGGTTTGATCCCTGGTCGGGGAACTAAGATCCTGCCTGCTGCGTGGCCAAAAAAAAAAAAAAAAAATCATCTAATAAAATCGTCTGTATCCTATGTTTTTTCAGTTGTCTGTGACAGCACTAAAAAGGTTCAGGTGAGCTCCTGATCTCACTGATGTGTTGTCTTATGGCTGCATTAATCTCACAGGAAGCTAAAGCAGGGCGAGTATTAGTCAAGACGCTTCGAGGACAGGACTCCACTCTCAGCATCGCACGAAAGCACACATCTCAGCCCGGGGTTCCGTGTTCCGTGTGGCACGGTGTGGGATGTACGATGCGTTGGTTACGGCAGAATCTACGTTAGTACCGCTGCTTTGGCCGGACTTTGCTGTCACCTGTGGGCATGTCTCTGTCAAGTTAGGCAAGAGGAAACTCTCTCTCTCTCTCTCACTCTCTTTAATACGTAGCTTCAAATTCAGATGGGAATTCTATCTGTATCTTTTTCTGCATGGATAGTACTCTCTATTTCTAACTACATGTAAGGAAAATTATTTCCAAAATCCAGCACTTATTTCAGTACCAAGGGCTTGTCATGGGGAGTGAAGGGGAAGTAAAAAAGGCCATTACATATAAACAACAAAGGAGCTACTAAGGAAACACTGCAAGATACAATTATGAGGGCTAGTTGTGGATAGTATTTAAAAAAACGTAATATACAGCTTTTAGGAATTTAAATCCATACCATCCTATAATATTTGTTCCAGATATCAGTAAGTGGAACTAACTCTTGAAGTTCATTTACAAAAAGGACCTAAGCAGAAATACAAGATTAGGACATTAAGTTTGCATTTCACAAAAGAAAAATCAGATAGATGTAGGTAATTACATACTGGCAAAAATAAATACAAGCTTTTGACATTCTTGTTGCACACTGGATCACTGTATCCAAAAGACACCCTAGAATCACACCTCAGTGATTTATAATCAGTCTAGATTTCCCTTTAAAAGTATCTCTGGAGATTCATTATTGTCCTGTTTTATTTAGACAAGTGGCTTGGCCAAGAAAGACCAGCTGTAATTGATGTTGGACTAGAATATATCATCACATATGGTGGGATTTTCTGCTATTCATTCCTGCACACAAACCACTTAGTAAATTAGGCTAAAGTTTGGGTAGCACAATCTACTTTTAGTTGCTGATCAATACTGGAAAATGGAACTACTGGCAGGAAAAGTCCTGAAAAGTACTCCTTGGAGCCAGACGTGTTTCACGATGAATATTTTTCCAGATTTTAGAAAGATTGTAGCTTACACTCTGCCCATTATTGGCTATCCAGCTGGACTTTTAGTCGACAGGACATAATTGAACATCGTGCCAACATACGGCAGGATTAGAACTGTGTAGTACTATGTAGTTACTATATAAAAATAAGGCAATTGACTTCAAATTTATCTATAGTCAGAAAAACAAGAGATTTTTCCAGCTAGGAATGTGAAACAATGCAGGTATTACTAATCTGTAAAGCTGCCTGGAGAAATCCTCAGTTTTTGTCCAGAGAATGTAGTTTTGCAAGATACGAGGGGGAGAAAAACAAGAGAGGCCACCCACTGTTATGTCCTTTCTTTCATTTTTTAAAAAAATTTAATTTGGCTGCCTCGGGTCTCAGTGTTGGCGTGTGGGCTCAGTAGTTGTGGCTCGTGGGCTCTAGGGCGCAGGCTCAGTAGTTGTGGCGCACGGGCTTAGTGGCCCCATGGCATGTGGTGTCTTCCCGGACCAGGGCTCGAACCTGTGTCCCCAGCATTGGCAGGCTGATTCTTAACCACTGGACCGCCAGGGAAGTCCTGTTACATACTTTCTAGTCCAAAACAAAACTGTTTCTTGAAAAGCAAAGGGAAAAAAATGAAAGACTTGCAGAAGACGATCGTGTGCGTAAACAAAAAAAAAAAAATCCACTGTCGGGCAGAACTGCAGACATCTGGAGAAAAGCAAAGCACGTTTTTGTCTCTTCGGGAAGGTTTAACAGCCTTGATGAATAGGTTCTCCCAAACGTTAATGTGTTGTCCTTTACGCCCTTGGGAGGGAAATGATGCAGAAAATCGCTGTGACACCGTCAGGCAAATGATCGTCGTCATTGTGTACCTGCTGAGACTTCTGTCGTGATCGGAGCTTCAGACTCGACTGACGGAGGTGGGGCGAGGCGTGCGCTCGGAACCGGGAGTGCGGTGATTTCTGAGTGGGACGGATAAAATTGCGACGTTTCCCTCTTTCCCTCCACGACATGCATACCAGCTGAAGAGACGGTAACTGTGGCTAGCGAATACCAATCCCAGGGCACCTCCTTCAAGAAATAGTCTTGAGACACTACCAAAAAAGATGACAGGCCAGTATCTTTGATGAATGTAGATGCAACAATTGTCAACAAAACGTAGCAAACTGAATCCAACCGTACGTCAAAAAGATCATGCACCACGACCATGTTGGATTCATCCCAGGGTCACAAGGATGGTTCAACATATGCAAATCAATCGGTGTGATACACCACATCAACGAAAGAAGAGACAAAAAATACATCATCTCAAAAGAAATATTCTTTTTTTTTTTTTACTAGTCTATTTGATAAAACAAAAAGAGAATGAGTGAAAAAAAAGAACACTGGCACCAAGTACCATCACTAAAATGTGAGCAAATAAAAAGAATTCTTCTATATTAAAAAGAATCGAAACCCGGGGTTTTTCTTTTCCCAGTAGAAAGACAATAATGACACCTCTCCCTCTGCTCTCTCCTTTTCTTCTTTCCTCCCTCCATCCTTCGCGTCCTTGCTTCCTTTTTTTTTGAAAAGAAATATTCTTTAAAATAGAATGGAACAACAACATTGTAAATCAACTGTACCGCAAAAAAAAAAAAATAGAATGGAGCAGTGGGCGCCAGATACTGGGGTTGCCTGCGTGTCCGTGGAGACAGGGTGTAGGCAAAACCAAAACTAAACAACTTCCTGTTCTGAGATAATGTAAAACCATGAAAACCTGTTACTGAAATGATTCCCTACGCCAGTTTTTACGAGATAAGCCCGAGAACTTTCTACAAGTGCAACTGTAGTGAACCGGACATCCTGCTTATGCAGTCAGTGAATTCTGTAGCTTCCCTCGGTGCCCAAAGAATTTTACAGATGCTGAGGTATTTAGAGTGTTTCATTATCCGCCCCATCTCTGAAAACCTGAGCATAATAGGGCACATCGAGTCATGTAAGGGGTTCCCAGAGTCTGGAGTTTTTTCAGAGGAGCTTATTGAAGGAAAAGGAGGTGGGCAAGAGTGACAAGATGAAATGTGAGTTTGTATTCATGGGAAGCTAGGTCTGTGGTCCAGACGGTGTTCTGTAGGGGACCGGGGATGGAATGGCACTGAGTAGTGTCAGGTCATTGCTTGGGAACGGGATGGAGCTGCCATACGCATTGAGCACTACCGAGTCATTGAAGGGGAATGAGATGGGGCCGCTATACGCATTGAACACGACCACCTCATTGCTTGGGGATGGAGTGGGGCCGCCATACGCATTGAGCACTACCCAGTCATTGAAGGGGAATGGGATGGAGCCGTCGTATGCATTGAGCAGGCTTGGGTAGTATGGGTCCTGGCACGCATTCATAGCGGGGAGGTGAAGGTGGACCTTTTAGGGTCTTCTCATTCCTATTTATAACAAAATTAGGTGAGTGGGAGGATGAGAAAACAAACAGTCAACCCACAGGGAGAGTTCAGGGAATGCTCTTAGGCCTGTGGTCATAACTTCCAATGCAACCAGTAATTCACATTTTAAGTAGTTTGGAGATCTCATGATTCAATCTTATTTCAACAAGAAAGTTTCTACTCTGACCGTTCAGCATTAGGGAACGTGTATGTTGCATGTGTGAGTTTGTGGTAATAAATGGTGACCACACGGTGGTGACTGCAGTCCAGGTTGATTTTGATACTTACCTATGTTATTATCTTTGAAAGTTATAAAATATAGGCTGTATTTCCTGTATTATACACTGTATCCTTGGAGCTTACTTTATACCTAATAATTTGTACGTCTTACTCCCTGTGGGTACAAACCTTTAGGTCGTTGTTCATGTAACTTTCTCTTTGTACTGACTTCCCCCCGGAGCAGAGAGCAAAAGTGACAGGGAGGTCCTCCTGATGGAGATCTACTGATGGAACTGGGTAGAGGGGACCCCAAATAAAGGAGCACTGCTTTGCATTATGCAAAGGTGGCCTCAAGATTCCTGCCCCCCTACAAGGTGTGCATGCCTTATGTAATCCCCTTCCCTTCTCTGTAGGTGGGGCCCAGGGATGATGGGGGTGTCACTCCCATGATTAGATTATGTTATATGACAGAAGCGAAGGGACTTTGGAGATATAATTAAGGTCCAAAATCAGTTGACATTGAGTTAATCAAAAGGGAGACCATTGGGTGGGCCTGGCCTAAACAGGTGACCCCGTGAGAGAGACTTGAAACAGAAGCAGAAATTTCTATGCTGGCTTAAAAAAAGCTGAGAGCTGTGTTTTGGGAGGGCCACGCAGCATGGAGCTGAGTGACCCCTTGAAGCTGAGAGCCACCTTTGCCCGACAGCCAGAAAGAAAACGGGACCTCAGCCCTACAACTGCATGGAACTGAATTCCATCTACACCCCGAGTGAGGCTGGAATAGGATCCCCAGCCACAGAGGATGACCCCAGCCCTGTTGACACCATGGTTTCAGCTTTGTGAGACCCGGAACAGAGGACCCTGCTCACCCCGACTCAGACTTCTGACGTAAAGAGCTGGGAGATGGTAAATGGGTGTTGTTTCCGTCCAGGGAGGTTGAGACAATTTGTTACACAGTGTAGCTAGCTGATACCCATGGCTCCCTCTTCAAGCCCTCAATCCAGGGCAGAGTGAGGAGAGCCCTGCAGGCAGATGGGTGCCTTTACTCCCTGGATTCAACTTGTTAAAGCTGGTGTCTACACCCAAGTAAAGTAACCACACGACCTTCTCACCAGGGACTAAGAAAGGGGATCCTGAGAGCAGCAAAGGAAGTTGGACATCTTTGTACATTTGTTTGTGTTCTCCTGGTAGGAAGTCTTTTCATCTCAATAAAAGCTGCTTATGAAGAACTTTTCCCACCCTGAACCCCACATTACTGGTGTTGTCCTGCCTCCTAGTGGACAGAAAATTTCACAAGTTAGAGTGCTGGTCGCATGGGTGGGAAGAGGGCGTATATTGGAGTTGGATTTTTCCCCTTTCTTCCATTTCTGGCCACCAAACATTACTCTTGGAGTATTTGAATTTCTTTTTTCTTTTTCTGTGACTGAGATCACTGATGGATTGACTGATTAATTGATCTTAGGTTGTACACTGCGGTGTTTTGTTTTTTTTATGAAGATGTCCCGTGTGAAAATTGAATGCGTATATACATTTTGAAACCAGTGCTGTGTTATATACTTGAAATCTTACGAGGGCAGGAGATCCTTAGCGCTCTCATCACACACACGACATGCCCGTCACCATACATGCTTACCATTTTGTTGTGTGTGTGTGATGAGAACATTTAAGATCTACTGTCTTAGCAGATTTTGAGTATATAATATGGTATTGTTAACCATAGTCACCATGATGTACATTAGACCCCAGAACTTTTTCTTCCTGTAACTGGAAATTTGTACCCTTTGAGCAGTATCTTCCTATTTTCCCCAAACCCCAACCTCTGGTAACCACCATTCTACTCTCTGCTTTTTTAAAAAAATATTTTAGTTGTATCGGAATACAGTTGATTTAAAATGTCATGTTCGTTTCAGGTGTACAGCAAAGTGATTCAGTTATACGTATGCGTATATTCATTCTTTTTTTAGATTCTTTTCTCATAAAGGTTATCACAGTATATTGGGTAGAGTTCCCCGTGCTACACAGTAGGTCCTTGTTGGTTATCTATTTTATGTATAGTACTGTGTGTGTGTGTTCATCCCGAGCTTCTACTTTATCCCCCTCCCCCTGCCCGCCGTGATTCCCCTTTGGTAACTATACGTTTGTTTTTGATTTCTGTAAGTCTTCTTCTGTTGTGTAAATAAGTTCATTTGTATCTTTTTTGTGAAGTAGATTCCACATATAAGTGATACCATGTGGTGTTTATCTTTCTCTGTCTGGCTTACGTCACTTAGTGTGACGTAACCTCTAGGTCCATCCATGTTGCTGCAAATGGCATGATTGCATTCTCTTTTATGGCTGAGTCATATTCCACTGTATATATGCACCACATCTTCTTTATCCATCCATCTGTTGATGGATACTTAGCTTGCTTCCATGTCTTTTGTGAATAGTGCTGCTGTGAACATAGGGGTGCATGTAGCTTTTGAATTACGGTTTTCTCCGGGTATATGCCCAGGAGTGGGATTGCTGGATCATATGGTAGCTGTATTTTTAGTTTTTTAAGGAACCTCCATACTCTTCTCCATAGTGGCTGTACCGATTTACACTCCCACCAACACTTACACACCTTCTCCAGCGTTTGTTGTTTGTTATCTTTTTGATAGTAGCCATTCCAACAGGTGATGAGGGGATATGTCATTGCAGTTAAATTTGCATTTACCCTGTGATTAGTTGGCTGTGAGGCATGCTCACGTCGTCTTGGTGTTATCATCCATAAACAGTGGGTAATACACTTATGCTAAACCTGCACTGGTTAGGGGCCTCTGATCATGTGGACGGGGTGGAAGTTACTTTTAGGCCAGCTCTGTGGGTGGATAAACTAAGTAAGATCCCCAGAAGGACCGTTTACCTCCTGGGAGTACGAATTGCTTTAAAAACTCTTTAGAAGCTCCTGTTTCCAAGTAAGACACTGATTGCCTTCTAACCATCTGGCTTACCAGTTAGTTGGAGGTCATTCTTTTGTCTTTAATTGTAAAGTGCTTTGGGGTATCTGTTACTTGTCTTGGGGTCAATGGAGACTGTTCTCACTTTAATTTCATTTTCCAAATATACTTGGCAACCATAAACATTTGAATAATCTGTAACCTGAAAATTTCACAAATTTCAACACGTTTTACCAAAGCTTTTTACCGATGTTGTTGTTGACTCTCTTTTGATGGCGGCAGTGGTTTTATACTTGAGATTCTGGGGTTGAATGTAACGTCTTCCTGTGATGGTTCAGTGGCGGTGGTTTGCTGTCTCCCAAGGAGAGAGAGAAAAATGAGTGGGGAGACTTGAAGAAATGAACTTCCCTGGAGGTGGATGTGTGTGTCCTAAAAATGTCTGTCTGTAGGGAGGAATCCCTGTAATCTGAGGACCAGGGCTTTGCTTGATAATAAGGGTGAGCTTGAGGCTCAGGTGGGCACAGGGGGGACAAAAAATTGCAGCTGGTTATTGTAAGACAGCATTGCCTCTCCAAGATATCTTTGTGATGTGGACAAAAAATGTCACCAGCCTTTTCATTAAACAAAGGATGTTGCAGCCATCAAGCCCTCAGCCAGGGCAGCTGCCCCAGTGTTTTGCCCTGAGGGGATTCAGGGTGGAGTGAAACAGGATCCTGGCCCCAGAGAGTTAAGGTGCATATCAGAGGAATGATTTCAATGAGCTCAGACTCCTGCATCTTCCCATACATGTAGAAGAGTGCCAAATTCATTAACTTGAGATGTCTGGTTTCTTTAATAATCTCTTGATGTTTGAACTACCTGGTCTTTGTTGCAAAAACCCCTGTATACCCTGGCTGCTTCCTGACCTCTTTGGAACAGTCCCCTCGAGCTACCTGAGAGGCTGTATCCCGGGCTTAAGTCGTCAGCAAGCCCACTAAATAAAACATAATTCTCAACTTTTAGGTTGTGCATTTTTTTTTCAGTTGACAGTTTAGAAAAAGGGAATATGGACGGAGCAGAAATACTTCAATTAGGAGAGCATTAGGCTTAAGAAAAAGGGGATTTTGAACTATGAACCGTGAGAACAGGTGACGCTGGGGCAGTGGATGTGCACAGACAGGCATCAAGGGACCAAGGCAGGTGGATGAGCCCACTCAGGTGCACCTACCTGGCTGTGCCCACTGACCTCACCTGCAGGGACAGGCAGCTGTCACACAGAGCAACCAAGTGGCTGGGGCCTCACGGCTTCCCTCGGATGCTGGCCGTACAGGCTGGCTGTCTACGGTCTGATCCTTTCTGGAGTACAAACACACCTGGGAGGTATCGTGGGTTTGGTTCCAGACCACCACAATAAATCGAATATCACAATAATACAGCAAGTCACGAATTGTTTGGTTCCCCGGTGCATCTAAAAGTTATGTTCACACTAGACCATGGTTTAAGTCTTATTATGTCTTGGGAATTCCCTGGCGGTCCAGTGGTTAGGGTTCGTAGCTTTCACTGCTGGGGCCCTGGGTTCAATCCCTGGTCAGGGAACTAAGATCCCACAATCTGCGTGGCATGGCCAAAAATAAAAATAAAAATTGAATTAAAGTTTAAAAAATGTTTTTTAAATTAAAAATTGCATGTGGATTAAAAGTAATTCACGTGTAACTTTAAAAAAGTCTTCTTTTTTTTACAATTTTTATTGGAGTCTGGTTGATTTACAATGTCGTGTTCGTTTCAGGTGTACAGCAAAGTGATTCAGTTACACATATACAGGTATCCACTCTTTTTTAGTTTTTGTTTTTTTTTTCCATACAGGCCATTACAGAACATTGAGTAGTTTCCTGTGCTATACAGTAGGTCCTTACTGTGTCTAAAAAAACAACGCACGTACCTTTATTTAAAAATAACTTTACTGCCAAAAGTTGCTTCCCTTCCCTTGTGAGCCTTCCCCGAGCCATATGCTGTTGCAGTAGTAACGGGAAGGATCCCTGATCACAGGTCAGCATTGCAAACAGAATCCTAGTGAAAATGTTTGAAATACGGCGAGATGGACCAAAATGTGACCCAGAGACACAAACTGATCAATTGCTTTTGGAAAAATGGCCCCGACAGACTTGCCCGACACGGGGCTGCCCCAAAGCTTCCATTTGTAAAAACAAACAAACAAAAACCCAAAAAACCCACAGCATCTGCAAAGCACAATCCATTGAGATGCCGTACAACGAGGTCTGCCCGCACTGGTCAAAGAGAAAAAGCAAATCCACCTTGTGGTGTGGAGTCACAGCCCCCGAGAAAGCACGTCAGCCAGGCCCCGTGGTTCCGAATGCGGTTGCTTCCTGAGATGTTTCCTGAGATGCTGTCAGTGATGCCGAGTTGCTCTGGGAAGACCGCCCTTGCGGGGAGGGGGCGGGCAGGGTCTTCCGGAAGAGAGGCTGCGAGGAGTTCATTCCGCATGCGTGTCCTGGTCCTGATGCAGAGCTGTCCTCAGGTTGCTTTCTGGGTACAGCCTCCTATTCCGGGAAAACGCACCCCTCTCAGGACATGTCCTGGGGAGACATCCCCCTGTTTAGGAGCCATGGAAGGGTACTCGTCACCAGCAGAACCAGAGAGAAAAATGCTCATTGGTTTATTCACTTTTCTCACTGTGTGCCTGGGATTGCTCTGTGTCTCTGACTCTCTCTCTCTCTCTGTCTCTCTGTCTCTCTGTCTCTCTGTCTCTGTCTCTCTGTCTCTGTCTCTCTCTCTGTCTCTCTCTCTCTCTCTGTGTCTCTCTCTGTCTCTCTCTCTCACACACACACACACACACACACACACACACACAGAATAATCTCCCTCGGTCCGTTGTCCCTATCTGGTTTTAGGGGCAGCTTGGTTCTGTTTCCTACCTAGAAAATAGCATCTCACATCTCAACAGACTTGAGTCTGTCTGTCTGTCTAGAACAGCCAAGAGGTGTGTATATGTCACGTTTATTTTTAAGGAATGAATTATTATTTTCCTGGTTGACAGGCATTTGATCTGTTTCTGGGGAATTCGTTTCTGCCCATAGAAACGACGCGCATACAAATGCACTTACACACATCACCTGGTGGACAGGGGTGAGACGTTTTCTAGGGTATATACGCCTAGGCGTGGAATTGCTCAGTCCAATGCTACACACATATTCAAAATGATTGTGTAATATTACATTCTTTTCCAAAGATCTGGACCAGTTTATATTCCAGAGAGCAACGTAT
The DNA here is from genome assembly GCF_003031525.2 of Neophocaena asiaeorientalis asiaeorientalis. Lineage (NCBI taxonomy): Eukaryota > Metazoa > Chordata > Mammalia > Artiodactyla > Phocoenidae > Neophocaena > Neophocaena asiaeorientalis. The sequence continues at coordinate 319,821 of NW_020174373.1, read as the reverse complement.
ACTGCTGTATTCTGTATCGTCAGCAGCCTTGGTAACGTGAGGTCTGACGTTTTTGCCACCTTGGTGGATGTGAAGTGACATCTTCTGGCTTTCATCTGCATTTCCCACTTGCTGTTGAGATAGCGTGTCTTTTAGGGTGTGTATTTGGCATTCAGTTTTCTTCTCTTCGGGTGTCCTTGCTCGTGTCTTGTCCATTTTTTCATAAGGTTGTTTGTCCTTTTCATATCACTTTATGGGTACTCTTTCACCTCTGTCTTTTAAATAGAGAAATATAGGGAAAGGTGGGAGGCAGGCTGTGATAACCAAGCTGTTCTCCTCCTGGGTGCATCCTGGTCCTTTGGGAGCCCCTGTTCCTCTGTCTGGAGTGAAGACGGGGCCAGGACTCCGGAAGCTGCATCCCTGCCTGGCATGGATGTAGCAGCCGGCAGCTCCGTGAATTCGTCTGTGATGAAGCCGGACAGTGCTTGCTGCCCTGACACACAGGAAGCGTGAGCCCCGTTCCCTGTTGGAGAGAGGGAGGGGCAGATTTTCTGGGACCCGCTGGCCCTGTGTACGGGGGCTGTGCTTGGTGTCGGGATATTTGAAAGCTGCCCTCACCTGAACCCCCTTCGCCATAAACGGTGCCTCTCAGCCTTTCAGGGTCTTGGTGGCCCTAAAATTACCCCTGTTAGGTTCCAAGGCAGGTAGTGGTTATGGTGAGATGCATGGAACCAATTCTAGGAGCACTTTCACGGCAGAAATCATCTCTGAACAGGCAGCCTCTCTAAAAATCATCTTGTGTTTTTCTCGTACGTGCTTATGTTTATCCCAGTGGAAGCGTTTTAATTTACATTCTTGTTCGTGATTTTTTCCTTCTCTGAGTATTGATGTCAACTCCCCTCTCCTGGTGCTATTTCTTTGCAGATTTTTGTATCAGAACAAGGCACACTTCATAAAAAGAATCAACTCAGGTTCC
>NW_020174373.1:306887-318758 GCF_003031525.2 Neophocaena asiaeorientalis asiaeorientalis | reverse complement strand
CAGTCAGCAGAGGTGGGATTATCTGTTTTTTGAAACTCAGACAGAATTTGCTAAAATACCATGGACACTGTCCCCGCCTTTTCTGGATGTCATTCTTTCATTAATTTTTCTCTTTCTCCCATATTTGTTGCTCTGATCAGTCCTAATTTCCTTGATTAGGTCGTAACAATCAGCATTTTTCTCAGAAAAGCATTCATTTCCTTGAGATGTTCATATTTGACTTGTAAATCTAGCATATTAATATCGTGGGAAGCACACACCTATCATTTTAAAATCTTCTTCCTACGATAGACTCGTCCCTATTTGTAAATTTGTATTTTCAACCTTGTCAGATATATTATCCACAGTCTTCTCTGGGTCTTTGTTTCTGTGTTCTTTTTTTTTGTCTATCGATCTGTCAGATGCTCAAAGACATACACTCATTTCTCCCATAACCATTTTGGTTCTGTCCACTTCTCCCCGCATTCCCAAGAGTTCCTGAGAAACAGACTGCGATATTGTGTTATTCTGAGAACATGGCATGTGACTTCAGATTGACTGGGCGTTGGACCCACAGATAACGATCCACGTTGCCCCATTAATATTTTAGTTCCGAATCATCTCCACCTTATGTCAGTAGGGCCAGCCCTGCTTGATTTCTCCTTGTTTGCCTGATACTTTGCAGCCTTTTAATTTTCAATCCCTGCTTTAAAAAGCTCTGTAATGAAATATCCAAGAGAACTCTGAGTGTGGTCTTCCCATACGAGGCTACCATCTTGGTTTTGCATCCTGACCAGCCCCCTTGGGGTTCACGCTCACTCTTTCGAAGTGCACCCCTACCTGCTTCCTGGGTTTCCTGTTTTGCTACCCGGACAACTGCTATACCTCCTGTGTTCCAGTCCTCTGCATGGCAGACGTTCTAGTTCTTACTTCCTACGGGTCTCTTGACCATTCTCAAAATATCACAACCTTCATGTCTCTAATTATCCAGATAGAAGTGAAGGTGTTCGTGATGGCACCCCAGGTAAAATGAAGAATGTCACTTGTGTCTCCTTCTCCCTGCCAGGAGCCCTGCTGTGTCAATTACCCCTGTCCCTCTCACCATGTGCGTTGTTGGGGGGATGCAGCCCCTACTTGGGTTTTAGGTGAGCCCCTAACATGCATGAGTCCCCGTATCCTGTCAGTGATCGATCCTGGTACTTCGGCTCGATGGGGGGCAGACCTCACAGTTTGCAACTTGTCTTGGGCGTTTCTTTTCTCAGGGATGGAGCCCTTAAAGCCTCCTGGTCTGCAGGGAACAGTCTGCCCCTCTCAGCAGTAGGGCTTGATTTGAGGGCTCATATTCCCTGTGCAGTGTCGCCCCATCATCCTGCCGGTGATGCTGTTGTAGAGGTGAGGGGTGGGGGCCAGCTCCTCAAAGGATGTAGAAAGTGGGTGCTAATGACAAGAATGGGCAGAAAAGCAAAACCCAGTAGCTCCTTCACAAGGCAGCGCTCTCAACTTAGAACGTCAGTCCTCATGTTTCTGGTCATTTCTGACCCTTTTCCCCCAAGGAGCAGGGAAAACTCATCTTCTGACATTTCGAAGATCCAGTAACAGTGCTCTGTTTCTGGAAGCCGAGCGTGTGGGTCCACCCATCCTTTTACCGTGGGTTCGAGTTATTAGCAGTAATGTGAGTTTTCCTTTTTTTTTTTTTTTTTTTTACATTCTTGGGAGTGTTTCAGGCGAAAGTTAGAACAGTGTGTCAGGAATGCCTGTCCAGATGGCACCGTGTTCTAGAGCAGAACTTCCAAACGCCCTGTGGCAAAGCTCCCTTGTCCCCAGTCTGTCACAGCCTGATGCCATTGGAGACAATAGAAAGGAATTACGAGAAAAAAATACATGTAAGAAACATGCAAAACGATAGTGCCCAGTGTCGCTTTTTTTTTTCCACTGGATTCAGCAAACATAAAATGACTGTTGATTTTTTTTTTTTTTTAAATTTCTAAACGCATCCTCGATTTCTGAACGTGTCCCCTGGCAGACTCGTAACCAACAGATCACAGGATGGTGCCCGTCCATAGGCCACGCTGAGTAACTCTGATCCAGGAGCATGCCCACCCCGACTCCCCCTATAAATTTTTAGGGAAAATACTTTAATAAACGTATACACTCGCTTGTCCTCAGTGGCTGTGTGACTTGGCCCGCATAGGTTCCATTCTCCGTGCTCAAGATTATCTTAAAATGTCTCTTCTGAGTGAACACTAACATATGTGTTGCAAAATATTTACCTTCCCCAGCGAGTACTTTTGCTGACTCTCAGGTGTAATTATATTTAAAACTTCCTACAGAAACCGCAAACCAACAAAACCCTGCAGGCATGTCTCCCCCCTGAGATGTATGGCACCGTAGGTGCTGGTCCTTAGGATGTGGAAGCCGTACTCCCCTCTGTTCCTGGGTCCTGGGACCACGGATATCCCTGTGAGCATCTTACCAGGAGCTGGGCCTGGGGAGACCCAAAGCGATCCTTCAGCAGAGCCAGCTGCGGCAGTGCAAGGACCACACTGCTGCAGAATGACCCAGAAAACTGCCTTCCACTCAGAAGGGTTGTCTGGCCTAAGTTACCTTCTGGACCGCAGGATCGTCTTCTGAGCTCACATGGTTGTTGGATGAACTCAGTCCTTTGAGGTTGTAGGTCTGAGGTTCTGACTGTCCTGCTGGCTCTTGAGTGGGAGCTGTTCTCAGCTCCCAGGGGCTGCCCTGAGGGTCTTGCCCCATGGCCCTCTCCCAACGAGGCAACTTACTTCTTGCAGAAAAGCAGGAGAATCTCTCTTCCTCTAGTCTGCTTGCAAGAGGGAATATTGTGTAATGAAATACAGTCATAGGGGTGGCATCCCAGAATGTTTGCCGTATAAGAGGACACAGTCCCACCCACACTCAAAAAGAGGGCATCGTCAAGGACGTAACTCATAGAGGGTCTTCTTAGCGTATGTTGCCCACAATGGACCTTCCTCTTTACTCTAATCCGGTGTTACTTCCCAGGAGGGATAGAAGTTAACCTCTTTAGAAATCGTCTTAGCATCTGTGGTAAATAGGAGGATAACCACGCATTTTTGTCTTTCTCCAGTGGAATTTCTGTATTGTGACCTGGCGTCCATGAGGTCCATTCAGCAGTTCGTCCAGAGGTTCAAGATGAAGAAAATCCCACTCCACGTACTGGTCAATAACGGTGAGTTCTGGTGAAATCCAGAGGTTAATTAAGACACAGACGCAAGCTCTAGCGGTCCCTTGGGAAAGCGGGATTCCCAAGGAAATATATGTTGCAATGATTGCCACTGCTTGGTTCTACTGATGTGTTTGGCTTTCGTTATCAGAATAATCAATTTTAGGATGTTGCTTTGAAATGATGTAAAGTGTGATGATGTGTCCTGTGGATTTGATAACTTGGACAGGTCCACTTGGGCTAAGATGTATGAGGGACATGCAAAGGGCTGGGTGTTTTCACAAGGGTTATTTTATTAAAGCCTCAGTGTGTTTCCATGACAATCGTCATCTGGGCTCCAGACCGTCACGCCCAACTGTCTCTTGACGTCATCCTTACAGCCAGCACTCTTCAAACGTACCTGTGGAGTCCACATCTCCCCTCCCCCTGCCTTCCACCCACCTCCTGGCCACGGACCACCCAGAGCCCTGTTGTCAGCCACGCTGAGCTCTTAAGAGCGTTGGAAACACGTCTGCTTTCTCCCTTCCCTGCCCTTTTCCCTGCCTCTTTCTCTCTTCCGCTGCTACAGTCACCTTGTTTCATACAAGTTCATCCAAACTCTCCACAGAGAAACACAATGATTAACTTCTCCAAACAATAAATGTAGAGAACGAAAACTATTGTAAGCCTCCTGGAAAACATTTGTGCTGGTAGAATTTAAATTCAAGTCTGAATTTGCTTTCAGACTTGGAGAATCCAAAGGAGGTAAATAGTTAAATTGATACAGTAGAGACTTCCCTGGCGGTCCAGTGATTAACGCTCTGTGCTCCCAATGCAGGGGGCACGGGTTCAATCCCTGGTCGGGGAACTGAGATCCCGCATGCCGCACAGCGTGGCCAAAAATAATTTAATTAATTAATTAAAACAGTAGAAGGAATCGACATAAAAGTGAGTTACAGCCACTGTACTTTTTTCCCAAGTAGATAAAACATTTGTCAAATTATTTGTATTTTGGTTTTTTTTAATGTCTTTTATTCTGTTTCTAAGATTTTCTCTTTTCCAGTGTTTTTAAGCAATTTTATGGATTCATTTATTTATTTTGGTCACGCCCCGTGGCTTGTGGGATCTTAGTTCTCCGACCAGGGATTGAACCCAGGGCCACGGCAGTGAAAGCGCTGAGTCCTAACCACTGGACTGCCAGGGAAGTCCCAAATTATTCGTATTTTGGATGGCAGAGAAAACTAGGACCCTGTGATTATACTGAGCCGCCCCTGGATAATCCAGGGTCATTTTCGCATCTAAACATCCTTAAGCTAATCCCTTCTCGGAAGTCCCTTCTGCTGGTGCCCCTTTTTCGGAGGGACCCTACGCGCAGTGCCGGGGATTAGGATGTGTGGACACATCTCAAGGCGAGGGAGCGTCGTTCCCCCTCTTGAGGCCGTGACACTGTCCATCTGATTCTGGCTCCCGAGATCTGCTTGTTGTCATTTCCTCACCTTTCTCTTTGTCTTGCGTATTCTATCTTTCTCCCGTAATACTAATGGGGTTGGCGGTCAGGGTCAGATAGAGATACTGCTGTTCAATCCACTTGTTTAATTAGAAATTCCCACTTAAGGGAAATGCACGGGATATAAACTGTGTCTCCAAAGCTACACGTATGCATCTGTGGCTTTTTTTTTTACATCTTTATTGGAGTATAATTGCTTTACAATGGTGTGTTAGTTTCTGCTTTATAACAAAGAGAATCAGCTATACATATAAATATATCCTCATATCCCCTCCCTCTTGCGTCTCCCTCCCTCCCACTCTCCCTATCCCACCCCTCCAGGCGGTCACAAAGCACCGAGCTGATCTCCCTGTGCTATGCGGCTGCTTCCCACTAGCTATCTACCTTACGTTTGGTAGTGTATGTATGTCCATGCCATTCTCTCGCTTTGTCACAGCTTACCCTTCCCCCTCCCCGTATCCTCAAGTCCATTCTCTAGTAGGTCTGTGTCTTTATTCCTGATGTGTGGGTACCTATGAACCACCTACAACTAATACCATTTCCCTCTACTTAGCCCGGCAAAGTACTCTGCGTGTCGTTAATGCTGGCAGCTCTTCTGGGAAGGTTCAGAATGAATTTAACGTACGCTCGGTTGGTATTTTTCAAGTTCGCCAAAATGATTATGCCTTAGACCTCTTTGCAGAAATAAATGCTTTCCAAGGACATGGCCACTCGGGATCCTCAGCCCTGGGGTGGGGTTCCTTTGGTGGGTGTTTATCTGTGTCCTCCTTGATTAGAAAGAAAACATTATAAGTTGCCACACGTACCGGTGAGTTACATGGAGGGGCCGTGGAGACGTGTGGAGCCACACATCTTCTTCCCACGTTAAATCTAACACCCTCAGGAATCAGTGACGGCAGCGCGTGCCCCGTATGCTGCCATCGTGTAGGATTCCTGACATTTTACAGACACAGGCACAACAGAACTGAATATCCACTGAGGGTCTTTTCTGCAGGTTCAGTACAGCCTTCCATCTGCCAGGAAGTAGGGGAAATTATGCATCTCAAATCTGATGCCTTTCTCCAACGGATCTCTGCTTTGGGTCAACAGAATTTTAGTGAGAAATATTTGCCGCAGTGGAGAGAGCTCTGGGGAGAATACCGTAGGCAAGACCTACCAATGTGTTTTCCATAATGCACCCTCGCCCTTAAGTTGCTGGGGCTTTTTAAAAAATAAATTTATTCATTTTATTTGTTTATTTTTGGCTGCGTCGGGTCTTCATTGCGGTGCACGGGCTTCTCATTGCGGTGGCTTCTCTTGCTGTGGAGCACGGGCTCTACGTGCATGGGCTTCAGTAGTTGTGGCTTGTGGGCTCTAGAGCGCAGCCCCAGTAGTTGTGGCGCACGGGCTTAGCTGCTCCGCGGCATGTGGAATCTTCCCGGACCAGGGCTCGAACCCGTGTCCCCAGCATTGGCAGGCGGATTCTTAACCAGTGCGCCACCAGGGAAGCCCAAGTTGTTGTTGTTTTTAAAGGGAAAGCACTTTAAGTAATTTTATTTAGTTTATATACAATGCTCTGTTGACCGTTCTTTTTTTTTTTTACGTGAAGTATAGTTAATTTACAATGTTGTGTTTCAGGTGTACAGCAAAGTGACTCAGTGATACACACACACACACATATATATGTGCTATTTCAGATTCTTTTCCATTATAGGTTATTACAAGGTGGTGAATACAGTTTCCTGTGCTCTACAGTAGGTCCTTGTTGTTTATTTATTTTATATATAGTAGTGTGTATCTGTCAATCCCAAACTCCTAATTTATCCCTCCCCCCGACCCTTTTTCCTTTGGTAGCCATAAGTTTGTTCTCTATGTCTGCGAGTCTGTTTCTGTTTTATAAATAACTTCATTTGTATAATTTTTGAGATTCCACATATAAGCGCTATCATTTGACATTTGTCTTTCTCTGTCTGACTTAGTTCACTTAGTGTGATCATCTCCAGGTCTATCCATGTTGCTGCAAATGGCATTATTTCATTCTTTTTTGTGGCTGAGTCATATCCCATTATATATGTGTGCCACATCTTCTTTATCCGTTCATCTGTCCATGGACACTTAGGTTGCTTCCATGTCCTGGCTACTGTAAATAGTGCTGCAGTGAACATTGGGGTGCATGGATATTTTCACATTATGGTTTTCTCTGGATATATGCCCAGGAGTGGGATTGCTGGATCATATGGTAGCTCGATTTTAATTTTTTAAGGACCCTCCATACTGTTCTGCATAGTGGCTACACCAACTTCCGTCCCCACTAACAGTGTAGGAGTGTTCCCTTCTCTCCACACCGTCTCCAGCATTTATCTGTAGTGCCCTTGAGTTTTGAGATGACTCCAGTCATCGTACGGTGGTCCCGTGTTCCTTTTCTCTGCAGATTTTAAACCCCACATGCATGACTCTCGGGAAGGTAGTGTGTCTCTGGAAACCAGGACAGAGTTGCATTTGGACCTGGGGAGGCTTGCTGCTGGACCTCTTTTCACACCCTCTCTCTTCTTCAGAGAATCTCATCCGCACGTTGGCTGACCTTCAGCCCAGATTTAACTCCTTCATCCAGATCTTTCCGCTGAACTCAGCACCTCTTGTTTTTGGTCAGTGCCCCAGAGACACCTCAAGGCGACAGAACCAGTGTGGGATTCCTGAGCCCCTAAAGGACACTGGCTCTTGGGAAAATCCATTTCCTTACTGTTCCCAGCTTTGTTGTCCAAATTCCTTAGCTCGTGGCCCCTTCCTGCATCTTCGAAGCGAGCACCACAGCACCGTCACATCGCCCTCTCCCTCCAACCTCTGCCTCTGTCCTCACACCTCCTTCTCTGAGTCTGACCCCCTGCCTCCCTGCTATAAAGGACTGTGAAATTACACTGGGCTCACCCAGGGTCAGCGCCCCAGGTCAAGGTCATTAATGTAATCATATCTGTAGACTCCCTTTTGCCAGGTCAGGTGGCATAGTCACAGGTTCTACAGAGTAGAACAACATTTTGGGGAACATTATTCTGTCCACCACACCCACCTTCTTGGTGATTCACACGCAGGAACCATACAGTGATAAGAGCCCTTGACCTCATGCAAATCATTCTCTAGGCAAGGAGACAAATGTTAAACAAAGACTTATTCTGTGAAATGCCTGACCCTAGAAAATGCCTCTTACAGCGTGACACAGGGTCGTGTAAAGAGAAGACGGCATCATTAGGTGTGATTAAATTAAATGCCACGCGTGGGATTTCCCAGCCCGGACTCCTCCGAACGCCATTTCCCAGAGTCGGAAATGGGAGTCCAGTTATTACAGGACGATTGGCTGAAATCACACGTGGTGTTCACTCCTGTCGTGTGGTACCCTTTATCTTTCAAAATGTTGGCCGGGTTGGGCACATTCTTGGCTCTGGGGGGGTTTCTTCTGCGGACTTAGGACGGTGCTTCTCGGAACCCCATCTGGGTCCCTGTAGGGAGGAGCCCGGTTCTGTAGGACTTGGAAGTAACAGCCTCTGTGGCTTCAGACAGAAACTTCCAGGAACGATGTGCCCTGGGGCGGAGGTTATACTGGTGTGCATAATGGATGCCCACTCCCCGCGGTGCTGGGCAGGAAGGCTGTCGGGTCCCTCAGAAAGAGGATCCCTGCTTTGCAGAGCCTCTGTGCCTCTTGGAGATGCCGCAGGACCACAGAAGTGTTGGCGCCCCCTGGACTTAGGAAGGGGCTTCCCCCTCTGGTACCCAGGATGGGTGGACGGCTCCAGGGATAAATGCCTCTCGGGCCAGGGGTTAGCCAGGAGGGTCCAGTCCAGACTGAGAATGGATTCATTACCAGCCCAGTGTGCCCGGGGCTCGGGGCAGACTTAGCTGATTTGGGGGAAGTGAAGGATCTTCTCATTCATCTCGTGGCTTGGTTTGTACACCAGGGTTTATCTTTGCTGTGTTCAAACGACAGTTCTGAAGGGACGGATATGGGGGAGATTCTGAGTCAGCAGGTGCCACGGGGCTTCCCAACTACAGGACTTCTCAGAGGGGAGCCCTGTCGATGGTACTGTTGGTGTCCAGGAGGGTCTGCAGAGTTTCTGAAAACGATATGCCTGGGACCCTCCTCTGGGATATTAACTACCGACCCCCTCCCCGCCCCAAGGTGATGGGTTCGGAGGAGTTGGGTTAATAGGACAAACTCCTGTTCACCCATCAACTCTCATGGAAAACAGCCCCAGCTGTGTCCCACAGAGAAGACGTCCAAGGGCCACGTCTAGCTAGACTCCGTGCTTTGCATTTCTAAATTTTATTCCTAAAGAGAGCCATCAGGATTTTGCAAACGTTTGGTGTTTCAGATGCGGAATATTTCTGCACTCGCTAGCGTGACATAAATAGAACCAGACCGCCTCTCTCTGGCTGTGGGGAACTCAGGAGAGAAGCTGAGGATTTATCCAACCCAAGAATGATCTGCGTCCTGCCGAGCTGGTCAATATTTATCATTTATTCACATCCATACTGATTTATCTCGTTTCCCATCCGTGTGCCAGCACTCGGGTAGATTGGTAACCAGCCCTCAGGACTTCAGTTTTAGCCTTGTAGGAGTTGTCCCCGTAACGCGCGTGGATATATTTCTCAAGATCAAGAATTACTAAAAATTATGTTTTTCTCTCCAAATCAATATGTCGGTGGTAACCCTGAAAAATCACAAAGATGCTTGCCTGGCCAGGTACGTAGGAGCCCAGTTTTCGGTATAGTTCTTCATTCGTTCATTAATTTGTATCCTACGTCAGCATGGAGAACCAGGGACCAGGTACACTTAGAGCCAGTCTTCCCGGCAGTGGCCGCCATGGCCTTGGCACCGACAGGGTGGTCAAGAAAGCAGGGATTCGGGGCCCAGTTCTCGGGGGAGGGGCGCAGATGCCCGAATACTTTCCTTATTTATGTGCTCGGCGTTTCCTCCGAGGAAGAGGCGACTGATGTGTCTCTTGGGAGACCGGTGACTCACCGTGGGTGCCTTTATCCTTGGAGGGTTGGATGTGGATATGTGTGGACCACCATCGGCGCCTTCTGTTTCTCTCCCGGGGTTTGTGTCTCCCCGAGGGAACCGTTGCCCGCTGTGTCGTGCTTTCTGGGGCGCTCCTCCTGCCTTTGGGAGCGGAAGGCGCCTCTGCTGGTGGGGGAGCTCGCAGGGCTGTTGGACGTGATGGACCCAGATTCCATAAGTGCCACGGGAGTACGGGAGGCTGCCCATCCCGTGTCCCTGTTCAAGGGCCTCCTTCTTCCAAAGCCCTTGCTTTGGTGAGCATCCAGGAAGGGGGTCCAAAGATGCAGTGGTTTTCTAATTACCCAAATGCTCCAGCATCACTTAATTCAGGAGCTCTTTTTTAAAATAAATTTTTATTGGAGTAGAGTTGATTTACAATGTTATGTTAGTTTCATGTGTACAGCAAAGTGCATCAGTGATACATGTACGCACCCTTTTTTAGATTCTTTTCCCGTATAGGCCATTATAGAGTATTAAGTAGAGTTCCCTGTGCCCTACAGTAGGTCCTCGTTGGTTATGCGTTTTAAATATAGCAGTGTGTACGTGTCAATCCCAATCTCTCAATTCATCCCCGACCTTCCCCCCTTGGTAACTATCAGTTTCTTCTGTGTGTCTGTATCTGCTTTGCACGTAAGTTCATCTCTACTGTTTTTCTAGATTCCACGTAGACGTGACGTCATATGGTATTTGTCTTTCTCTGTGTGACTTACTTCACTCAGTATGATCACCTCTAGGTCCAACCATCTTGCTGCAAATGGTGTTATGTCATTCTTTTTCTATGTCTCAGTAATATTCCATTGTGTATATGTACCACATCTTGTTTATCCGTTCCTCTCTTGATGGACACTTAGGTTGCTTCCATGTCTTAGCTATTGTAAACAGCACTGCTGTGAACATCGGGGTGCGTGTGTCTTTTCGAACCAGAGTTTTGTCCAGATATATGCCCAGGAGTGGGATTGCTGGAGCTGGTAGCTCTGGTAATTTTTAGTTTTTTAAGGAACCTCCATCCTGTTCTCCATAGTGGCTGCACCAACTTACATTCCCACCAACAGTGTAGGAGGGCTCCCTTTTCTCCACGTCCTCTCCAGCGTCCATGATATATAGACCTCTTGATGATGGAGCCGTTTTATCCTCAGACGGAATGGGATGGGTTTTAGCCCCTTCGCTGTGTGCGAGGCGCAGTGAGTCGATGCTGAAATTGTCTCCTTTTCAGAAAGGTTTTCTGGGTGGGAGGGAGATGCTGCTTTTGAGGCACCCTCCCCGAGAGGACGCATGCTTCTGCTGCCTCACTTTGATGTCTTTTTGGAAACAGTGCAACACAGGAGCTCTTAACAGAGTAGGCGTTTCCGATCCCCTGGCCCCAGGTGTCCTGGCTGTGCTTATAGCGGGTCCCCAGGGGGTATTTCTAGTGCGCATAGTTGCTCGTTGCGGAAACATCCTCAGTAAGTGGTGGCATCTCTGCCGTGGCCGTGGGGGCGTGGGGCGGTCTGTCCTCTGTGGTGACAGGGAGATGACAGTGTTGGGAATACAGTACGAGGCTGACCTGTGGACCTGTCCACGTGATGCTCTAGCCAGTGTTTTCTCCATTGACTTAAGGATGATTTGGGACACACTCATGTGCTCTTTGAAGCGCGACATTTTCACTGGCCCAGGATGTGACTGTGTTCGGTACCCCTAAGCACTCAGCCCCAGCACCCGGGTCCTGCTGGGCTGACAAACACCTGGGTTCATTGCCACCCCCGGTCCTGCCTCAGATCACAGGCTTCCCTCCATCTATAGATTTTCCCTGAGACACATGGGCACCTCCTTTCCTGGTCGCGTTCTGTAGGTGGATTCAGAACCCTCATCCCTTTCCAGAATCTTCTATCCTTTTTTCCGAACATTTTTGCATTCCTCTGTTGACTGCCTTGGTTGCCTGCTTCCAGACGTCTTCACTTTTGCGTTTTTAGTTCCACTGATGGTAAAGTCTCTGGATTCCAAATTTGCGGCAGACCCCAGCTCTGGAGGTAGGTTTCGTGGTCAGCCCTGGACTGATGGTGGATTGTCTGCAAGAGTTTTCTAAGATGTTCCTCGTGTTCTGGACTTAAACCTTCATGTAGCCATTGGGCACCAGCTAGAGTATACCCTTCTCTCTCTCCCTCTCTCCCTCTCTCCCTCTCTCCCTCTCTCCCTCTC
>NW_020174373.1:299804-306791 GCF_003031525.2 Neophocaena asiaeorientalis asiaeorientalis | reverse complement strand
CCACCTCTCTCCCTCTCTCTCTCTCTCTCTCTCTCTGTGTCTTTATCTCTCTCTGTCTCTCTCTCTCTCTCATTCCCTGCCCCTCTCTTTTCCCCCGTAAGGCAAATAACTCTCTCTCATCCTCTCCTGATTGGGACACATCTATTTTTTTTCCTTCTCTATAAGGAATAACACATGGTTTATTTTTAAGTGAAAGACTTCATTTTGAATAATAATATACATATCGTTCATGCCATTTACTTTTCATGGTGCGTCACTATATATGGAAGTAGACAGAGAAAAAAATAAACGTTAGAAATACCTAAGCATGGAAATACACAGGCAAAGAAGACATTTGATACATCTCCATGAACAAGCATCATCGGCCAGTATCCATTAGAAAAGCATGAAAACCATGCAGAGAGTCTGCCCACATCCCAGCAGGCAAGTGCAAACAGTACATGTTATAGTTTCTTGGATACAAAACGTATACGTTTTCTTTGGATTGGAAACATCCTACAGACGAGTGGCTTGGCTTTTCTATGCAAGGCAAAAATTATCTATAGAAGTAAAAACAGTGGGGGAATTTCCTGGCAGTGCACTGGTTAAAACTCCGTACTTTCACTGCCAGGGCTCGGGTTCGATACCTGGTCGGGGAGCTAAGATCCCATAAGCTGTGTGGCACAGCCGAAAAATTAAAAAAAAAAACACAGGTACAAAGCGTAGAAGCCATCTGTGACGATGAGATATTCCAGGCCACAGACGTGTGTCCACTCACCAATCAAATGCATCCATCAACGAGCAGATTGTTTTGGGGGTGCACTGTGCAGCTTTGCGGGATTTTAGTGCCCAGCCCAGGGATCGAACCCGTGCCCCCTGCAGTGGAAGCGTGGAGTCCCAACCACTGGACCTCCAGGGAAGTCCCTAGCAGATATTTTTTTATGGCTTATTTTACTATGTGTCAGTTCGCAGAGGCTGCTGTTTTCACGGATGGTCACTAACAAGGGTGACCATGTGAAGCCCTGACATGACATCGTCCCTTTATCCATTTAAAAAATACAAGTGCAGCGACGTGGGTGAACCTTTAAAATCTCTCCCTCAGCATGCTCCAGACGTTCAGTAAATATTGTTGCAGTTAGATCTGCTACCCAGGGAGCTGTCTAGGACATTTTGCTTTAAAAATGGAAACCAGGGACTTCCCAGGTGGTCCAGTGGTTAAGACTCCGCCTTCCAATCCAGGGGATGTGGGTTCCATCCCTGGTCGGGGAACTAAGATCCCACAGGCCTTGTGGCCAAACAACCAAAGCATAAAACAGGAGTCATATCGTTACAGATTCAATAAAAGAAATTTTAAGAAAATGGTCCACCTTAAAAAAAAAAAAAAAAAAAAGAAACCGGAGTGATTATTCTCAGCATCTCACTTTATTGTGGGCTTAGTCGTGGGCAGGGACCCCGGGAGTTTTTTGGGGGTCCAGCCTCCATGGGGCTGTAGCCCTCACACAGCTTCCCCGGTGGATGAACCCCAGGATGGGCTAGACGCTTCTGGAACACGGTGGGTGGGCAGCTGTGTGCATGGCCGCGATGTCCTTGCTGTTGCTTTAAAAATATGTTTTCCCTAACGATGCTATTTCCGCCCAGTCCTTGCTCAGATGACTGTGATGATTTCCCAACTCACCTTGAACTCGTGCTGTGCCCAGAGCATCCTCACTGTTGCTCGGGGTCAGTGAGTTTCTGCTAGAATCTGTCAGCAGAGCTTGTATGCAACAACGATCCATGTTGGCATGTCCCCAGGGCTGCGTCATTGCCGCACATGTCCTGTCTTGTACATTCTCGTTAGGAAATACGTAATACGGAGTGGGACGGATGGAATAGGTACAGCCTCAAGGAAATCGGGGAGGGGTTGCCCTTCAGCTCAGGTCACCACGAAGCGGACCACGGGTGCCCCAGCGAACATGAACACGGATGAGTCCGGCTGTTCTGCCCCAGCGGGGTGACATTCAGAGTTGGTGCAGCTGTTCCAATGTCTGGCTGACCCGAGCCTCCTGGCTGTTTTCTCTGCTGTCAACGTGCAAGGAATCAAAGATTATAGTAAGGAAGTAACAACCACCACCAGCTTCCTTTTATTATATAATGAATGTTACCCTCAACTCACCAGGTGGAAGCCTGGGAAGTCGCTGTGGGTTAACACCCCCAGATTCAGGCCATAATTCCTGCTGACCCCATATCCCCTTCAAATGCCCCTGCTCCGTGATGTGGGGCATTTTCCAATGGATTTTGACACTTGGAAGGGCATGTCTAGTGGCTGCCAGTTTGTCCCAGGAGATGGAGCTCTCTAGCCTGGACTTGGCCGTTTCAGCGTGCACAGACCACTCCCCCATCCTAGTGGCTCAAAGTAACCGTCTCCTTTTTTATTTTTTATTTATATTTACTGAAGTACAGTGGATGTATGATATTATATGAGGTACAGGTATATAATATAGCGATTCACAACTTCTAAACATTATACTCCATTTGTAGGTATTATAAAATATTGGCTGTGTTCCCCGTGCTGTACGTATGTCCTTCTAGCTTATTTATTTTATGCATAATAGCTTGTTCCTCTTTACTCCCCTTCCCCTATCCTGCCCCTCCCCCCTTTCCTCTCCTCACTGGGAACCACTAATTTGTTCTCTATACCTGTGAGTCGGCTTCTTTTTTGTTATATTCACTAGCTTGTTGCCTTTTTCAGATTCCACATATAAGTGATATCCTATAGTATTTGTCTGCCTTATTTCACGAAGTATAATGATCTCTAGGTCCATCCACGTTGCTGCAAACGGCGTGATTTCATTCTTTTTTCTGGCTGAGTAATATTCCATTGTGTATATGTACCACATCTTCTTTATCCATCCCTCTGTCTTTGGACACTTAGGTGGCTCCCACGTCTTGGCTATCGTAAACAGTGCTGCTATCAAAACAACCATTGTGCTTGCATTTTGGGCAGTCATCACTCTGGGCCTCCCATGGGGTTGCACCTGGGTCGCCGTTGTCTGACGGGTCAGCCAGGGCCAGACGTCCAGGGTGGCTTTCTCCTGTGGCGGGAAACTGGTCCTGCCCGTCGCCTGGCCTCAGCTGAGCTGGTCGACCAGATTCCCACGTGCGGTCTCCTCACCAAAATAGTGATCTTAGAACTGCCAGCCTTCTCTAGTGAAGCTGGCTGTGCCCAGAAAGACAGAATTCTGAAAACCGGAAGCTCTGGGGTCTTTCTGAGCATATGCCCTTGGACGTCGTACGACATTGTCACTGCCACTGCATTCGACTCATGACAGCAGAGTTCATGAGGCTGCCAGGATTTGAGGAATGCGACCCAGACTCCGTCTCCTGAGGAAACGGGTGTCATACGAATGTGCAGGCTGGTTGTTCGGCTGCTTGGAGGCCGCTGTCCCTTTCAACCAGCCTCACATCAGCCAAGTGCCCTGGATGCATGGGTCTGTCCTGTGCTGAGGGCTGCCTGCGCTGCAGGCACTGACAGAGCTCATTGGTCCAGCTTCGTCCACTAACTTAGGCGATCAAGGAAACACATCACCAGGGAAGTGCGTGCGTTTTCTCTAAATGCCAGACCTTATGTCCACGTGGCAACCAAAAAGCCTGTGTTTCTTCTGGATGACTTCTGAACGGCACCCTGGCATGCTCTTCAGAAACATTTTTCAAAGTAAAAAAAAGTTTTAATTTATTTTGGCCGTGGCATGTGGGATCTTAGTTGCCCAACCAGGGATCGAACCCACGTCCCCTGCATTGGAAGGTGGATTCTTTTTTTATTTTTTTATTTTTTGCGGTACGCGGGCCTCTCACTGCTGTGGCCTCTCCCGTTGCGGAGCACAGGCTCTGGACGCGCAGGCTCAGCGGCCATGGCTCACGGGCCCAGCCGCTCTGTGGCATGTGGGTTCTTCCCGGACCGGGGCACGAACCCACGTCCCCTGCATCGGCAGGCGGACTCTCAACCACTGCGCCACCAGGGAAGCCCGGAAGGTGGATTCTTTACTGCTGGACCTTCAGGGAAGTCCAGAAACATTTTTTTTTATACCTTACTTTTTATTGACTACAAGACAACATTTTAGAATATTTTTGAGCCTAATATCATATAATCTCAACAAATTCATTTGAGTGTGAAAATCGTAACAAAGTGTCTCATCTCAGAATGACACAAGTTTAGAGACCAAACATGCTGGAGCGTGTAGGTCTGTAGCTGAGAAAACCTATTTTTGGTTACATAGTGGTCCTGGGGAAAAAGAGAATCGTAGGGTTTAGAGTTAAAATAATGGGTTTTAGTTCTGTAGTAACCTAAATGGGAAAAGAATTTGAAAAAGAATAGATACACATATATGTGTCACTGAATCACTTTGCTGCACACCTGACACCAACACAACATTGTAAATCAACTGTACCCCAATATAAAAGTTAAAAATAAAATCATCCTTTGACCTAAAAAAACAAAAGGATTTTTAGTTCTAATTCTGTCATTTACTGGCTGTGTGAACTTTGCCAAGCCACTTCTTCTTTATGTTGTTTTAATGGAAAGGCATTTTATTTTAAATATAGCTGTGTGAACCTGTCAGTCCCAAACTCCCAATCTGTTTTGTTCATCGAATTTTAGTGGCTGTAGGTATATTTGAACACACACTCCGTTGGGTGCCTAAGACACGTATAGCTCGTTTTTCTCGTGTCTGTGGCCTCTGTCCATGCGGTGCCATACTCATGATGTTTGACAGTCATCAGCGCAGGGGATAAACTTTCAACAGCCCGGAGGTTTTTGGGGAGAGCTGGGTGTGGAGGGAAGAGGTAGGTGTGGCCAGGATGCGTGTGAGGGTGACACACCACACACCTGAACTCCCCGTCTTCTCGTTTCTGCGTCGGGAGCCGCATCTTCCGTCACGGTTCCTCTTCCATCCTTGTCTGTGGAAGCTGCCATCAGCCTGCAGCCTCCCTACAGCTTTGTTTTTTTAATATCACCACCTTGCAACACCGAGAGCACTTGGCTGGCTCTGTGAAAGCTAGAGCCTGAATCAGATGTTTTCTTGCCTCAGGGACCTCAGAACCTGCAGTGGGGATGTGTGGGGTCGTGAGACCTACCCGGGACCTGAGTGTGGAGGGACGTGCTGTGTGGCCCGGGAGGGGCCTTGCAATGCAGCTGGGAAAACTGTCCACACATACAGTTACTCAGACATGAATGCGTATATGGAGAATGCTATGTAGAAATGCATACACAGGCACATACAAATATATATATACACACACATATACAAATACAAAATGTATACATATAGAAGTACACATCCATATAAAATACACATCAACAAACACGTATACAAATGTGTATATGGAGAATTACATGTAGAAATGCATACACAGGCATATACAAATATATATGTATACCTGTACGAGTACATCCACATAAAATACACACACATCGGGCTTCCCTGGTGGTGAAGTGGTTGAGAGTCCACCTGCCGATGCGGGGGATGTGGGTTCGTGCCCCGGTCCAGGAAGATCCCACATGCTGCGGAGCAGCTAGGTCCGTGGGCCATGGCCGCTGAGCCTGCGCGTCCGGAGCCTGTGCTCCGCAACGGGAGAGGCCACGGCAGTGAGAGGCCCGCGTACCGCAAAAAGACACAAAAAAAACAAAAAACACACATCAACAAACACATACATATATACAAATGCATATACAGAGAATTACGTATAGAAATGGATATACAGCCACATACAAATGTACGTATGCATATGTAAATACAAATATATGTCTATACATCCATGTAAATAAACATATCAACATAAACATATACACGTATGCAAATGCATATACCCAGAGCAGTGTATACACATGCAAGTACAAAGACATGTATATACACGTGCAAAAATATATGTGCATAAAAGTCACCCATATATGCAAAACAACTTGCAAATGCAAATATATGCAAATACAAAAGCCTGTGTGGACGAATATACAACTGGAAATACACGTGGTCATGCATTACCCATAAGCACGTGCAAATGCATAGTTGACTTGAGCACTTACACATAGGCAAGTAACTGCTCACACACTCACAAATACGCACACATACGCACAGGCACATGTTCTGTGCAAGTGCAGGCATTCACGCAAGTACATATACACATGCATCTACCGTATATGCAAAAGACAACACGTGTATGAGTCGATAGGCGCTTGTAAACATGCATGCAAATACACAAACGTGTATGTATAAATGTGTGCGTGCGCAAATACATACGAACACATACGATTCCATGCACACGCACACACACCTAGACACACACATAGACAAACACACGTGCAAGTCCGTTGGCTGCTCTAGGAGATGGAACCATATGGGCCGGGCATGTGTTCTGCCCATCACCTGTGTCCTGGCCTCTGTGGGAGGGACTTGGGGACAGGGATTTGGATGACTTTTGCCCCCCACCGGAGGGCAGGCTTGGGTGTCCCAAACTGACGGGTTGAACGAACGGAGCCCCAGGACATGCCTCACAAATGTGTTTATGGACCAATGGCCGACGGGCTGGCTGGGGCCTGCTGGGGCCTGCAGTTCCCCAAAGGACACCTGAGGGGCTGCCGTGGCAACGTGGGTTTGGGGATCAGTGTTCTGTCCACCTGCCTGTGGACCATAGGTTAGCGTCACCCCCTGGTGTCCCAGCTGTGCTGCCCACGCCTCAGACCAGGCCCCTGGCATCTGTGGATGGCTCTTCCCATCCAGAAGAGTGACCGGCCCGGGGGACACTGTTGGGAGACTCAGGACAGTCTCACTTTCTGGGGGGTCCTGCTCTTTTGTCATCATTTACAAGCTCGGGCCATCGAAGGGCAGAGTTTGAGAGCAGGAAGGGGTCTTGTTGGTCTTTTGGCATCTTCCCCACCGTGTACAGAGCAGGAAACTGAGGCAGGAAGGTGGGGCAGCAGCCAGGACCAGAGCTACCCTCCTGGTGCTGGGCAGGTGCCCCATCCACCTGGGGGGCAGT
>NW_020174373.1:171612-299765 GCF_003031525.2 Neophocaena asiaeorientalis asiaeorientalis | reverse complement strand
CATCCCATCCCATCCCATCCCATCCAGCCTCATCTTATATTCTTCCATCCTCATCCCATGTCACCTCATCCCACCTCATCTCCTCCCATCCCATCCCATCCCATGTCATCCCATGTTATCCAAACCATGTCATCTCCCATCCCACCTCATTCCATCCCATCTCATCCCATCCTACTTCATCCCGTCCCACTTCATCCTGTCCCATCTCTTCCCATCCCACCTCATCTCATCCCATCTCTTCCCATTCCACCTCCCCCCACCTCATCCCATCCCGCCTCCTCCCATCTCCTGCCATCCTCATCCCATTTCCTCCTGTCTCACCGTCCCTGAACCCTCCTGTGTCCCCAGCTGGTGTAATGATGGTGCCACAGGGGACCACCGAGGACGGCTTTGAGGAGCACTTTGGTGTGAACTACCTGGGGCACTTCCTGCTGACCAACCTCCTCCTGGACACCCTGCGGGAGTCGGGTGCCCCCGGCTGCAGCGCGAGGGTGGTGACCGTGTCCTCGGCCACGCACTACGTCGGGGAACTGAACTTGGACGACCTTCAGAGCAGGTGGGTGCCAGTCGCCAGGGGTCTCGGGTGCTGCCAGGACGGTCAGGGTGACCCGTCACTACGACGCACTGGGCGGGGTGCTCGTCCCAGGTGATGGCGGTTCACACCCCGAAACGTTTGTAAATCAACCTGTGTCGAGGTGAAAGCTGTGTTGACTAACACAGGCAGACCTGGGAGATGCTGCGGGTTTGCTTCCAGACCGCAGCAGTGGAGCAAATATTGCGGTAAAGCAAGTCACACGAACTTTTCTGCTCCGAATGCATCTAAAAGTGCTGCTGACACTACACTGCGGTCTAGTAAGTGTGCGGTAGCATCATGTCTGTAAGAACAGTGTACACACCTTTAACAAATACCTTCTTGCTAAAAAATGCTAACCGTCCTCTGAGCCCACAGTTAGTCATAATCTTTCTGCAGTGGTAACATCCGAGATCCCTGATCAGAGATCACTGTAGCGAATAGAATAATAATGGAAAAGTTTAAAATACTGCGAGAATGACCAAAATGGGACACAGAGACACAGAGCGAGCAAATGATGTTGGAAAAATGGCGTCAGTAGACTTACCCGACATGGGGCCGCCCCAGACCTTCAGTGTGTAAAAGAAATGCAGTATCGGTGAAGCGCAGTAAAGTGAGGTCTGCCCGTATTAATAACGGTTTGCTAACTGGCACTCACACATCCATATCAGTCTATTTATATTTATGCTTGGAGGTAAATCCTTTTATTATAATTCGTCATTTTACACTTGAGGAAACTAAGAAGGATGTATTTAAAAAATTTTATTTAATTGAAGTATAGTTGATTTACAATGTCGTGTTCATTTCTGGTGTACAGCGGAGTGATTCCGTTACACACATATATACGTTTTTTTCCCTATTTTCCATGATGGTTTATCCCAGGATACTGAGTAGAGTTCCCTGTGCTCTACAGTAGGACCTTGTTGTTTATCCATCCTAAATGTAACAGTTTGCACCTGCTATCCCTCCCTGACCCCACCTCCTCCTTGGCGGCCACAGGTCTGTTCTCTGTGTCTGTGAGTCTGCTTCTGTTTGGTAGATAAGTTCCTGTGTGTCATATTTTAGATTCCACATATAAGTGCTATCCTATGCTATTTGTCTCAGACGTCTGGTCTCCAGGACTGGGGGAAGATGAAGTCCTGTCGCTTTCAGCCCCCAGTTTGTGAGTCACCTGTGCTGGGGCTGTAGGAGACCTTCAGGGTGTGTGGGTCTCGTGGAGGACCAGCCCTGTGGCCTCTGAGCTGGGCCAGGATGGGTGTCACGGACGCTCTGGGGTCCTGATGGAGTTAACGGACTGACTTCGTTCGCTGCCGTTTCTGAGTTGTCCCCGTTTATTTCTCAGCACGTAGGTGTGCGTAGCCCTTTAGCCAACCCGGTGCTTTCTGCACAGGGCGTGCATAGCAAGGAAGAAAATGAAAAGGCCCCTGAGCCTCTAGAGATTCTAATGTCGCCTCAAGCACTCACACAGCAATGCGGCTGCTTCTCCCCCTGGACTCAACACCCTGTGTTTTAACTCCTGGGGCCCAGTTGTCCCTCAAAGGGGCGTCTTTGGACAGAGTGGTTCTCTCATCGGCATGGGTCCAGGCTCAGGGTCTGCAGAGGGTATAGGATCGCCAAGTGTTTCCTGCATCTGATGGGGGCATGACTCCACACGGCTCGTAAAAAACAGCATCGTGGGCTTCCCTGGTGGCGCAGTGGTTGAGAGTCCGCCTGCCGACGCAGGGGACACGGGTTCGTGCCCTGGTCCGGGAGGATCCCACATGCCGCGGAGCGGCTGGGCCCGTGAGCCATGGCCGCTGAGCCTGCGCGTCCGGAGCCTGTGCTCCGCAACAGGAGAGGCCACAACAGTGAGAGGCCCGCGTACAGCCAAAAACAAAAAACAAAAAAAAAAACCCAGCATCCTGACGAGGGGACCTGTGTATGGGGTGGGGTGCTTCCTTCACGAATATTCTTGTCGTTTTCTCCTTTGAATACGGGTGTAGAAATATGCAAGAGAACGCAGATGTGTGCACCCGTAGCTTCCTTTTTCTAAAATGAAGCTTTTTATGGCATCGCACAAAACTCTGACATTTGCAGAGAAGTAATCTTATGGCCCGCAGGAGTGAGTGTGTCAGGAAGCGGTGGTAACTGCTTCCTGAATTTGTTTACATTTCCCTATGTCGAGTCACATCAAAGGCATCTTCTTGTATCATTTTTTTCCCTAAATGGTTATCCAAAGGGGATGAGACCATTTAGGACCATGGTTTTCAAGGTGGGGTCCCCAGAGCAGCAGCATCTGTATCACCTGAGAAGTGATGGATGATACAGGTAGATGCTCAGACCACACAGCCACCACTTGTGAAATCAAAACTCTGAGGGTGGGAAAACAATCTGACAAAATATATGTACGTATACACACGCACATGTATACACGTATATATGACTGAATCATTTTGTAGTACGCCTGAAACTACCACAATACTGTAAATCTTACTATGTATAAAATGGATAACTAAGGAGAATCTGCCGTATAGCACAGGGAGCTCTACTCACTGCTCTGAGGTGACCTGAATGGGAAGGACATCCAAAAAAGAGGGGACATAGGTATACGTAGAGCTGATTCACTTTGCTGTACAGCAGAAACTAACACAACACTGTAAAGCAACTGTACTGCAATCAAAATTGTTTAAAAAGACAAAGGGTATTTCCTAGCAACCTGCCCCCTCCAGGTAAATCTTATATATACCTTACAGTGTATATTTCACTTGAGACCATGCCACATACAGCCTTTTAATTCTATAATAAACATACAGAAAATTACCTTTAAAAAAAAACCAAAAGAGCCCAACTCACTCTTGTTCTATTTTAAAGGCTTGACAATAGACTGTTAAAATGTTAAAACCGTGTTCAAAACAAAACAGAACAAACTCAGGGTGTGCGGCCAGGCATTGGGAAGTTTAACACGCCCTCTGAGGGGCTCTTAGTGCACGCTGACATTTGAGAACCACTTGGGTTGAAAACATGCTGTCTTTCCGGGTTAAAAAAAAAAAAAAAAAGAGTGAATTCTTGGCTCGCACCTGATGTAGACACCGCTGGTGATGACGGTTAATTGCCAAGATTGATTTGCTGGCTTGGGTAAGGAGCGTTCTTGTCAAGCATAAATCACTTGTAAAAGCATAAAGTGTTCCAAACCCAGGTGGGTTGTTACACACGAGAGGGCTTGTCACCTCTGCCCGGCCGCACTCAGTCCCTCCTCCTACAGAAGAAATTCCAGTGGAAGAGGTGGGCAGAATCTCGGGAAAATTGTAGTCAATGAACAAGACTCGTGATGTAGTGGATAGCTTTGTTAAAAAAAAAAAAAAAAAAGTGATATTTAGTGGGAAGAGGGTAAAAAAGCTGTATACTATTTAAGTAAAAAAATTATATTTAATTTATTTAATACTTGTATATCTATAATATTTAATTATATATAATATGTAAATGATATAAAATATATCACTGCAATATTTATGTAATTATGCAATTATAATTATATGTTTATAGTTATAATTTATGTATATGTGAGAGGGAGAGAGAGACTGACTTTTCTTTAAAGGTATCAACTGTACACAAAGCTCTGTTGCATCTTTTTAAAAAATTGCCACAAATATTATATAATATATAAGTTGCAGGTGTACAACAGAGTGAGTCGCAACTTAAGGTTCTATTCCATTTACAGTTATTGTAAAATATTGGCTATATTCCCTGTGCTGTACAGTATATCCTTGTAGCTTATTTTATTTTTTAAATTATTTATTTTGGCCACATCATGTGGCTTGTGGGATCCTGCTTCTCTGACGAGGAATTGAACCCACACCCCCTGCAGCTGAAGCACAGAGTCTTAACCACTGGACTGCCAGGGAAGTCCCCTTGTAGCTTATTTTATGCATAACAGTTTATATCTCTTACTTCCCTCCCCCTATATTACCCCTCCCCCTATATTGCCCCTCCCCCTTCCCGCTCCCCACTAGAGTTGGACTTGTTTTCAGAAACTACCTCCCATGCTTGGAGGCGCTGACAAGGTTGACCAGCAGGCCAGAGATTCAGGGAAGCGGTGACGTTTGTAGTCTTGAACCTAAAGACTAGGTGACTTAGGTAGAATTTCTGTGCTGTGGTGTTTGAGGCCAAATCCCTTCTTCTTTTGGGGGAACCTCATTCTTTTCCCCTGAAAGTCTTCACCTGATAGGACGAGGCCCACCCACATGGCGGAGACTCTCCTGCTTTACACGCAGGCTACTGGTTTCATGGTTCATCTCCTCTGAAAAATAACTTCCTGGCACCATCTAGAGTGGCACTGGACCAAACACTTGAGCGTGGACACGTGAAATGAACCGTCAGGGGCACAGACGTGGGCAAGGCATTCTGTAGGTGATGCGCCGTGGTGTCCAGGAGATGGGTCGGTCTACTACCCACCCTGCACCCTGACTTGTCTCCGTGCTCAGCCTCCTGCACCCATGGGCACCTCGGGACCCAAGGGACCCTCTGCGGGGGTCGCGTCAGAGGTGCCCCAGCTTCGTGCCAGCCCTGAGGGTGACCGCACGGGAAGACCCCTCTGTACCTCTCCCGGGGACAGCTCGTCCTGCTTGTCCTTGGACCCTCCCCTCTTAATGCAGACAGCTGTTTCCTGGGCTGCCCTTGGCTAGGAAAATGGTACCCTCCTACCTCCTCTCCTTGCACCCAAACCAAAGCGAGTCCGCCATCTTGACCCTTGACCTCAGAAGAGATCAGGAGATTAAGATTTGCTCTTAGTGGCAAAGTTAACAGAACCCTCGGGATGCAGGATTAGGCTACGTCCTGTGTCACCAGCCAAGGTGCTTCTTTGGGTACAAGTGTTGCGTGTCCCTGGGTCTTGTGGCTCCGTCCACAAAGGTCCGGATACAGACCAGGGCTCAGAGTGGACTTGCATAGCATTCCTCACAAGCACACTCTCCTCATGGCTTCCTCTCCCCGCAAGAAGCTTATATCTTATGGGCTTACTTCCTCTGAACGTAGAAAAGTCTCCTTATTTTTCTTGGCTTTCTCTCTCCTCTATTCTTCAGTGGAGTAAATCAGCGAAGTCCACATTTTTATGGTTTGTACCAAGGAACTTTTGCTTTTTTCTTTTTTGGCCACGCCGTGTGGCTTGCGGGATCTTAGCTCCCTGGCCAGGGATCATACTCAGACCACGGCAATGAAAGTGCGAAGTGCTAACCAGTGGACCGCCAGTTCCCAAGTAACTTTTGCTTTTGTAAAACAGTGGTTACTGTATGAGTTTCCTGGGGTGGCCATGACAAAGGACCAGAAATTTGGGTACCTTAGAACAACGGAAAGTTATTGTCTCACAGTCCTGGAGACTGGAAGTGCACGATCAAGGTTGGCTGGTTAGGCAGGGTGGGTCCGTCGTGGAGGCCCTGGGAGGAACCCACCCAGGCTCCGTCTCTTCCAGGCTTCTCTCCAGCTTCTGGAGTTTGCTTTATGGCACGAGTCATATTGGATTGTAGCCCACCCAAACAACCTCATTTTAACTTGATCACCTCTGTAAAGACCCTATTACCAAGGAGGGTCGTATTCTGAGGTTCTGGGGGTTAGGACTCCACAGCATAACCTCTTCTGTTATGGGAAGAGGGGGAAAACAATTCAGCCCACAGCACACACCATTTGTCCTTCTCCAATGGATAGATCCTTAACCTTTTTTTTTTTCTTTTTTGAGGTACGCGGGCCTCTCACTGTTGTGGCCTCTCCCATTGCAGAGCACAGGCTCCGGACGCGCAGGCCCAGCGGCCATGGCTCACGGGCCCAGCCGCTCCACGGCATGTGGGATCCTCCCGGACTGGGGCACGAACCCGTGTCCCCTGCCTCGGCAGTCGGACTCCCAACCACTGCGCCACCAGGGAAGCCCCATCCTTAACCTTTTAAGGCTCACGTTATTTCAGCCTGACTTGCTTTGGAGACGCAGTAATCGTTGACACGTTATGGGCATGGCCCTGTCTTGTGAAAATAGCTGTCTTGCTTTGAGTTGCCCAAACTTAACTTTGGGGCAGCTTTTCACTATTTTATTCATAAGTACGTCTTCACATCCTCGTATATTGTTGGTTGTGGCACCTCTGTGGTGACATGTCATGTTATAAATATGCTGTCCTGCACGAATGTGGTTTTCACTAAACATTTAGCACGTTCAGCGTGTGTCCTGGGACCCCTTACAGGCAGCCAGCACCCTTGCCGTGCCTCTGTGACCAACTCTAGCAGGTGTTCGGATGAGGCTGGAATTCACAGGTGGCCCTGCCGCCTCCCGGGCTGTCTCTGCCGACTTCCCTTCGTGGAAGGACAGAGACTCCTCTTAGCTCACTATACTTTCAGAGGTCCTGGTTGGTGGTCTCTCTTTCCATCTTCCTCCGTCACGTTAAACCTAGGACACCAAGGCAGAATGCGAGGCAGTTGTTCGTCTTGTCAAGGGAAAACTTCAGTTTGGAGCTGAGGGATTATTGCTGACGCGCTGGATATGGGTCCTACTTGCAGACTGATCGTTACCGGGCTCGGCCAGCATCCAAAATGCGCCAACTGGAAACTAGGTTATGGGTAGTACGTGGAGTTTCCATAATTGTGTTTGCCAGGTGCTCATGTGTTACTGTCTCAGAATTGAACTTTTAAGGGAAGCAGATGGGACTTACTCATAGGAAGTGAGCATCACACAGTTGTCTTACTGGAGTGGGAGTGAGCCATCACACACACACACACACACACACAGAGCATGGTGTCCATCAAGGTAATCAATGAAGAGCTCCTTTCTTATTTCACACACACACACACACACACACACACACACGGCACGGTGTCCATCAAGGTAATCAATGAAGAGCTCCTTTCTTACAATAAACTGTCCAGGCCGGTTGGTTTTTTCTGATCTCCAACGGCAAGAGGGGAATAATGTTTTCTATAATACGCCGAAAACACAGACCTCAGATACCCTTAATCATATCCACATTCAGGGTCATGTGTGTTTCACTGGGGTTTTCCTTCACCAAGAAAGCTCCGTGAATTAATGGTTTTCAAGATATTGTCTTAGAAATCCCATAGTCATAGGCACGATTTCTCATGGGATTGAGGGAGTTCAGGAAACGGACTCCTCGTGAGACGCTTAATGCGAACTGGTTTTCTAGGACAGGTGGGCGGTAGTTTACTGGTGGGCAGTAGAGAGCAGTGTGCAGAAGGAACCTTGACCACTCGTGTGGAAGTAGTTAAAACATCAAAGCATAGGATGAATATGGCGTAGGTCAAAGATGGTGGAAAGCCAGTGAGGAAAGCCATCTTTAAGATAGGATGGAACACACGCACACACACGTACACGCACACAAACATATATACACACACACATATATACGTATATGGGTATATGTATGTATATATATATAGACACAAACATGTATATATGAATATGTATACACATATATAGAGACACATGTATATATGAGTATATATATAGACACATAGACACACATACATATATATGAGTATATATAGACATGTATATATATGAGTATATATGTAGACGCAGATACATCTATGTATATATACACATATGTATCTGTGAGTATACATATGTGTGTGATTACACATATGTATACACATTCACATACATATATATGAGTATATATAGACATGTATATATATGAGTATATATAGACATGTATATATATGAGTATATATAGACATGTATATATATGAGTATATATAGACATGTATATATATGAGTATATATAGACATGTATATATATGAGTATATATAGACATGTATATATATGAGTATATATAGACATGTATATATATGAGTATATATAGACATGTATATATATGAGTATATATAGACATGTATATATATGAGTATATATAGACATGTATATATATGAGTATATATAGACATGTATATATATGAGTATATATAGACATGTATATATATGAGTATATATAGACATGTATATATATGAGTATATATAGACATGTATATATATGAGTATATATAGACATGTATATATATGAGTATATATAGACATGTATATATATGAGTATATATAGACATGTATATATATGAGTATATATAGACATGTATATATATGAGTATATATAGACATGTATATATATGAGTATATATAGACATGTATATATATGAGTATATATAGACATGTATATATATGAGTATATATAGACATGTATATATATGAGTATATATAGACATGTATATATATGAGTATATATAGACATGTATATATATGAGTATATATAGACATGTATATATATGAGTATATATAGACATGTATATATATGAGTATATATAGACATGTATATATATGAGTATATATAGACATGTATATATATGAGTATATATAGACATGTATATATATGAGTATATATAGACATGTATATATATGAGTATATATAGACATGTATATATATGAGTATATATAGACATGTATATATATGAGTATATATAGACATGTATATATATGAGTATATATAGACATGTATATATATGAGTATATATAGACATGTATATATATGAGTATATATAGACATGTATATATATGAGTATATATAGACATGTATATATATGAGTATATATAGACATGTATATATATGAGTATATATAGACATGTATATATATGAGTATATATAGACATGTATATATATGAGTATATATAGACATGTATATATATGAGTATATATAGACATGTATATATATGAGTATATATAGACATGTATATATATGAGTATATATAGACATGTATATATATGAGTATATATAGACATGTATATATATGAGTATATATAGACATGTATATATATGAGTATATATAGACATGTATATATATGAGTATATATAGACATGTATATATATGAGTATATATAGACATGTATATATATGAGTATATATAGACATGTATATATATGAGTATATATAGACATGTATATATATGAGTATATATAGACATGTATATATATGAGTATATATAGACATGTATATATATGAGTATATATAGACATGTATATATATGAGTATATATAGACATGTATATATATGAGTATATATAGACATGTATATATATGAGTATATATAGACATGTATATATATGAGTATATATAGACATGTATATATATGAGTATATATAGACATGTATATATATGAGTATATATAGACATGTATATATATGAGTATATATAGACATGTATATATATGAGTATATATAGACATGTATATATATGAGTATATATAGACATGTATATATATGAGTATATATAGACATGTATATATATGAGTATATATAGACATGTATATATATGAGTATATATAGACATGTATATATATGAGTATATATAGACATGTATATATATGAGTATATATAGACATGTATATATATGAGTATATATAGACATGTATATATATGAGTATATATAGACATGTATATATATGAGTATATATAGACATGTATATATATGAGTATATATAGACATGTATATATATGAGTATATATAGACATGTATATATATGAGTATATATAGACATGTATATATATGAGTATATATAGACATGTATATATATGAGTATATATAGACATGTATATATATGAGTATATATAGACATGTATATATATGAGTATATATAGACATGTATATATATGAGTATATATAGACATGTATATATATGAGTATATATAGACATGTATATATATGAGTATATATAGACATGTATATATATGAGTATATATAGACATGTATATATATGAGTATATATAGACATGTATATATATGAGTATATATAGACATGTATATATATGAGTATATATAGACATGTATATATATGAGTATATATAGACATGTATATATATGAGTATATATAGACATGTATATATATGAGTATATATAGACATGTATATATATGAGTATATATAGACATGTATATATATGAGTATATATAGACATGTATATATATGAGTATATATAGACATGTATATATATGAGTATATATAGACATGTATATATATGAGTATATATAGACATGTATATATATGAGTATATATAGACATGTATATATATGAGTATATATAGACATGTATATATATGAGTATATATAGACATGTATATATATGAGTATATATAGACATGTATATATATGAGTATATATAGACATGTATATATATGAGTATATATAGACATGTATATATATGAGTATATATAGACATGTATATATATGAGTATATATAGACATGTATATATATGAGTATATATAGACATGTATATATATGAGTATATATAGACATGTATATATATGAGTATATATAGACATGTATATATATGAGTATATATAGACATGTATATATATGAGTATATATAGACATGTATATATATGAGTATATATAGACATGTATATATATGAGTATATATGTAGGCGCAGATACATCTATGTATATATACACATATGTATATATGCACATATGTGTGTGATTACACACATGCACACACATTCACATATATGTTTATACACAAATATACACACACGCAGTGTGATCGATGGCCATTTCTTGGTGGAAGAGGACACTGTGAAATCACTATGGAATTGATTTTCCATTCTTCTTTGTAATTTGTTTTTACAACCAATATATATTTCTTTTATAATAATGAAAAATTAATATTATCCTTAAAAAGTTCTCCCAAGGTGTACCTTTGGTCCTACTGAAGGGGACCAGGGCATGCTAGCCCCAAATGTACCTCTTTGATACATGCGATCTTTCGAGCTAAAGGCAATTGGGAACAAGCAGACCCAGGAAACGCTCTTTACTTCCCTCCGCCACCGCCCCCAACTGTCTAAAAAATAAAGTATCAATTTACTGTTTTGTAAAGGAAATTTACATTTATCCAGGGATTTTCCATTTGTAGTAATGTCTCCATTCCAGGGAGAGAGCTACTCCTGGAGATGACTCTTTTCACCCCAGAGACTCTTATTTGCATAACAAGACGGTCCTTATTTATATACACACATTTCTTCCCTTCCCATAACCTGCCTCCTCCACCCAGAATCCCAAAACCCCTTTTCCTTTGTTTACCCTAAGATGGTATATAAGCCTCTATCATCTGGCCACCTCCTTGAATCACATCATTTTGGGAATTCCTCTATGTATGTATGTAATTAAAACTGTTTTCTCTTGTTAAACTGTCCTTTAACAGTTTGACTTGCAGGCCCCAGGACGGAACCTAAGAGGATAGAGGGAAAAGATTTCCCCCCCTACAATACTTTGTTAAAATGTAGGTTTTACGTGTGTATATTTTAAAAAGTAGAAATATGTGGATGTGCATTTATTGTCATAGGCAATAGTAATTTTGTCTTTGATGAGAACTTGAAAACCTCATTTGCTTAGCGGAAATGTATGACCTGCTACATTCCTGGCAGCTTGCTGAGCATGGGGGCACTAGCGGACCATGTGCCCTTAGCACCTGGTCTCAGGTGGCTCAGTGTAACTTCTTCGATGGGTGTAGATCGGCTGTGAGATCGATGCCAAATGCAGACCAAGTACAGTCGTCAGTCTTGTAAATGTCACATACTGTTTACGTGAAACACAGGTATCAAAAAATCCAGTGTCCTCTTCCCACCCAGAAAGCTTCAACTTAGGAATAGAATTTCCCATCTCTAAGTAATGTTTTCCTAGTTTTTAATCAAGAACCGCTTTGAGGATTATCGAGTCTTTGATTCAATACACAAGTTTGCATATGTTGTGTTCAAAATATCATTTTTCACCTTTCCTTCTCTTGTCTGTAAGGTAGAGAAAGTGATGGGGGTCTGAGTATGCCAACTCAAAATATGCCACTTTGACATACAGGTTATTTTGAGCTTCTGGAGAAGCAACAGATGCAGAAGGGTGCCTTTCTGGAGCCTCCCTTATCTGACTAAAAGCAGAAACTTGTGAGAAATGAGGACTTCCCAACTCTTTGGGGTTTTCTCTTCTTTTCTATGAAGTTCCCCATACGTGTAAAGTTAGAAGTAAAATTGGTATATTTCTCTCTTTAATCTGACACTTGGTTGAATTTGCAGGCCTCAGGTACGGAACACAAAAGGACGGGAGAAAAATGTTTCCTCCCCGACAAAAAGCCCACCACAAGACTGTCTCTACTTTTGTTTCAGATCGACTTTCAAATTAGTTATGAAGTAGTTACATCAACAGATTATTATTTATTGAAAACAAAGATATATTTTTATGGTTTCCGTTCTACCTTTTGACACCATTCGTTACAAAAGCAACGTATTAAAAATCTCATGTTTCGAATCAAGCCATGCAGACGTTTCATGAATTTCTTCTACCTCTGCTTAAGTTTGTGGGTTGATTCTCCCTTTCAGCTGCCTTCTGTCTGTTAAAATTGTAACAGTCTCTTCATTGTTTTAAACACCAAGTGTCTCTGCCGTTCCTCCGGGCTTTATTTATAAACTTTCATGGGGAATCATGTCCTCTTGTGTATCGGCTTTGATTCTTTTCCAGTTCTACTGTGGATGTGTATTTATCTTTAAATCCACCAGGGAACCTCTCCTGAAATGACTTGTACTCTTGATTTTTTTTTCCTCCTGTAGAGAAATGTATTGACTGTCCCACCCACATAGTATATTTAGAGAATTTCCGTCCTCTCTTCTCCATGCTACCGTAGGAAAGCATAGTTAAATCACTTGTCAGTTTACCCTTGAAGAATATGCACATTTATGGTTCCCTCTCTTCT
Organism: Neophocaena asiaeorientalis asiaeorientalis; assembly: GCF_003031525.2. Classification (NCBI taxonomy): domain Eukaryota; kingdom Metazoa; phylum Chordata; class Mammalia; order Artiodactyla; family Phocoenidae; genus Neophocaena; species Neophocaena asiaeorientalis. The sequence continues at coordinate 286,447 of NW_020174373.1, read as the reverse complement.
TTCTAAATTCGGGATTCCTGTTCCCTCCCAAACAGCCCTGGTAATTCAGGAGCAAACGTATACACGTGAGGTCGAAGTGGCCCAATTCCAAGGTGAAAGTTCAGCCTTTCTCTCCCCCCACTTGATAACTCCCTCTTTCCTGGAGGAAACTGGCAAAAACAAGTATCTTGATGATAATTGGGAGGTTGTCGTGGATCAGAGGAGGGCGTCTGTGCTCAGAACTGCGCTATATTTTTGTCTTAATTCCTCCCTCCGACAAAAGATCTGTCTGGAATTCCTTTGGCCGACGCCCTGCGGCAAACTTGTCCGGTGTCACCCTTGGCTGACTTGTTCCGAGTCATCTTTCAGACAAAAGACTCGGGGCTTATGTTCAGCGTAAACTGCATGGACCCGAGGCCAAACCTCCGAGTTTGCCTGTGGCCTCTTGTGACGAGGGGCCGTGTGACGGGCACACGGTGGGGACGTGCTGATGAGGAAGAAAGATGCTACCCAGGAAACAGCAGGAGGCAGGACTCAGTCCGAAAAGGGGTTGATGCGGTTGTCACATAGGAACAGACAAGCGCCCATGTGTGTAATTTATAGAATTGAGGTTTTCCAGAAAGTCTCACTCGGCAACTAAGCCTACGAGGCTCGATTTCCGATACCCTTTCTTGTCCTGTTTTCTGCGTTCTCATATTTCCCTTTTCCTTTTATTATTTGTTTCCCCTTCTGTGCTTTCCTTGGTCACATTTTCTCAGTTCACTTTTCTGAATCATTTAGTCAATTTAGTTCGTTTATTGCAATGTTTTTGTTTGTTTGCGTTGGGTCCTCGTTGCTGCACGCAGGCTTTCTCTAGTTGCAGCGAGCAGGGGCTACTCTTTGTTGCGGTGCACGGGCTTCTCATTGCAGTGGCCTCTGTTGTTGAGAAGCACAGGCTCTAGGGCTTCAGTAGTTGTGGCATGCGGGCTCAGTAGTTGTGGCACGCAGGCTCAGTAGTTGTGGCGCACGGGCTTAGTTGCTCTGCGACATGTGGGATCTTCCCGGACCAGAGCTCAAACCCGTGTCCCCTGCGTTGGCGGGTGGATTCTTAGCCACTGCGCCACCAGGGAAGTCCCCATTTATTGCAATTTTTAATTCCTATTTAGGAAGAGCCTTTGTCCGTTGAATTCCAAAGCGTGTTTTCTCTGCGTTTCCCGCGACGACTCTGATTTCCTTCTTTTCATCTTTTGTGAAACTCCCACGAGGGTGAATTCCATGGATGGATTTTCTCCCAACTTAGGAGACACCTCTGAGGTTGAAAGAGTGAAAGTAACATAGAATATGGGGCACATCCCACCAGAAGAAGAAACTCAGGTGGGGCTGTATTCATATCCCATACAACTCAGGAAGAGGAGCTGTGGGCCTGAAGAAAGTGACTAAGCCCTAAGGAATGAGAAACGATGTGTTTTGCCAGAGAGGCATCCCGGCTTGTCAACACGTTGTGCCCCCCATGACGTGATCTGCAACGATAGGAAGCTAAAATGGACAGGCTGCGTCCGAGCGGGACACGCGTCAGGGCCTGTTTCCCAAGCGCTGAGCGTTCGGAGGAGAGCAAAACGCAGTCAGTTCTCAGATGGACACGGTTCTCGTAACGCACTTGAGCTCAGGTGTGTGTGTAGCTGCCCTCAGCCTGTAGCTGGAGAGTGCCGGCCGGGCGAGGGGAGAATCGGGGCCAGACGCCTGCGTTTCACACCCTCTCCCGCTTTGCTTCTGCAGCGGCAGCTACTCGGCGCACGCGGCGTACGCCCAGAGCAAGCTGGCCCTGGTGCTGTTCACCTACCACCTGCAGGCGCTGCTGGAGGCCACGGGCAGCCCCGTGACCGCCAACGTGGCCGACCCCGGCGTGGTGGACACCGACCTGTATAGACACGTCTTCTGGGGCACACGGCTCATTAAGAAGCTGTTCGGCTGGTACTTATTCAAGGTAAGGCTGCGGTGGTCGGGTGTGTCGCTGTGGCTTGTGTGCTCCGAGCCCACGTGGGCGGAGTTCGGTGCCCTCAGGACGATGAGAATCCTCGTGGCCTGGGAGCCCGTGGTCCCATTGCCGAGAGAAGAAGCACCGAGGCAGAACCCTCCCCTGTGTATCCACGCGGCATTTTTTTGTTCTTGTTGTTGCTGGAAAGGAGAAAAATCGATTTCGGTCAGAGGCCGGCGGCGGGCTTGCATTTGCTCCCAAGGACCCTGGTCATTAGCGAGCGTGTCTGACTCGGGGCTGATGGGTCTCAGAGGGTCACATCTTGAAAGAGCAGGGGGCATCTGGGGTTGTCCTTCTGGGCTCTCCCTCGCCCTGGTTTGCGCGCTCTTGAAGGGCGTTGGAAGCACACCCGTCTGCCTCGAGATGTGGAAGCCGTGTGTCTTCCCCTCCAGCCTCCCTCCGGTTCGGGAATAATCGCGTGTGCTTCCTGCTTGTGTCTGCGCCGCCCTGCGCGCGGTGTCTCCTTGGACAGCGCTTTGCTTCTCTTTTTATTTTCTGTTGGTGTACAGTTGATGAACCGCGCGGTGTGAGCTTCAGGGGTACAGCACAGCGATTCAGTTACGCGTATACATGTGTCCACTCTCTCAGATCCGTTCCCATTTCGGTTGTTACAGAGTATTGAGTAGAGTTCCCTGTGCTCTCCGGCAGGTCCTTGTTGGTTATCCGTTCTATCTGTGAGAGTTTGCATCTGCTAACCGCAAACTCCCAGTCTATCCCTCCCCCCGATCCTTCCCCCCATAACCGTAAGTTTGTTCTCTAAGCCTGTCAGTCTGTTTCTATTTTGTAATTAATTTCATGTGTGTCATCTTTGTTTTTGAATATTATCTTAATTTTATTCTTGCAGTATCCAGATGAGACAGACCAGTTGTCAGGTATTTTATGGTAACAAATACATTACAAAGTCCAAGCTTTGGAAATAAAGGAAGATGACTTATTAAAACCTTCTAAGTATCCCCGATTTACTGATAACTTTTAATGCAGAAGGCAATGAAGAGGTGTCTGACGTGCAACTCATGGTTTAATTGCAAATACCTGGATTAGGTAAGCAATTGTTACTGGTTCCTAACTAAAAAAAAGTTGCAGAATATAAAACATATACACTATTTTCATATTTAGCATCTCATTAAGGCCCATGTTTCTCTATTATTTTTTTAAATTAATTTATTTATTCTCGGCTATGTTGGGTCTTCGTTTCTGTGCGAGGGCTTTCTCTAGTTCTGGCGAGCGAGGGCCACTCTTCATCGCGGTGCGCGGGCCTCTCGCTATCGCGGCCTCTCTTGTTGCGGAGCACAGGCTCCAGGCGCGCAGGCTCAGTAGTTGTGGCTCTTCGGCCTAGTTGCTCCGTGGCATGTGGGATCTTCCCAGACCAGGGCTCGAACCCGTGTCCCCTGCACTTGTGATATTTTTTTGGATTGCACATATAAGTGATACCACACGGTATTTGTCTCTGTCTGACTTACTTCACTCTGTATGAGAATCTCTCGGTCCATCCATGACGTTATAGGTTATTGTAAGATAGCGAGTAGAGTTCCCTGTGCTCTACAGTAGGGCCTTGTTGGTTCTCTATTTTATATCCAGCCGTGTGGACATGTCAGTCTCAGTCCCACCAAAGGCCGCTTGGAGGACTCATCTGGGTCCCGCTGGACCTCAGCAGACCCCTCTCCACGGGGCATCGGACACCCAGGGCACAGCACAGCCATGGCCGGATGCCGGGGCGAAGGGCGGGCTCTCACAGTACACGTGAACCAGACCACAGGGGGTGAGGCCAGGAAGTAGGAGCTGGGGACACACAGAAGTCTTGGTGACATGTGCCTGCCGCCACGGCCATGGCTCAAATGATGCCGAAGTGAGAAATGATGAATGCCAGGCCCCTCAAATCCCTCCGATTAAAGGTTCCCCGTGTTTCTGTTTTGGTGTCCCTCCTGCCCCGTTTTGCCCACGTAGAGTGAGCCCTGACAATCTAGTATGCAGGGGTCTCTGGGCTGTTTTTTTTTTAACGTTTGACTCCCATTTTTAGTTATTAGGAAATATCATCTATATTCCCGGTGTTGTACACGATATCCTTGGAGCTTATTTCATGCCTAATAATCTGGACCTCTTAATCCTCTCCCCCTACGTTGCCGTTTGGGGTATCTCTTTCTTGATCAAACTTCCTTTCTGGTGCAGTTAGGTTGTTATCCGTTTTACCCTGATAAGTGCAATAATCATAAGAAAAATTAACATCCAGTCTGTCGCCCTCTGTGTGAGCTACAAGCTAAAAATAATTCCTTTATATATAGTTAATCCCCAAGTAACCCGGTGAGGCCCATAAAGACCATGGTTGTCGTTATTTTACCGTCCACACTGGAAGCATAGGGATGAAATTACCTACCTGCCCAAGGAGGCCCCGTGCCCCTAGACACATTGGTGTTTCTGTGATTATTTCTTGCTTTTCTTTATAAACATTGTTTTTTTTTGTATTTTTTTTGCTTTTTATTGAAGTGTAGAGGATTTACAACGTTGTGTTAATTTCAGGTGTACAGCAAAATGATTCAGTTATATGTATATATTTTATATAGAGAGAGGGAGATATTCTTTTTCAGATTCTTTTCCATTATAGGTTATTACAAGGTAGTGAATATAGTACCCTGTGCTCTACAGTAGGTCCTTGTTGATTATCTATTTTATATATAGGAGTGTGTATCTGTTAATTCCCAAATCCTAATTTGTCCCCCCCCACCCCCCGCCTTTCCCCCTTGGTAACCATGAGTTTGTTTTCTATGCCTGAGTCTGTTTCATAAATAAGTTCATTTGTATCATTTAAAAAAATTAGTTTCCACATGTAAGTGATATCATATGGTACGTGTGTTTGTCTGCCTTACTTAGTATGATAATCTCTAGTTGCATCCATGTTGCTGCCGATGGCATTATTTCCTTCTTTTTCATGGCTGAGTACCACATCTTCGTCATCCATGCATCTGTCGATGGACATTTAGGTTGCTCCCATGTCTTGGCTATGGGAACACTGCTGCAGTGAACACTGGGGTGCGTGTGTCTTTTTGAATTAGAGTTTTCTCCAGATATTTGGGGTTGCTGGATCATATGCTAACTCTATTTTTAGTTTGTGAAGGAGCCTGCATACTGTTCTCCACAGTGGCTGCACCAGTTTACATTCCCAGCAACAGTGCAGGAGGGTTCCCTCTTCTCCACACCCTCTGCAGCATTTATTGTTGGTAGACTTTTTAATGATGGCCATTCTGACGGGTGTGAGTTGGTACCTCAGTGTAGTTCTGATGTGCATTTCTCTAATAATTAGTGATGTTGAGCATCTTTTCATGGGCCTGTTGGCCATCTGTGTGTCTTCTTTGGAGACGTGTCTGTTTAGGTCTTTTGAGTGATTATTCTTTTAGGATAAATTTTTAAAAGCGAGTTTGTTTATCTGGAGGCTGTGCACATTTAAAATGTGGTACCCAAATTCCCACAACACATTTCTGCTGATAGTTTTCTAGTGTTTTGCCCCTAGACCATTTGTGGTCCCGTTTAACCCTGCATTTTTTTCCCGTTAGCAGTGAGATGGTATGTTTACAGGACAGTGTCTGGCTCCTTGTTAGGGTTACGTCTTTCTTTCCTCTGACCGTCACCTTTCAGTGGGAGGTGCTGATCGGCTTTCACAGTCTTGGCGGGTGGACCATATTCATTTCTTCCTCATCACGGGGTCGCAGAGATTAGAAACAGTGATCGCCAGAGCCCTGGAGGGGAGGGTGGAAGCCATAAATGGCAGTGGTCGCCCTGAGTTCTCCACCTCTGGGCTCTCCTCAGTGCAGCCTTTGGGGCCACCCGTGGAACTCAGATTCTCACAAGTATGAATTAACAGTTACAACCGGGCCCCGGCATCCAGCCAGCACCAGCTGTAATTACATCTTCGTCAGCAGGCCATCAAAACGCACCTCTCCTGAATCACCCGGTTCCCCTTTGTGGTTCCGTTCAAAATCGAATTTCCCTTTGTGCATGTGACAACTTGTGCGAATGGTTGGTTCTTGTCCTGTGGGGGCACTTATCTGTGTGTGTGCGTTGCGGAGGGGAGGTGATGATGCAGAAAAAGCTTCTCTGTGTATTAGGGACATAATCACTTGTTTCATCTTCCACGATTGGTCCCCAGAATCCTTGTGCCTTCCGTCTTAGAGAAAGTACTTTTTTGCCAGAATGAGTCAGGGGGTTAACATTTTTTTTTTCTTGTTGTAAACTGTTGTGTTGTTTAACTTTCATGGTTTCTGGGCTGACGTGATTAGAAATTCCCCTCCAGTATTTTTACCTGTGGCAACAACTGAATCCTTAGCCTAGGTGATGTCCGCAGGGGGTGATGTAGGAGGACCCCAGGTGCTTATTCCTGTTCAAACTGGGGGCCCTGTGTCCAAGGGTCCATCCTTCTCTGCTGACCGCACACCATGAGGATTACTAAAACCGCCAACCGTGACGCTTATTAAAGGGGTTTCCTAGAAACCTACCCTTGCTTCCGTCTGTTCTGAATTTACTTTTATCTACACCATCACTCTCTTGTCCTACCTTTCCTGACTCTGAACCGATTATCTTTCCAGACCACCTTTTAGATGATTTTGCAAATCGAGAAAAACAGCTTGGAGGAGGAGGGGGTCTCCTGTGTAATCATTTGCTCACATATTTTGTACATTTTGGTGGTGTTCATCTTGTCACAACTGATATAATCATCGTAAGAAAACTTAATTTGGGAGGGGGAATTTTTTTTTTATTGGAGTATGGTTGCTTTATAGGATTGGGTTAGTTTATACTATACAGTAAACTGAACCAGCTATACGTGTACATAGATCCCCTCGGTGGGAGGATTTTTGATTTAGTTCAGGATTTCAGACAGAGCTGCTGTCTGTCTGAATATGGGTCATCTCTGGTTTTGACCACGTCTTTCTTGTTGCTTGCCATACTGTGGTTTATAATAAGAAATATATGTGCTTGGTCCTTGTCCCCATTTCTGGCACAGAGCTCCTAAAACCCTTGGAGTTTCCCAAGTGTGGAGAGCCTGAAAGGTGTCTCTTGTTATGTTCATGAAGTGTGCCCTTTGGAACTCACTCAAGGATGGTAGCTGGTTGCCAGGGAAACCAACCAGCGACTGAAGGGTTGGAATTTTCATTCCCACCCCCTGACGTCTTGGGAGGGGGAGAGGGGCTGGGGGTTGAATCCATCACCAATGGCCAATAATTTAATCAATGGTGCCTGTGTCATGAAGCCTCCATAAAACCCCCAAAGGTGAGGTTCAAATAGTTTCCTAGTTCGTGAACACGTGGAGGTACCAGGAAAGTGACAGCCTGGGGAGGGTTTGGGGGTCCCCTGCCCCCTCCCCAGATCTCACCCTCTGCATCTGTCCCATCTGGCTTTTCCTGAGTTATCTGCTATTATAATAAACCGGTGATCTAGTGAGTAAATATCTCCTGACTTCTGCGAGCCATTCTAGCAAATTAACTGAACCCCAGGAGGGGTCATGGCAACCTTCCATCTATAGCTGGCACAGGTGACCACCTGGCGTCGGAACTGTGGTAGACGGAGGGGTAGTCCTGGGGGACTGAGCCCTTCACCTGTGGGGTCCGAGGCTACCTCCAGGTAGATGTGTCAGAATGGAGTTGAATCGAAGGACACCCAGCTGGAGTCGCAGAATTGCTTGTTGGTCTTGGAAAAGCCACAGTTGGGAACTGGTGATCAAAATCTTAGAGCTTTTCAGAGGTGCCTTATTAATTCTCCATAAATGCCCATATATTTATTGCATTTATTCCTAATTATTTCATGAAATGCTGATGTTTGTTTCGGTTCTGAATAGGGTTTATTAAAAATATTACAAACTCTGAACACAACAGAATAAAATATTTAAAAGTCAATAATAAATGAGCACACGTCATCACAGCATCTGCCACGCCCTGCTTTTCTCCAGATGCACATTGCTTCCTCCCCCGAGACGTAACCCCTATCCCAGGTGTGGTGTTACCCATTCTCCTGTTTCTCATTACATGGGTGTGTCTCTGAAATTTGATTTTGCATTTTTTCATCCTGACATAAGTAGAGTAATGTCTGTGATTTACTTTCTTTGCACCATAAATTTGTTTCCTGGGGTCGTTATAATAAATGACCACAAATCAGATGGGTTAAAACCAGAGACATCCATCCTCCCCCAGTCCCGGAGACCAGACGTCTGAGGTCAAGGTGTCCCAGGGCTGTGCTCCCTCCAGAGGCTCCAGGGGAGGGTCCTTGCCGCCTCTTCCAGCTTCTGGGGGCTCCAGGCGTCCCTGGGCTCGTGGCCGCGTCCCTCCCATCTCTGCCTCTTGTCTTCACGTGGCTTCTCCTCTGTGTCTGGGTCTCTCCTCTTCTGTCTCTTAGAAGGACCCTTGGATGTAGGGCCACCTCATCCAGGAGGACTACATCTCAGAACCTTCATGGCTGCAAAGACCGCATTTCCAAATACAGTCCTGTTCGGGGACTAGGGCTTCAACATGTCTTTTGAGGGGTCACAGTTTACCCCAAAGCACTTAGTATTTAATGTCGGCGATCTGCCAATGTTGATGCATGTAGAGGTAGGTTATTGCTTTCCATCCCTGTGAAGTCGTCCGCCTGCACATACATCATCGTTCAGATTCATTCTCAGGGTCAAGGACACTTGGGTTCTTTCCGGTTCTTTCCTGTTACCGCAGCTTTGCCGTGAAGGGTCCTCCACGGATCGCCCCATCTCACTTTCTCTAGGGAATATCACAGGCAGTGACATTTTAAGGCTAGAAGGTTCTCACATGTTCCCGTTTCCTGGGAATTCCATTTGGTTTTCCCAGTGCACAGTCCAGGTACTGAGAATTCCCAGTGGTTTACATCTTCATCATATGCGTTAAGTGCTGGATTTTTCAGTCTTTGCCAGCTTGGGTCCACTGCCGAGCTCTTCAGTCCTGGAGCAGGAAATGGCATTTGCTGTGTTTTAATTTGCATTTGCATTTTCCGCAGTATCCTTGTGGTTGAACGGTATCCGTGGGATTATTTGGCATCTGGACGCTGGCTTCTGGGAAATGCCTTTTCCCCGTTTTTCTAGGGGGTGTTTAGCCTTTGTGTTTTGGATTCATCTCTGTTCTTTATTCTGGCTGTTGATTTGTATCGGTTATGTATGTTGCCGATACATTTTCCTTTGTATTTTCTGCTTCAAGAACATACAAGAAAGTAATATTGTATGGTTATAACCAAAGATATTGGAACATAGGAGAAAAATATTTTGAAAATGGAGAAACAAAAAATAGATACATGTATATCTGTATGTCTGCATACACGTACATATACATGCATGCCTATATATGGAGTGTGTGGCATAAATCATTTGTGGAATGCATATTGATTTATAACTTCCTAGATGCACAGTTATATGGAAGATTATTTATTCAAGGGACATGATTCCTTCCCAAGTAATTTTGATATATTAAGAAATACTGGGCTTCCCTGGTGGCGCAGTGGTTCAGAATCTGCCTGGCAATGCAGAGGACATGGGTTCGAGCCCTGGTCTGGGAAGATCCCACAGGCCGTGGAGCAGCTAAGCCCGTGCGCCACAACTACTGAGCCTGCGCTCTAGAGCCCGCGAGCCACAACTACTGAGCCCGCGTGCCATAGCCACTGAAGCCCATGCGCCTAGAGCCCGTGCTCCACAACAAGAGAGGCCACTGCAATGAGAAGCAAAGAAGAGTAGCCCCCGCTCGCCGCAACTAGAGGAAGCCCGCATGCAGCGACAAAGACTCAACGCAGCCAAAAATGAATGAATGAATGAATGAATTTATAAAGAAAAAGAAATATTGAGTTCCAAAATTTCTATCCCATTATCAGAAGAATCCCATCATAACGGCCTCACTGATAACCGTGTTCAGTATGCGCTGAGCCTGTACTGACTGTGGTGATGGCTTTGTGATTCATTGTATGTGGGAACACGGAAATATAATTTCAAAATACAGGAAAACAACGTTAAAGAAAATACATGTCTGTTTCATTTTAAAAAAACAACAAAAAAAGAATAGAAAAAACGTGATTTTACCAACTCCATCCCTGACATCTTCTACTTTCTAATAGATTTTCAGTCTCAATTTTTTTTTTAGCCAGATGCTTATTTAATCTGCATATATGGATCAAACTGTCTCCTTTGACTGTGTGCTGCTTTTGAAAATGTCCCCATCTACTCTCTAGGCAATTAAATAGTAGCTCATGTATAATTTGTCCTGGTAGCTAATTTGTTATTTTGAAGGGAAAACATCTAATGTTTCTCTCTGAAGAATACTTATTATCATTTGTATATTATACTTTATCATATGCTATGTTGTATATCATTCCTATCTTACTTTTTTTTTTTAGAAATTTATATATTTATTTTTGGCTGCGTTGGGTCTTTGTTGCTGCGCGTGGGCTTTCTCTTAGTTGCGGCGAGCGGGGGCTGCTCTTCGTTGTGGTACCGGGTTTCTCATTGCGGTGGTTTCTCTTGTTGCAGAGCTTGGGCTCTAGGCACACGGGCTTCAGTAGTTGTGGCGCACGGGCTCAGTAGTTGCGGCGCACGGGCTTAGTGGCTCCACGGCATGTGGGATCTTCCCGGACCAGGGCTCGAACCCGTGTCCCCTGCATTGGCAGGCAGATTCATAACCACTGCGCCACCAGGGAAGTCCTCCTATCTTACTTTTTAAAAAATAAAGGATCAGTTTAATTTTATAAAAACCTGACCTGCGGGGCACAGGGTTAGGCAACTGTGGGTTGGCTGCATGGTTTTGAGAATAAAGTTTTATTGGCACACGTGGCTGCTTTCATGTTACAGAGGCAGAGTTGAGTAGTTACAACAGAAACGGGAAAGCCCACAGAAGTCACAAGTATTTCTTACCTGGCCGTTTGCAGACAAAGCTGGCTGGCTCTGACCTAGAGAGAGGACTGCATTTTAGTCTCCTTTCCTCCCTGTTGTGGGTAGTGTGGATCAGTACATTCCCTAGAAGGGGTGGTCTTTATTTCTCGAATGATTCTGACCGTCGTGGAGCCTTATTCTGTGGGATTCTGTTCCCCAACGACTTCACTGAGCACTTGCTTATTGATATTTATCCTGGAGCTGGAGATCCCCTTTCTGTGCTGTTTTTTGACAAGTGTGGATGGTAAAGTTTTGATGCTTTGTTTAAAAAAAAAAAAAAAGAAAAGAGAGAGAGAATTAAGAAGCTTTCTAGTTCCTGCCCTTTGGCTTCACAATATAATTGTCATGAGAAGGGGAACGATTCCCTTTGAAAACTCTCAGGGTTTGGGAGTTTTCAGAAAAGGAATTCTAAGTCAGCTTTCAAAATGCCTTCCATGCTTATTGCTTGGTCGAGGGTTTCTTCCTCTTCTGTGGTTAGTTCTGGCAGCGTCCTCCAATCGATAGAATCGTCTGTTTCCAGTGTTAGACTTGATGTGTTTTTACTAAATCTCTCTCCTCCAGCTCAGGAATGCTCCTGCTTCCAGTTGAATGAAGTCAGCTGCTCCCCTGGGCTCCGTTTAGACCTTCATTAACTCTTTTCAGTTTGCTTTTTGTCAGCTCACCTTTTAGTCTCTCAATTCTCAAGCAAAGGATTTTCAGATTTTTCAAATTTTAAGTTCTTTCGCTAGCAAAACATCCACGCTTAGACATACTCCCTATTCCACCAGGACTCCCTCTACATCCCGAGATACTCCCTATTCCTCCAGGACTCCCTCTACATCCCGAGATACTCCCTATTCCTCCAGGACTCCCTCTACATCCCGAGATACTCCCTATGTGGTGTTCTTTCTTTGTGGTCCAACATTGAGGTGAAACTTTCACCTACGAATCATTTTCTAAAGATCTTTTGATCATCACATGCACATTTGGATTTAAAATGTGCAACCACAGGGCACTGAGTAATGGTGCTTTTATATATAAGAGAGGAAGTTATGGAAACTGTAGAATTACATAGTGGAAGCCTATTTGTTACCATGGTAATAAAGCAAAAGTGATGTGAGTTGTAAAAAGAAAAAAGTTGTAGGACAGTGACAGGCTCTGATGTCACCTTTATAATGATGATTGTATGTCATCATTATACATATTATTTCGTTACACGTACGTGTGCGTGCATGCATTGTGTGAAGTCTTCAAGGATGTGCCCTCAGTCCCTGGGGGGCCGGGGGGGGGAGTCTAGAGGATTTATGTGTCTTTATGTCCCTTTATGTCATTTAATGGCATTCTTTTCTATCACGCCGAAACCTCTATTCTACACCTTATCAAAAGCCGTGGACTTGATTCCAAATTCAGAGCCGGTCCCCTGGGTAAACCAGTTAGTACCTTGAAAAAACCCAGCGGGTTGATAATTCATAAAGATAAGAGGCTTAATTGGTTCTTTCTACGGGCAAATCAAGACCATTCCATTTGTCTGTGCGGTAGGGTCAGGGAAGGTCTTCAGAGGGAGTGAGTGCCCTTCAGGCATCTAGGAAGCAGTTAGTCGCGTCATAAATCAAATCTAGCTCCGATACAGAAAACCTGCATCTCCCAGAGGCCGTCGGGCCCTTGCATTTGGGGGGTGTCATCCTGGCTGCCTCCCCCCACCCCCTCAAGGTCAACGCGTACCACGAAAAAGCACGATTTTCGATGCTGACTACATCTGGTCCCCTGGTCGGGGCTCCTGTCCAATAAGCCCTTTGAAATTCCCTTTATCAGGTCTCCAATTACAAACGATCACGTCTCCCCTGTGGAGTGTGCCCTTGTCAGAATAACATATATGGCCGGCCGTGGTTGGTTCCCTTCACCATGCATCTAAATCTGTCCAGTGAAGACAGGAGATCAGAAAGTCTGGTTCTCGGATGGATGCGCTCAGCGGCTGAGAGGCCTGATTCAGCACCTCAGGGACACACGTCAGGGAGCCTTCTCTCTCACCTCTGCGTCCTGAGCTGCTCCGTTGTCGGGGACCAAGCATCCAAGTGCAATCACGCTGTCCCAGCAGCTTAAGACATGTGACACCCCCAGTTGACATTCCATCATGTCATAGGGACCCGCCATCCATGACTCCAGGCTCCTTGGAGGTCAGCCTCTCGCCGGAGATGCTGGGTGACCCAGGGGAAGCCCAAGGTCATCACAGGGGTCCTCATAAGAGAGGTTAGGGGGCTGAGGGTCAGAGAGGGAGAAGTGACGGCAGAAGCAGAGGTCATGGCTTCCTGGTTTTGAAGGTGGAACAGAGGACCACGGGCCAGGGGATGCAGTGGCCTCTCAGAGCTGAAAGAGGCAAGGAAACAGACTCTCCCCACGACACCTCCAGAAGGAATACAGCACTGCCCACACCTGGATTTTCGCCCAGATTCACTGTGTGCTTCTGACCTCTTAGAATTTGAAGAAGATGATACCTGTGTGCTGTTCTGAGCCACCGATTTTGTGATAATTCACAAGAGCCCCCAGAGGAAATTCATACGCTCTCCTCTCTCCTTAGATCTCAAGTGTCCAGACCATCACCTTGTGGCTTTTTAAGCTCATTGGCTTCAGATCCTGCCGTTCTGGGGCACGTTGATAAGACTCACCTCTCAGGTGGGTGCCTGCATCACCTACTTGTGCCGGGTGCTGCCCCGGACACCACGAGGGAATCCTTCTTGAAGCATCAGCCCCTCCCATCCTGACGATGCCTTTGACACACGTCTTAGAAACACCTGGATGGCACCCACGACATGCTGGATGTCGCACAGCACTTCGTAAACATCGGCGTATTTAATCTGTATTCCAAGACCATGGGGCGGGCACGAATGCTGCCCCCAGTTTACCGAGGGGAACGTGGAGGGATTTTTTTTTTGACATTAGAAACGATTCGGTTTTATGAATGAACATATATTAAAATTCACAGTTTATAGTATAGTCTAAATAAAATCTTTCAAAAATCCACTGTAGGATCCTTGATCGAAGCAAAGGTGACAGGCATTGAAGAAACATCCTTCTCCTTCCGATACCGTGATCTGAGGATGGTGCATGTCACGTGCCAGGCATGATGGAGTGTGTTTCCTGGGTGCCGTGTGCTGGGAAATGTATATCGGGTTCTGAATAGACAGCAAGTTGCTCTAAGTGCTCCCTCTGGGATAAATAACACCTCCCATTTTCTATACACCTTAGGAAAAAAAAAAAAGGTCAGATCACCTCAGATGGGATTCCCTAGGAGGCATGGAGCAGGGAGTTAGGGTGTGATGCCCTTCAGAATCGTGACATCTCTCTGCACAGAGCTGTGAAGACAGTTAATAGGGCATCGGGAGGTATGTCCCAACATTGTCCCAGGCAGTGGGTACTCCTGCTTCCTCAGTAATCTTCATGAGTGCTGAAAGGAGGAGGACGGTGTCAGTGATCTGCCCTTGCAGTGCACGCAGGACACAAAAGGTGCAGCCCTTGGAGGGGGTTGAAGGCTGGGCTAAGGTCCAAGGAGCCTGAACCAGGCTGGGACCATCAGTGATGCAGAAATAGCTCAAGATGAGGGTGGCCATACTGTCGTTTCTCCCTTGTCTGCTGGGTCCCTCATCAGAACCTCAGATCCCCACAAATGGTGTGAGCTACCCCCATCTCCATTCTCCCCAGGACAACTGGTCCCAGACCCAATGAGTGTCTTAGACGTTGGGTCTGGACCTCCTCCCAGGACGCCCGATAACGGATGTCAATAGTGATGTTATTACAGATGGCCAGTAGGCACACATGAAAAGATGCTCAACATCACTAATTATTAGAGAAATGCAAATCGAAACTACAATGAGGTATCACCTCACACTGGTCAGAACGGCCATCGTTAAAAAGTCTACAAATAACAAATGCTGGAGAGGGTGTGGAGAAAAGGGAGCCCTCCTACGCTGTTGGGGGGAATGTAAGTTGGTGCAGCCACTATGGAAAATAGTATGGAGGTTCCTTAAAAAACTAAAAATAGAACTGCCATATGATCCAGCAATCCCACTCCTGGACATATATCCAGACAAAACTCTAATTCAAAGAGATATGTGCACCCCAGTGTTCATAGCAGCACTGTTTACAATAGCCAAGACATGGAAACAACCTAAGTGTCCATCAACAGATGAATGGGTAAAGAAGATGTGGTACATGTATACAATGGAATACTTCTCAGCCATAAAAAAGAACAGAATAATGCCACTTGCAGCAACATGGATGGACCTGGAGATGATCCTACTAAGTGAAGTAAGTCACACAGAGGAAGACAGATACCATGTTATCTCACTTACATGTGGAATCTAAAATACAGCACAAATGAACTTATCTACCAAACAGAAACAGACTCACAGACATAGAGAACACAGTTGTGGTTGCCAAGGGGGAGGGGAGATGGGGGAGGGATGGAGTGGGAGTTTGGGATTAGCAGATACAGACTATTATATATAGAATGGATAAACAACAAGGTCCTACTGTAGAGCACAGGGAACTCTATTCTCTATCCTCTGATAAACCATCATGGAAAAGAATATGAAAAAGAAAGTGTCTCTGTGTGTACAACTGAGTCTCTTTGCTGTGCAGCAGAAATTAGCACAACATTGTAAATCAACTGTACTTCAAAAAACACCCCCCAGAACAGCGATGTTGTAGGATCAGATGCATCCAGCCTACAGAGCAGCCCGTGGACTGGAGGGCACGGTGGGATGGACCTGGGGTCTGGTTAGAGGCCGGTGTAGAGGGGCAGAAGGAGTTCGTTTGGAAAATGATTCTAGAGACCAAGTCACGCAGTCTTGACTGCTTGCCCGTGGAAAGTGAACCAAGAAAGACTCGGGTCATTTGGGGTTTCTGACTCAGGGAAGTCGGGGTGCATGGTGGTGGCTGTCCAGGAAACGGGGGAACTGGCAGGTGGGGATGGAAGGATGATTGACCCTGAGATGTGTCTGTAGGGTTTCTACCTCTGGGTGCCAGCTGCGCTGCTCTGAGCGTCTGTGTGCAGAGGTGCAGATGGAATTCGTGGTTGCAAACATGCAGGCAGGAAGGGAGGTGACCCACGAGGCCGTGGGTGTGGGTGACGCACCCATCATGACTGATGAGGAAGGTGGGGAGGGTTGGGGTCTCTGGAAGAAGCAAGACCTGGCCATTCCATGCAGCACCTCCCCTCTGTCCCCTCTGCCCCTCATTTTCGTAATTTGTTAATTCTGGATAATACCATCTCCTGAGACTGTTGTGAGCATTGCTGACATAATACATGGGAAAGCATTTGCCACACTGTAAAGCCCTGGATAACTAGTTATAAGGCATTCGTGTTCCCCTCTCACCGCACACAGCTCGCGGCTCTGTTATGCAGTGTGAACTCCACCCTCTGCTCTCTTTCCTTTGCTTTATTTTATTTTATTTATTTAGTTTTTGTGCGCTTGTACCCAGCCCTCGACCCATCACCTCTGCTGGTTTTCCGCTCCAGGGGCGCGGAGGCTCTTATCTAAATGATCTCTCTTGGCTTTTTGGCTTCATGCAGAGAAAAACCTCAGCTGTAAATACGCGGTGCTCTCCCCAGCCCTGTGCCCCGGCCCCCCGCGGCGTGCGTCTGTCCTTCAGGGATTCCGAAGCCTCTGATAAAAGCCACCATGTTTCCTACCGGGGTTTGGCTTCACATTTGAGACATCTCTGCTTTCTTACAAGTCTCCAAGAGGATCTTAGGGTTTTTTTTTTTTTTTAAGCTGCAGGTAAAATGGGAGATGTTATTTATCCCAGAGGGACCACTGTTTAGAGCATCTTGTTATCTATTCAGAATCGGACTCTCACTTCCCAGCCCATGGCACCCAGGAAACACACTTCATCATGCTTGGAAGAGCTCCTATCAATGACAAGTGAACAGGGACAGATAATCCAGTTGTACTGGGAGCTGCAGCAGGTGTACCTGGAAGGTACAGCCTTCATTTTAAAAATTGTAGGAGGTACCATCCTCAGATCACGGTATCATCAGAACAAGGATGTTTCCTGAATGCTTGTCATCTTTATTTTGATCAAGGATCCTACAGCGGATTTTTGAAATGCATTATTTAGACTATGAACTGTGAATTTAATATGTGTTCATTCATAAAACTGAATCGTTTTTAATACGTTAAAAAAATTCCTGCATGTCCTCCTCTGTAAATTAGAGGGTGTATTTGTGTGCATGCCGTGGTGTTGGAATACAGATTAAATGTGCCAACATTTACAAAGTGTTTTCCAATATCCAGCACGGCCTGGGTGCCACGTGGATGTTTCTGAGACGTGTTTCGAAGGCATCATTAGGAATGGGGGTGGGGGGATGCTTCGGAAGGATTCCCTCGTGGTGTTCAGGGCAGCGCCTGGCACACGTAGGTGCTGCAGGAGTTTCTGCTGCTCCCACCGAAGCTGCTTGGACCAGTACCATGACCTCTTTTGTCTGTTGGGTTCTAGCTCAGAAGGATTTGGGGAAAGGTGTGCTGGTTATTTCCTCTTCATGCTTTTTGGATAACCTAAAGACATCCTCGTTTAAATACAGAGTTGGGACATGTAGTCATCAGCTCAGGCTGCCCCAGTAGAACACTGCAGACTGGGCAGCTTCAACAACAGACATTTGTTTCTCCAGGTTTCGGAGGCTGGGAGTCTGAGATTACGGTGTGGACAGATTAGTCCCTGGCGAGGCTGTCTTCCTGGCTTACAGATGCCGCCTTCTTGCCGTGTCCTCACGTGGTGGAGAGGGAGCTCTGGGGCATCTTCCTCTCTTTTAAGGACACTAATCCCATCCTGGGGGCCCCACCCTCATGACCTCATCTAACCCTAATCCCCTCCCAAAGGCTCCATCTCCTAATAGCACCCTGTCGGGGATCAGAGCTTCAGTGTATGAACTCGGGGGTCACGCACATTCTGTCCATAGCAGGACGTATGCATTCACTGGACACCTGTTTAAGAAGCATCTCCCACCCGCCATGGACGTTGCTGGTCTCAGGTCCACATGGCAGAACCTGAGCATCGGGGGCCAGACACCCACACAAACACCTGGCATCTGGGTGAGGAAGCTGAGGCTAACGGAGAGTGGGTGGCTTCAGCAAGGTCTCCTGGGTCATGAGAGGTGATGCAGAAATTGAACCCTGGTCCTGGGACCCGCAATTCTTTGGTGCCACTCCCTCCTCCAGAGGATGTAGCTAAATGTCCCAAAGTTAAAGTTGGGCGTGGGAGGGAGTGTGTGTTGTACATGTGACCGAGTGTATGTGTGTGCCTGCTTATACACACGTGTGCTTCTCAGCGTCTACCAGACGTCCTTCCTTGCCCTCAGGCACGATGTGTCATCACCCTGATGGGTGAGGGTTAGGGCGGTGACATCGGATGTCGGGAAGAAGAAATGCATAAAGCCGTCCATTTCGTGAGCTGTCAAAACATTTAGGAATTAAAAAGTACAAATGAAATCTCATTTCTTCTATCTTTGTCATCTGCCCAGGGCTTGGAAATGTTCTGCAAATGCTCAGGGGTGGCTGTTTTTAGCCCAGCATCTATCATGTGTTTAAGTGGGATAAGAGGATGAGATTAATTCTCCGTGAGATGCGTGAGCACGAAGAACAGCTCTTTTTTTTTTTCCTGTCCTTTTCTATGTCAGAGAACTACCTGGCTGGGCAGGGCCACCCTGGGTGAGTGTGTGTACATGCATGTAAGTGTATTTGTGTGCATGGGTGTATGTGTGAATATGTGCATGAGGGTATGTGTGTGTGTGGGTGTAAATGTGTGAGTGCGTGTGACTGTGTGTGCACGGGGGTATATGTCTGTGCTTCGAAGTCCCTTTCCTTCAGAAACTGGATGATCAACAGATTGCCATTGCAATCCCGTCTCCTGACAGTAGCTGAATTTTGGGCACAGTGCTGTGTCCTTTGGGCATCCCAAGCTCGTGTCCAGCACACCACAGGCAGTATCTTCTAAAACTGCCCTCCTTGTATTTTAGTTGGACATGCTGATCACAAGCACTGTTACCCAGACAAGAGGACTTTCAACCTGTGGGGGAAATGGACCCCCAGATAAGGCCCGCTGGAGGACCCAAAAGAAGCAGCCTCTAAAGAGAGGGCTGGACACATCCTAGGGAAATCCCAGGAGCGGGGGAGCCTTCGGCTGCAACAAAGCAGGTGTTTCTGATGAAGGTGACTCACTCTGGGGGTGAAACACGGCAGGGGGTTTCTGAATCCTCGGCCTGGAGAACGGTTGACTTACGAAACAAGCTCGTCCCAGGAGCCGATTGAAGGATCTGTTTGCCAAGCAGGTGTAAATCCATCCTAACAAGAACGTCTCAGACACCACTAAAGGGAAAACCAGTTCCTCTGTCTTGTAATAACGTATAATGGAAAATCATCTGGAAAATGTATGTGTGGGACCCTCCCAGCTCTCACCCTGCGGCCCACGCTCTTCATGTGGCTGTGCCTGATTTGGATTTTATCACAAAAGTGGAATCACAAGGAGATGCCGTCTTGGATTCTGTGAGTCGTTCTTGGAAATCCTCAACCCTGCGGGGGTCCTGGGTACCCCAGTACCTATAGTCAGTGGGTCCGGAGTGCAGGAGGACCCCAGAGACGTGTGGTGAGCGCAGTTAAGGAGAACCGAGGCCATAAACATGCAGAGACTTTGCCACCTCTGGGTGGACAGCACCAGAATCGAATCACAGGACGCCCAGTTGAGGTGGAAACAGAACACTGGTCACAGCCACTGCCCCAGGAAGACAGGTAAATCCAACATCCATTCCCAGAAAACAGACTCAGGGCACGTGCGACGTGCAGGCAGTGTCTCCTATTTAAAATGAGTAAATGCTTTTTTTTTGGAGGATTTTTTGTTTAATCCGTCTGAAAAGAATGGCATATACAGAAAAACAGATGTGAGAAAGCATCGGATCAACACTGACGAATTGACAAGGATGAGACTTGGGGCTGGTGGAATAGGTGACCTAAGCGTTTCTAAAAGTTGGAAACTGCAACTAAAATAAGATGAAAAAACCCCTATCAACACTTGGGGAAAAAAAACCCAAAACACTTAGGAGCCTTCACAAGACTGCGTGTCAAATCAATATGCTTTATACTTTATAACTGACACATAACATTGTATAACTTTATCTCCGTAAAAAAGTAGTAGAATCCTGTCTAAAGGAGCTCGTTGCTCCAGTGAAATGAATGTTTTTTCCTGAAGGGGCATGACCCCTGACCCCTCCTGACCCCGTGGCCACCCCTTCCCACCCCGTCCCAGCACATGAGAACACAGGCTTTCCAATAATGCGTGTTCCCCTCTGCGGACTTTCTTGCAAACCTTCAAGCTCCTCCTGGGAGACGCCCATATGTTTCAGATTGTCTTCGTCAACTTGTGTCTTGACCGTAGGGTCCCAGGATCTTGCTTCCTTGAGTATGGGACCTGGTAACATCAAAGGAACAGTCAACCTGGCTGCCCTCAGCAGTTTCCCATCTTTGCCATGTCCAGTGTTTTTGGCAGGTGGGTACACAGCCCTCTTGGGAGATCACACGGGGAGGTGTTGGTCTTCCAGACAGTACCTTCAAAGTCACAGCTTCTCTGCCTGTCAGATGGCTCCGTGGAGTAAAGGAAGCTTTGCCCTGCACTTCTCTTTTTAACCTTCTCCAGCCCGATGATAAGTGCCGGGGGACATTTGTCATCACGACTTCCGAGGTAGCCCTTTTGAGCACGTCTGAATCCAGAAAAATGTGACCGTGGGGTTGTTTCCTGGCCTGGGTGTGTACCAGAGGGTCCTACAATGGTACACTCTTAGAGGCACGCAAGAAGGACCAGGGCTAGGCATGTTGAGCGGGTTTCCGAAAGTGTGTTACATGCGATGAGCTCCTGAAAAGTCATTGTCACGACAGTAAGATGAGGGAGTTCTGGAGGTTTCTGGATATTGAATCGTAGCCCCAAAGCCCCTCACTTACCACAAGGTCTAATCCCTTGAACTTCTCTGCCTGGTTCTTTTAATCCACCGGTTCTTTTTTTTTTTTTTTTTTTACTGTTTTTAAAATTATAGTTGATTTACAATGTTTTAGGTGTACAGAAAAGTGATTCAGCTTTATATATATATATTTTTTTTTTCCCCCCGTTTTTTTTTTTTTTTTTTTTTTGCAGTTTTTAAAAAATTATAGTTGATTTACAATGTTTTAGGTGTACAGAAAAGTGATTCAGCTTTATATATATATATGTATATTCTTTTTCTGATTCTTTTCCGTTACAGGTTCTTACAAGATTTTGAATATAGTTCCCTGTGCTGTACAGTAGGACCTTTACATATAATAGTGTGTGTCTGTTAGTCCCAAACTCCTAATTTATCCCTGCCCCCGTTTCCCCTTTGGTATCTGTAGCTCTGTTTTCTGTTTGTGAATCTGTTTGTGTTTCATAAATAAGTTCTTTTGTGTTACTTTTTAGACTCTGCATGTAAGTGATGTCATATGGTATTTGTCTTTGACTTACTTCACTTAGTACGATAATCTCTAGGTACATCCATGTTGCTGCAAATGGCATTATGTCATTCTTTTCCATGGCTGAGTAATACTCTATAACACACGCGCACACACACACACACACACACACACACACACACACACACACAGAGTTATATATATACACTCCACCACCCCACGTCTTCTTCTAATCCACTGACCATGCCCAGGGACCAGCTCCCAACCCAAAACAAAGGGTGTCTGGCGTTCAAACCTTCCTCCTTCCCTCCTACTGCCCGAGGTCCACTTTTCTCAATCTCTTCTCAGCCTTTCAAGCTTTTTCTTGAACTTCCAGTTCTCCTGCTGTAACTCTCCTCGCTGCATGGAAACCAAGAACCTTTCTGCTGTCTCGACGTTTCCACCTCAAATTGCTAAATGTCGTGCGTTCAACACAGAGGCGGGACAGTCATCTGCTTTGAGCCAACGAGTAAGCATTTCAGCTTCATCAGGCGTTGGCCATACAGCAGAAATGAACACCACGTTGTAAACAACTCTACTTCAATAAAAATAAACTTTTTAAAAGAGAGTTGGAGACCTGAGTATTTACACTGGGGTCTTCATATGCATCTATTGAAAGGGATTAACCCAGTGTGGAAGTACAACCCACTTGGGTGCACCTTCCTGCACCCATGGAGGCTGGGCTGCCCCACCCTGTCCGGCCGGCTTTGTGTCTGAGTCCATGGAAGAAGGTCGGAGGTGCTGTGTCTCACCCACAGTGTCTGTGAGCATGGAGACCCCCGTGTCTCTGCTCTGAAAATTGACTTCTGTTCTTCTTCTCCCTGTAGACCCCGGATGAGGGAGCCTGGACCTCCGTCTACGCGGCGGTCACCCCAGCGCTGGAAGGCCGTGGCGGCTGCTATCTTTACAACGAGAAAGAGACCAAGTCTCTGGCGGTCACATACGACCTGAAGCTTCAGCGACAGCTGTGGGCCAGAAGTTGCCAGATGACAGGCATCACCGATGTGACCCAGGAGGTCCTCTAGGGTTAGCCACCCGCCGGGGAGACCATGATCTGCCACGCGCGCGCAGGTGTGTCTGCTGGACCACGTGTCTGCGTCGTTCACATCCCCCGCCCTTGGGGCTCTGTCTCCCCAGCGTCTCCCATCGGCTTCCTTGCCCTGGGCCGGAACTTGAGGAGAAGAGGAATGCTGAGTGCGACCCCAAACAGCTGGCCCTCAGCCATGAATCTCGTGATCCCCACCGTGTCCAGTTGTACCGGGTGCCCTGAGTCATTAAACCCTGCCAGCCACGCAGGAGGTGTTCTTGCTTAGCACAGAGGCGCCGAGGACCCTGGGGTAGAAACATCCGGGTGAAACAAAGAGTTTCAAGGAGGCTTGGAACTGTTGGGCGCTGGTGGCTTTGAGGGTGTCCTGTGTTCCCTGTTCTCTCACTCACAATTTGTGCTAGAGGTGCGGCTCTGATTTGTGGGTCCTGGAAAGGGAGAGACGTGAGCCTTCCTTAGTCTGTTGATCAAGGGTCATGTGACCACCCTAACCCTCTGCCCCACCATCTTTAGGGGGACCAGGTCCTAGGGGCTTCCTGCCGCTGTTAGGGCATCTGTCAGGGCTCTCACCCCGTGACTCATGGAAAGACCCTCAACAGAGGGGTAGGGAATTCTGTAGGACACGGGGTAAGAAAGGGGGCCTGGACACCTGTCACCGTGGGGTCTGTGGGACAGGGTTGGGGCCTGGACCCTGTCACCATGGGGTCTGTAGGACGGAGCCTGGACACCTGTCACCATGGAGTCTGCGGGATGGGGCCTGGACACCTGTCACCATGGGGTCTGTAGGACAGGGATGGGCCCTGGACACCTGTCACTATGGGGTCTGTGGCACAGGGATGGGGCCTGGACACCTGTCACCATGGGGTCTGTGGGACGGGGCCTGGACACCTGTCCCCATGGGGTCTGTAGGACAGGGATGGGGCCTGGACACCTGTCAGCATGGAGTCTGTGGGACGGGGCCTGGACATCTGTCACCATGGGCATCTGTAGGATGGAGCCTGGACACCTGCACCATGGGGTCTGTAGGATGGGGCCTGGACACCTGTCACCATGGGCATCTGTAGGATGGAGCCTGGACACCTGTCACCATGGGGTCTGTGGGACTGGGCGTGGACACCTGTCACCATGGGGTCTGTGGGATGGAGCCTGGACACCTGTCACTGTGGGGTCTGTAGGATGGAGCCTGGACACCTGTCACTATGGGCATCTGTAGGATGGAGCCTGGACACCTGTCACCATGGGGTCTGTAGGATGGAGCCTGGACACCTGTCACTATGGGCATCTGTAGGATGGAGCCTGGACACCTGTCACTGTGGGGTCTGTAGGATGGAGCCTGGACCCCTGTCACTATGGGCATCTGTAGGATGGAGCCTGGACACCTGTCGCCATGGGGTCTGTAGGATGGAGCCTGGACACCTGTCACCATGGGGTCTGTGGGATGGGGCCTGGACACCTATCACTGTGGGGTCTGTAGGATGGAGCCTGGGCACCTGTCACCATGGGGTCTGTAGGATGGGGCCTGGGCACCTGTCACCGTGGGGTCTGTAGGACGTGGCCTGGACACCTGTCACCATGGGGTCTGTGGGATGGAGCCTGGACACCTGTCACCGTGGGGTCTGTAGGATGGAGCCTGGATACCTGTGACCATGGGGTCTGTGGGATGGGGCCTGGACACCTGTCACCGTGGGGTCTGTAGGATGGGGCCGGGGCACCTGTCACCGTGGGGTCTATGGCACAGGGACGGGGCCTGGACACCTATCACCGTGGGGTCTGCGGGACGGGGCGTGGACACCTGGCACCATGGGGTCTGTAGGATGGGGCCGGGGCACCTGTCACCGTGGGGTCTATGGCACAGGGACGGGGCCTGGACACCTATCACCGTGGGGTCTGCGGGACGGGGCGTGGACACCTGGCACCATGGGGTCTGTAGGATGGGGCCGGGGCACCTGTCACCGTGGGGTCTATGGCACAGGGACGGGGCCTGGACACCTATCACCGTGGGGTCTGCGGGACGGGGCGTGGACCCCTGTCACCATGGGGGCTGTGGGATGGGGCCTGGACACCTGTCACCGTGGGGTCTATGGCACAGGGATGGGGCCTGGACACCTGTCACCGTGGGGTCTGTAGGACGGGGACGGGCACGGGGCCTGGACTAAACCAATCGTGGGATTGAGCTGCACAGCGTTTGCTGGTCTGCACGTTCCCCCACCATTTTTTAGGGCCTTAGTCTAAGAATGGCAGCTTTGCTGCCCACTTGCCCTTCAGTGGTCACGTGAAGCCTCTCTTCTGGTATCTGCTTCTTCATTTCATCGTCTGTTAACACAGGCATGTTCCTCTCCTGGAGACGTGTGCAGGGCTTGGATTCTACTTCACACCACGATACTAATGTAATAACGGCAATCATGTCGAATGCCCCGTGCTTCCCTGGATTTGGGTGCCCATCGCAGTCTGTCAGGCTCTTCCTGAACTAGTTTCATCATGGACCTTCCAGGGTCTGCAGACACCTCATCTTTCAGCAGCGTGACGGCCGCCCTCTACGCCTTGGAAACAGGTCAGTGGTGGGACCATCCTGGTTTCATCCAGTTCCCTCTGTAGTGGCTTGAATGGTGGCTTCTCAAGATACACGTCCACATCCTAAGCCCTGAAACCTGCAAATGTGTTCCTATTGGGAAAAGGATCATTGCAGATGTCATTAAGGTCTTAAGATGAGGACACCATCCTAGCTTATCCAGGTAGGGCGAATGTACTCACAAGGTTGCTTGTTGGAAACAGGGAGAGGGAGAACTGATTACAGAAGAGGGAGGGGGTCACGTGACCACAGAGGCAGAGACGGGAGGGATGCGCCACGAGCCCAGGGACGCCTGGAGCCCCCAGAAGCTGGAGGAGGCAGGAAGGACCCTCCCCTGGAGCCTCTTCGGGGAGCTCAGCCCTGCATCTTCAGAACTGAGAGAGAATAAATTTCAGTTGCTTTAAGATACCAACACCTTGATGGTAATTAGTTACAAGAAACTCATACAGTTGTTGACACATGTGAACATCTCTAGCAGCTTAGTGGACCTTTGCCTGGGCATCGGGGCCCGCCCTGCTTCACCCACCAGTCAGGCAAGGAAGGCTCAATCCTCTCTCTGAGAATGGCTCTTGGGTTCTCAAATTCCAACATGGAGAGATCAGACATTTAGAATGCTAGCGAAAGGACTCTGTGTGTTTCCTGCCAGACTGCACCCTGAATTTCAAGACCAGGGACCACTGGTCAGCTAACCATGCATTCCCTCAATTGACAAAATCCCGCTGAGGCCCCAAACCTGATGTCAGCCCCCAGCACATTCATGCGTCGGAAAAACAACCAGCAGCTCTTTCAGAGTGGGGTTCACGCTATGCTAGATAGATAGATAAGTAGATAGGTAGGTAGATAGATAGGTAGATAGATAGATAGGTAGGTAGATAGGTAGATATGTAGATAGATAGGTAGATACGTAGATACGTAGATAGGTAGATAGGTAGATAGGTAGATAGGTAGATAGGTAGATATGTAGATAGGTAGATAGATGATAGGTAGGTAGGTAGATAGGTAGGTAGATAGATAGGTAGGTAGATGGGTAGATAGGTAGGTAGGTAGATAGATAGATAAGTAGATAGATAGGTAGATAGATGATAGGTAGGTAGGTAGATAGGTAGATAGATAGATAGGTAGATAGGTAGGTAGATAGATAGGTAGATAGATAGATAGATAGTGGGGTTTACACTACACTAGATAGATAGATAGATAGAAAGAAAGAAAGAAAGAAAGGGCTTCTGGGTCAGCAAACTTTTTATATATAGGACCAGTTAATATCTTCATATTTTAGGGCTTTATGATCTATTACAACTGCTCAACTCTTCCATATGACACACAAGCACCTACACACACTGTGCTAGCGTGTGGCTGTGTTCTAATAAACCTTTATTTACAAAAAAGGGGGGAGGTCAGGTTTATCCAAGGCCCATACTTCGTTGACCTGGGGTTTTGACCCCTAGTGTGCCATGTGGAGAATTGTAAGTCCTGTCATATGGGTGGGCATTTAGCCTCAAAGACTGGGTGTCTCACCCGGTTTCAAGTTCCTGCTGGCCCTTAGATGGGAACCTCAGGGGTGTCTAACCCCAGAGACCATGTTTTCCTTACAGGTGAACAAGATGTTATGAGTTCTGTGTCGTGCAACCAGGAGACGGTGGTGTAAAAGGACAGGAGAGCAGGACGTGTACGTTTGAGGTCCTCACCTCCTCGCCTGCACCCTGCTGCGGTTGGCAGAGCTGAGACCGCAGCGTCTGGGACTGTTCACGTGGTGGCCTGAGAGGAACGAACCAGGGCCCCTCGTGCAGGTGCGCAGACTCTGCAGGACGTCCGCTCGGATAAGAAACATCCTGACACCCTTCCCGGGAGAACCATAGGGTGACAAGGAGGCTCCCAGGGACCATGGACCAGCACGAGGAAGAGAGCTGCCAGAGGGCCGGAGATTCCTGTCCCCCTTCATCGCAGTTGCAGGAGAGGTGATGATTACGGCGTGAAGCCACAAGACGATTTGTGGGTCCTGGTGGCCTGTGGCTCAGATCACTGTGTGAAGATGGGGGCACGTGGTCCCAGTGGAAGACCCTGCTTATTCAAACAGCTCACTGTTATGTCGTGTGTAAGAGTGTCCTGGGCGGCTGTAACACAGGACCACAAACTGAGAGTCTGAAAAGAACAGAAACTCATCCAGCCCCAGGTCCTGGAGACCAGATGTCTGAGGGCAAGGTGTCCCAGAGCTGTGCTCCCTCCAGAGGCTCCAGGGGAGGGTCCTTCCCGCCTCTTCCAGCTTCTGGGGGCTCCAGGCGTCCCTGGGCTTGTGGCCGCATCCCTCCCATCGCTGCCTGTGTCTTCATGTGGCTTCTCCTCTGTGTCTGTGTCTCTCCTATTTTGTGTCTTATAAGGACACTGTCATTGGATGTAGGGCCACCCTCATCCAGGCGGACCTCATCTCAGACCCTTCACTTCCATCCGGATAATCAAGAATGATCTCTTTATCTCAAGATCCTTCATTAGTTACATCTGTCAAGAGCCTTTTGCCGACAAAGTCATATCCACAGGTAACAGGGTTTAGGACGTGGTCATATCTTTTTGGTAGAAAATATTCAATCCACTGCATGGTACATGAACTGGATACTTGGAAACTCAGGAAACATCCATTCCTTTTCTGGTGAACTGGAAAACCACGGAGGTCACGGCTTCTTCTATATGTACCCAAGGCCGCTTTCCTGGGTGAGTGACCCATGTCACTACACGGGACCCTGGGCTCATAAGGACGCCTATTGGCTCAATGCCCTATGACCGCCATCTTGAAATTCTTAACGAAGCGTGAACAAGGACCCACATTTTCATTTTGCCCTGGAACTGCAAATGCGATAGCCCTCTTTGCTCACATTCCTTTCAACCTCAAGAAAGAGGAGCAAGTCTGCACCCAATAAGGCCACCCCCACCCCCAGCACACCCTCCATCCAGCCACTGATGTGCTCAAACCTACCTTTCGTGGGTGGTGAAGACCTCTCCCCAAGATCCAGTAAGGCTAGTGGGTTTTGGCTACACACTGGGGGAGCCTCTGAAAACCACTAACGCTCAGCTCCGCCATCAACAGAATCCCCAAGTTCGTTCCTCTGGGCAACGACATTTATTAGACCTCCTCAAGCCATCCTCTTGTTCAGGCAAGTTTGAGACCCTCTGGGCCAGGCAAATGCAGATTGAAGCTTCCAGCCCTGAGTGGCAGCCCCTCCCAGAACTGCTCAGATGTTCTGCTAAGCCCTACAGCCCCGACTGATGTGTTTCAGAACTAGAATTACTTTGTATGTTCAAACCAAAATGGAGACAAGCCTTGACTAATATTTCCGGACAGCCAGGATGATGTACTGCAAAGCAGGATCTTGACTTCCAGGAAGATCCCAACCTTGGAGCATTTGCACATCACTAGAGAGCCCTTTGCGGCTTGAGGTCATAGTACACAAGTGCCAGCTACTCTTAGCGGCATCACAAAGTTGTCCCAAGTACAGACTCAGGATGAGGAGGCAGGATGAGTCCTGGCCAGTCCGACATCCTCTGTCACTTTGAGAACAAGCTTGCTGGCCCCTGAAAGATGCTGCAGTCCCTGGGCGAAGATAGGCTCTGAGAGCAATTTGGACTGTGTAGGACCCTGGCCTCACAGGGCCCCTCCTCTTTGCATGACCGGCCTTATGTCGCTCGTCCACCAGGGGAGAGAGAGGACACAGTTCTGGAGAAGTTACCATGTTCCCTCGACCCCTGATTGTGGAACATTCCTCAGAGCTCAGAGACACTTCCCAGCAGCTGGAGAAGTCTCGTGGACCACTGGGTGAGTAAGGCCACGTCCATGGCATGGCGGGCACTGGGGATCCTGGGTTTACACCTGTCGCTGTCATTCGGGGAGCCCGGGAAGGGGGCTGTGTGCATACACACGGGGATGGATGACCTTCCATCCCTGGGCAAGTCTTGATTCAGTAATTGGACCCATGGTGCATGTATTTCTCTGTTTCCTCCACGTAGCATCAATGAGTTTTGTTCGACAGTGGGAACGACCACCTCATCCATCCATCCATCCCTCCTTTTGTCCTTCCATCCATCCATCCATCCATCCATCCATCCATCCATCCATCCATCCATTCAGCAGTGATGTGTTGAGTAGGGTTACCCAGCCAAGCTCTGAGCAAACACTGGATGGAGCTGAAAGTTGAGTGGCACCAAGCTCTTGTCCTAAAGGAGCTTGCTGTCTAGGGTGGGATTAGGACTCAAAGATATCAGGTCTTAATGCCTAGAAACTGGGGATGGTACCGGACGTGATAAGAGGCACTTTTGACGGGAAAGAGTGGGCTCTGCAAAGGCGGGTCTGTGTCCGATATGACCCAGTTGAAGCTTCCTCCGTCTCGACTCCCACTGGATTTTGAGGGTGCCTGTATCGAAAATACCTCTCATCTTGGCTATTAGGAAATACAACCATAGAAGGTGCACCAGGCTCCCTCCAAGGCTGGACAGGTTGGGAGGCTGATTAGGAGCTCCTCAGGTGACCCATGGGTCCGGGAGGTAGCACCCTGCCCATTTCCCATGTGGGCTCTTCCTTGGGAAGTGTTAAGTCTCGCATTTGTTAAGCACCCTCGTTAAGCCTTTTGGTCTCTGTGTTTCCGACTCTTCATCCATCAAATAATGCCCCTAACACGTGCCCTGTCTACAACCGGGTTTGCCGAGTGGACAGCAAGACAGTATGCATTCTGTTTGAAGGATGCTTAGGGGTAAATCCCTGCCAGGCATGGTTCTCCATCCAAGCTCCATAGTCACTGAATTTGTCGTTTAACCAGAGAAATGAGTTGGAGTTGTATTTTCTGTCGTCTGGGTACCGGTATCCTTGGGGTTTGATCTAAATCCGTAGCTTGTTTACCGACGGCCACAAAAACACAAACACGATCCCAGACATAAGGACATCCTGGGTTTCTGCCTGTGTGAGGGGGGAGCATCTGTACGTAGTAAAAAGCTTGAGAATTTTTCAGTCTCTGGGGCTCTCTTCAGTGAAGCGTTTTCTGAAGTTCACAGTCTTTTAGCGATCTTTGCGTTTATTGCTAGCTACAAGTCCTGGTGATATTGCCTACATCTGTTCCTTCCCTTTTTTTCCCTTCATTCTTTGCCTTCATTCTGGGATGTCATGTCGGGCTTCCTGAGTTAATGCCTGCCCTTTATCTTTTACTTTTCATGTTTCTGGTCGCAGGGTCCTCATTTCTGTCTGTCCCTTGGGCTGCATCTCATAATGGATACATAGTTCAGTCCTTATTTTCATGGTTCCTCTTTACCCCATGGGTTAGTTGAATGGGTATTTTAAAATCCCCAAGTATATAGAATTAAAAATAATCCTTTTACTGTCATGGGTCCAGGAATGCATTAAAAAGTACGTCTGTTCTAATTCACCCAGAATCTATTGTTTTGTCCTTCAAAGACCCTGCGGGACTTCTGGTCTACCGTGGTACCAGATGTGTAGATACGATAAAACATTTTCATTTAAAATATCCTGGAAAGGAAAAAACAGCATGGGAACTAAGGAACACTTAAGGGAGGAATATTTAGTTTTCTGGCTTTATTGAGGTATCAGTGACAAGTAGAAATTGTATCTCTTTAGGGTGGACAACATGTTCTGAATTGCAGCAGCAGTGTGAAATGTCTATTGCCAACTGCATCATTTGGTCAAACAGTTTACCCTCCAGGATCCCGGTGTCCCATTCTGTTCAATGGGTCTTTTACGGTTACAAGACTCAAATAAGAGGATGGATCTAAAAGCGTTTTAAGGCTGCAAATACGTTTCCTATATGAGTCATGTCGCCGTTGTGGGTTTGGTGCAAATCACGTGGACCTAATGATCAGGACTCCTTTCCTGATATCCTGGTGCTTCTAAATAGTGGCTCTTTTCTCCGGGGTGCAGGGAAAGGTGGGGAGGGGCACCCTGAGTGGACCTCGCACTAGCATTTGGCAGGAGGAGGCCAGCGTGTTAGATTTCTTACAAGGCACAGGACGGGGTACCCAGTGTCAGATGTTCTCACACCTCACATGACTTCTTCACATCTGGCCGGACGTTCACATAGGGGAAACCCTGTTTATAGTTAACCGCAGCCTAGAACTCACGGCTGTTTACACATCCATGCAGGAGATTGAATTTCCAGGCAAGCGACCGTTGCATTCATAGAGAGATTATCCTTGGCTTGAATGTTCAGCATTTGGGGAAAGCGTAGGGCAGGCGGCAGCTCGTTGCATTTGAGTGACCAGTTCTCTAGGCCTGGGGCAGCCGGCACCATCTTGGGGATCCAACATACGAAGACATCCCCTTACTGCTTCACCCTCTCTGGGGGGGGCAGGCAGGGGAGGTCCAAGCACTGCTATGTTCAAATGGGTATCACTTTATGGTCACTTGTGTTGTGTGGACACCATGTGGCTCTTATTACATTTGTCTGTAGGTATCTGTGATTTTGTTTTAGGAAAGTAAAGGGACATTAAAAATGGGTGAACCTCCATCCCCAGGGTGGAATATTATTTGGCCACGAAAAAGGAATGAAGTATTGATACATGGTGTATCGTGGGTGAGCCCTGGAAGTACCCTAAGTGAAAGACTCCAGGCACAAAAGGCTACATCGTATATGATTCCACTTCTACAAAATACACACAAGTGAAAGAATCCAGGCACAAAAGGCTACATCGTATATGATTCCACTTCTACAAAATACCCACAAATGAAAGACTCCAGGCACAAAAGGCTACATCGTATATGATTCCATTTCTACAAAATACCCACAATAGTAAAATCCAGAGAGACACAAAGTGGCTTAGTGTTTGCCAGGGGCTGGGAGCAGCGACTGCTCACGGGGACATTGTCTCCTTTGGGGGATGAGAAGGTTCTGGAACCAGATAGAGGCGGTGGTTGCCCAGCATGGTGAATGTGCTCAGCGTCCCTGAATTGTCCAGTTTCAATGACTCATTGGATGTTATGTGAATCTCGCCTCCATACAATTAAATACTTGCTACGAGGCAGATAAGCACCTCCCAGCAAGGCTGTGTTTTCTTCTCAGCCCCACACCCTGGATGTTCGTGGGCAGTGCTTTGAACCGGACCAAACTCATCAATGGAGCAGAGGCAGTCTGGCCTGACCCTCCACTTCCATTTTTCCTTTGCACCAGGATTGCATAAGGCATTCTCCCCTTGGGATAGCTTTCCTGAGCCGGGATTCCCAAGAGGGCCAGAAGAGCATTTTTCCAGGGATGTTGACCCCGGCGATGATAAGTGGGTTCTGACAGACCTCGAACATCGTCCTCGGTTTCCACGAACAGGGGTTACGCCCAACTCCTGTCCACCTAAGCTAACTGCTTGATGGCGGGGCGGGACCACCCCCATGGTGGGCTCCTTGGGTATTATATCCTGTCATAGATAGCGGACAGCCCTCAAGTTGTTTCTTGCTTCAATCAAATCAAAAATAACTAATATGGGTGTTTGTTTCCTTTTCAAAAAGATTGGGAAATAAGACAGGAGATGTGGGGCTTCCATTTGGGAAGTTCCTACTTTATGCCAGGATATTTCCAAAGTTGGGAGATTAGGTTTGACATAAATACATTACCATGTATAAAATAGGTAGCCAGTGGGAACCTGCAGTATAGCACAGGGAGCTCAGCTCGAAGCTCTGTGATGACCTAGGTGGGTGGGATGCGGGGGGGATGGAAGGAAGGTCCAAGAGGGAGGGGATATAGGTATACATATAGCTGATTCACTTCATTGTACAGCAGAAACTAACACAACATTGTAAAGCAGCTCTACTCCAAAAAAAAAAAAAACCTTCCAATATCATCTTATTTAACCGTGTATGCATCCTGCAAACAAGGTGTCCCCGCCGTGGGCTCCCAGGCCTCCATCCACTGGACCGTATGGACGACATTTCCACGCCTCAGACCTTTCGACACTTGTTGCTTCGAATGAAGCTTTCAGCACACACTCCGGGCAGGCATGTCTTGTCCATGAGGTCCTGTAGCGTAGCAGGTCGAACCCTTCACTTCCAGGTAGAATCAAGGCTCTAGGAAGCAAAACACAGCTCTCCTCTGTCTTCGAGGTCATAGCCTGCCTTTGAAGGAGGCTGAAGGTCATCCTTTCACATTGAGAATGTGCAGCTTGCGGTCCAAAGCAGACCTTCCCTCCTTAGCCACTGGACCAGCCTCCCAGCCACTGGGGCCATAGATCTGCATATCACTGGCTGTTGGCAACTTCACTTTGTATTTTAGTTATTTGACCTTCAGGCGTCCTTGGCAAAGGCACGCAGCCTTTAATGCTCACTTGTAGCAGGAGCCCCACTTCCTTTAAAAACTCTGTCTCCCTATGTCTGAAGGGCAAGGAGGCAGAAAAATAACAAGAGTTTCAGCAGCCTTCAAAATAGAAAGAAATATAGACCCCATTGGGTTCCGTCATTTTCTGCCCGTCTTTGAAATTCTCTCCGTGCAAGGTTTTATAAGTACCAAAGCGGAATGAAATATGACAGTCGATTTCCTAGGACTGGAAGGACCTCAGAGGCCATGCATAAATGATGGCGCACCCTTCCCGGGGCTGGATGGAGTATAAAACAGTTCAAGATGATTCAGGGACCTCCGAAGGCACAGGATTTGCTTTCGGGATGTGTCTTGGGTATTAGGAAAAAATGGCACCTGGTTAAGTTAGAGACGCAAAATTATATCCCGAGGAAAATAACCGAAAGCATCTCCAGGCAGTGCAAGTGGCAACTCTCTGCTTGGAAAATGATGGACGGAACGCCGATGTTCCAAACCAGAGAATGCACGTGTCTTAGAAGTTTGTAAGGGAGGGAGGTCAGGACACAGCCAGGAAACTGGACCAAGTGGCCAGACGCCTACACCTTGGGTTTTCTCACAATTCGATTCGTGAATATGAGTGTGTGTATATATCTATATGTGTGTGTGTATGTATATATATGCATCATTTATAAGGGGTGATGTTATTGGCTACCCCAGGTATTCTCCACCTGGGCAGGGTGGACATTTGAGGCTGGACGACTCTGATGTAGGTGTGCTGGGCACTGGGGGCTGTGGAGCAGCATCCCTGATCTCCACCCACCACATTCCAGGAGCCCCTCCACAGTCGTCACACCCCAAAATGTCCGTAGACATTGCTAGTGTCCCCTGGAGGTCGGGCTTACTCCCTTTGGGGAACCCCTGGGTCACTCCAAAGACTAAACCCTTCAAAGCTATGTGCACTAGATTTTAGAATTGCAGAGCTGGAATGCACGTTAAAATTCCAAGTGAGTTATCAGTCTGTTTCAGACCAAATTAAAAAAAAAAAAACAAGAACAACGAAAAAGCCGCTGAGATTTCCCCCCCCCCCCCCCAGCTGGTGAACACTGCTGTTTTCTTTTCCGAGGGGAGGTGTCCCAGGCTCCCCGTCTCAGCGCTTAAGGGTCTGGGGTGCTGGGGAGAAGCTGGTGGGCGTGCATCTCACCCCATCCCTCCCACCCCCACCTGACAGTCCGGACGCTCGGACCAGGTGCCCCGCCCTGAGATGCAGCGTCCACATCTGGAGCTGATATCCTGCCCACCCCCACGGGTGGTGATTAGGGATGTAAGTGGATCCAGCAAGGATCCCAGCAGCACCATGACATGCTTGGCCTTTCTGGAATCGCGATTTCTCGGTACCATTTGCAGCTCAGCTCTGGACCCTTGTCGGGGGGGAGAGAGAGACAGAGACAGACTGAGTGTTTCATGTACCGTCTTAACCATTTTTAAGCGCACAGTTCAGTGGCATTAAGTACATTCACAATGTACTTAATGTACCATCCCCACCATCCGTCTCCAGAAACATTTCATCTTCCCAAACTGAAACTCTGTCCTCATTAAACACTCACTCCCCAGCCCCCTCCCCAGCCCCCGGCCCCCACCATCCTACTTTCTGTCGCTATGGAATCGGACTCCGCTAGGGACCTCATATGACTGGAATCCTACAGGATTTGTCCTTTTATATCTGGCTTCTCTCACTGAGCATCACGTCCTCAAGATCCATCCATGTTGCAGCCTGTGTCAGAGCTTCACACATTTTCATGGCTGAGTCATTTTCCACTGTGTGGATGGATCCAGTGCTGTGTATCCATCCATCCACCCATCCATGGACACTTGGATTGTTTCCACCTCTTAGCTATTGTGAATAACACTGCTGTGAACATGGGCTCGCAAATCTCTCTTTGGGTCCCTGCTTTTACTTCTTTTGGGTGAATACCCAGGTGTGGAATTGTGGGATCATAGGGTAATTCCGTTTTCAAGTTTTTCAACACATAGAGCTCTTTTAAACACTTCACATGCAACAAAACATTCACTCATTTTTGCAGTACAGTCACGGGAGTTTTAACTCACGTACAGATTCGTGGAACCACCACCCCTGATGGGATTCAGAACATTTCCATCACCTCAGAGTATTCGCTCGTCCTGGTTCTTTATTCACAGTCAAACCCTCTCTCCAGCCCTCATCCCTGGCGACCACTGTCCCTATATTTGACTTTGCCAGAAAGTCATATAGGCGACATCCTGCAGTACGTAGCCCTCTGAAATCGGCTTCCTTCACTCCGCAATATGCATTTTGCTGAGCTGTCGCAAGGAGCGATGGCCCATTCCTTTTCATCACCGAGTGGTACTCCATTGTATGCACGCATTGTATGTAGCTCGTCCTTTCCCCACGGAAGGACAGCCAAGTGGGTTTCCGTTTGGGGGTGATTTGTGCAGAGTGCTGCTTCCAACGTTCCTGTACAGGTTCTTTTTCTGTGAACGCAAGTTTTTGTTTCTCTTGGATAAACGTCTGTGAGTAGGGTCGCTGGGTCATACGCTAAGAGTACGCTAACTTATCAGAAACAGCCAAAGCGGTTTCCGGGGAGGCGGTGCCGTCTCGCATCCCTGCCGGCGTCCTGTGGGAATTCTAGCCGCCCCACACCCTCAGCAGCGTTTGGCATTATCGCTATGTTTAGGTTAGCAATTTGAATAGGTGTATCGTGACGTCACATTGTGGTCTGAGTGTGAACCTTTCTACAGAATGTAGAGGCTTATGATGAATGGTTCCTCAGTGATTTTTTTCATATAGATTCCAAGCCAGCACGATGCTCAGTGAGAGAAACCAGACACAGAAGGACACACAGTGTGTGATTCCATTGATAGGAAGCGTCCAGAACAGGCGAATTCACAGACAGGAAATGGGTTCATGGTGTCAGGGGCTGGGGGAGGGGGAGGGGAAGCGACTGCTCATGGGGACGGGGTCTCCTCGGGGGGATGAGCGTGTTCTGAAACTAGACGGAGGTGATGGTTACACAACATTATAAACGTACTAAATGCCACCAAATCTTTCACTTTAAAATGGTTACTTTTATATAATACGAATTTCACGTCCATTAAAAAAAATCACTAGCAGTAATTTTTTTAACGACTTTAACCTAATGCAAAGGAAAAAGAAGAAGCCCATTGTTAATGAAACAGTACCTGGAGACTGTTCCTAGAATCTTTTCATCTGTGTGCATTGTGAAATTCTGCAGAGGTGAATATGGTCCCATCTGGACCATCAAAGGAGGATGGAGCCAGTGTCACCATGAGACGTCACCCAGCATCTGGATGTCCCTCGTGTTTGGGGAACATATTCTGTCTCATGGGGAATCTTCCCTTCTTTGTCCTTCTCCCGCCCCTGGGACAGGCCAGGTGGGCCTGCTCCGTCAGTTACACAGTTGCCGGGAAGGGGAGAATCACGCAAACCTGGTGAGGCAGGATTAGGGTAGGTGGTCCTGAATCAGCTCTCAACATGGCAATGGTGTGGTCCTTCTAGGCAGCAGGAGGATGGGTTCAGGGCAGCATCCAGGCATCTCCAGTGTGAGGGCAGTGTTGGCTGGGGCAGCCGAGCTGGCCTCTCCACCCAGGACCTGGGGCATGGTGTTTCTTGGGCCCTGCCTTTTCTCTGGTCCAGCAGTATCCTGGACGTTCTCCAAGCTGCCCATCGCCTTGTCTTCTAAGACAGTTCAGTAGTGTGTGGACCTGATTCTGAGGTGCAGACAAGGAGATACGTCACAGCCTACATCACAGACCCGGCATCTCCCAGAGAGGGTCGTCCACGCTTAGCCAAGTCCCAGAAAGGTCGTTCACGGCATCTCGGTGCAGCCACCATGTCACTTGTTGATACCTTCTGATACTTGTTTTCTGTAACCAGGTGGGAAACGAGATGGTCAGACATTGTTATCAAACCAAACTTGGGTCCGGTCACCCACGTGCAGGCAAAGCCAATCTACTGACCCTGGGTTGTGGTGAAGGAACGTACAGCATTTACTGCAGGCACCAAACAAGGAGTCCAGGCAGCTGGTGCTTAAAAGGCCTGAACTCCTCGATGGCTTTCAGGGGAGGGCTTTTAAAGACAGGGTGAGAGAGGGGCGTGGTGAGTGTGTGATCAGCTGGTGGACCTTCTTCTGACTGGCTGGCAGGGAGGTCATCGAGAGTCCACATCATCAACCTTCTGGTTCCGACTGGTCTGGCATCTCCATGCTGGTGGGCAGCATGCAGGTAACTTCTCCCACCTGCTGGGGTTTCAGTATCTGCAAGACAGCTCACAGGATACGGCTCAGAATATGATCTATAGCCCTTGAGGAGGAACCAAGGTCCTTGACTTTGTTTAATGGCTACATTATTATTATTTTGTCATGCTTGACTGTTTCCCTTTGCTTCTCATTTTCCCACTTCTGTGATTAAATTTGCTCTTTGGAACTCGGGGAAGGACTAAGAGGTGAATGCTTTTCTACAAACAACAGGAAATCAGAGGACACGGGGGGAGGAGTTTCTGTCCCAGGAAGGACTCACAGGGTCCTGCTCAGTTACAACATTATTCGTAAGAATTGTACAAACCAGAGAAATGAGGCTAAAGCAATCCAGTGCCCCCTTTCAATGTCACGTCTGAATGTTATCAAACCAAACCGTCTTGGGAGGGGGGTGCATTTGACTCTCTGCAATTGTAACCTTCTATGAATTACTCTTGGTTATGGATTAAGGACCCAGCTGTGTCAGGTCACCTGGTAACTTGTAGAAGATGGCAAAGTAGTCAGTGATCTACACCTCAGAGAACAGATAACCCCAGTGTGGCGGGTTTACTGCCTTGTAGGACACCCGCCTGCTTTGTATCTGACTTTTCCATTTTAGTCCAGAATCCTGACTATATATTTACCAACCCCTGCAGCTGCTGTGGGACCAGGCTTAACACTGCACACATTCCCTCGTGAATGAGGTTTAAAAAACCCTTGCTACAGGCTCGTGGTGTATCTGTAGAACAGTCGTGGTTTTACGTTTTCTGACATCGTAGTTGGACACCATCAACCATACAGGGACGAGACGTCCAGCCACTGGGTTTGCCCTGGGAGGCTCTTTCCCACATCATTCCCAAATCCACCAAACACCACTCTCTCTTTCAGTGTATTTTTTCCCTTCCTGTGGTTTCCTGAATAATGGTCTCCCTAAAACATCCCCATCCTAAATCCCAGAATCCCTGAATCGGTTCCTGGATGTGGCCAAAGGGACTTTGCGGGTGTGAGTAACTGAAGGATGCTGAGAAAGGGTGAGGGTCCTGGGTTATCCAGGTGGAACCAATATAATCATAAAGGTCTTGATCAGAGGGAGGCGGGGTGGGGGGGTCAGATAGATAGAAGGCAAGCAGGTGGCAAAAGACAGATTTCAAGATGGAGCCCTGCTCTTTGGAGGAAGAAGCCAGGAACCAAGGATGCAACTCCGGAAGCTGGAAGAGGCAGTGAAATGGATTCCCCCAAGTCCTGCCAACACCCTGATTTTAGCCCTGTGAGATCCGTGTCAGACTTCTCACCCCCAGAACCGTAAGGCAGTAAACGTGTGTTGTTTTGGGGTCATTGGTTCCAGCAGCCCAGGAAGCTGATATAAGCCCCCAGCGCTCACTGACCCCGTGTCGTGCCCATCTTTGCTGAAGACGGAGAAGCAGCTGCCCACCTCTTCTGAGCCCGACATTTCCTACGACTTACGGAGCTTTTGCTGTCCCTTCATAGAGTCCAGCGTTGAAATCAATCCAAACGCAAAAAGGCAACCCTATCCTTCATTCACTTGGAGCCGGCAAAGTGGGCTGTCATTGCAAATTGGGCTTTTTTTTTTTTTTTCCTTCTCTGTTTCTCCCTTGCCGACCTGGTCTCTCTCTCTCCCCACAATCATATCTCCTCTCTCCTCCTTGGCTGTTCATTTCTATTCCTACCCATTTAATAACAGCTACACCGTGATCTCCGCCGGTCCCTTGGAAATTAATATAGTTACCTTCACAGGGACGCCGGGGCAAGAAGGGGGAGGGAGTTAGCCCCCAGCCAAGGGCACAGATGCCTAGCAATGAGAGCTCCCTCCAGCCCCAGGGCTGTGCTGCAGACCACATTAGTAATTGATGCTCTGAGCCGGCTTCCCGGGTGGAGATGCGAGCTCCGTCCTTGGGACCATTCTTCAAGTCGTTCTGAGTCTGTGCGTTTGTCAATGTGAAGGTTGAATTGGAGCACAAAGAAAGAAAAGAAAGGGAAAAAAAAGAAATGCCTTCCTTGAAATAAGATAGAAGGGCATTGTGTAGGTGTGACAGCTCTAGATAGAAGTATGCACCTCTGCAGGTACATCACCTTATTCTGTCTGCGTTACCTGATTTTCTACATTGGGAGCTCTTGGATAAGGGCAGCCTGGGTGGGATGGGGAGAGACCCTCAAGGCGTCTCTCTCTGATCTTCCCTTCTCAGCGCCGGGAGCAGAGGCTTCTTACATTCTGAAGTCATCAGTGAGATGAATTTTTAAATGGTGCCTTTTTGTAAAAGGTCAGGGTCCTACAAGGACCCTGCTGCGTGAGACGTGACCATGAGCCTCAGGTACCCAGGAACACACCTTCCCTGGAGGCCTGGGTGATGCTAAGGTCAGCTTTTGAGACCCAGAGGCTGTTTCCGCGATGGTTCTGTGTGGGAGCCTGGAGCTTTGGGGGGCTGTTCCCCAGCAGTGTTTCTGCATCAAAAATTCTGTCCTTTTAGATGACTGCATCTTCCAGACCTGGTTTCTCAGCCTCAGCCCACTGACATTTGTGGCTGGATGACCCTCAGATGTGGGGCGTCCTGTGCACTGCGGGGTGTGGAGCTGCATCCCTGGTCTCCACCCACCATATGCCAGGAGCACCCCTCCCCTGAGTTGTGACAGTGGGAAATGTCCCCAGACATTGTCAACTGTCTCCTGGGGGTAGAGTCTTCCCCAGTTTCTAACCATTATCATAGATAAATAGATACAGACGGCAGACTTTATTTAGATAGATGGAGTAAAGAGATAAATAATTAGATATAGATGATAGGTAGATGATAGATGATTGATAGAAGATTTTATTAGATAATAAAGATAGATAAGATAGAGATGGATAGATTATAGATTAGATAGATATTGTTAGATAGATGCTAGATAATAGATGACAGATAGTAGTAGATAGATGCTAGATAACAGGTAGATAATAGATGATCGATGTAAATACACGTAGACATGGATCTGAATGTCTACACAGACATGAACACAGAGACTGAGGACAACCAAGGAGAGACATGAAGTCTGTGAGGAGCAGAGCAGGTGGAGAGAGTTGACAGAGGGTCAGAGAAGGGGTGACATTCAAGCAGACCTCCCTGATGGGAGGGGGTGGGCCCTGCATCTACCTGGGGTGCAGGGCGCTCCATGCGCGGGGCGGGCAGGATGTGTGAAGCCCCTGAGGCAGGGCTTGGCTTGGTGATTCCAGCAGCAGGGAGACTGTGTCGCTGGAGTGGGTGTGTCGTGAGGCAAAGTCCAGGAGGATGACCTCACTTGAGTTGAAAAGCTGTGTCCCTCCGTCGGCCCCAGCGTCTGAGAATTGAGGGTAACGGGGGGTATTCACCGGGGGAGGGAAGAACGGGGGACCAGAGGAAGGGCTGAGCCTAAAGAGACCGTGCGGGATGGAAGGCAGGTCTTCGGGGGAAACACAACCATCGGTGAATCACGCAGAATCCACCTCCTGATCACCCAGGGCACCACCCACGGCTGGAGCCTGTGGGCACTGGGTGATGATGGCTCACCTGGGACCCTGTGTGGGCACCTTCCGGCCTCAGCGCCGTGCACTCAGACGTGCTGGCCTCAGGCTCGTGGAGGACGCCGGCAAGGGTCCGGATGCATGATGAACCCCGTCTGGCCTCAGTGAGTTTTCATTCTGCGCCGCCCCCACCCCCAAGGACCACAGCGCTGCTCAGCAAGGACGTAGCGTGATTTTCCAGCACCCAGGACATAGCAACAGGTGGGGAAGTGGGCAGGTCACAGGGGCTGAGAGGCTCGCGGGCAAGAGGCCACCGCAGGGTTACAGCCAGAGGGAGAGAAGGGCCAGAAAGTGAACCCTACCCGGGAAGAGATGGCTCGTGGTCCTAAGTGGGAAGCAAAAGCCAGGGGAGAAACCAGTGCACTGGATGGTGGAGTAGGAACCCTCAGGGTAGAGAGAAGATTGATAGCCTGGGGCTACATGGTGGGCGCTTCCTCTTGGCTTTTGTGGAGCTGGTCAGAGGTCACGGCTTCCCGCAGAGATGGTCGTAAGTCAACATATCCCAAGGCTCCTTGTGAAGTTGAAAGAAGGCTCTTTGGGGACTTCCCGGGCAGTTCAGTTGTTAGGACTCGGCGCTTCCACTGCAGGGGGCACTGGTTTGATCCCTGGTCCTGGAACTGAGATCCTGCACGCCGCACGGCTCGGCCAAAAAAATGAAAAGAAAGAAGACTCTTGGCCTCCAACCACAGCCTGAAAACCCAGACGGCAGAAGTGGGAAGGGTGCAGCTGATGTGGAGAAAAGAAGGTAGCTCTTATGGTGGATGTACTGACTTTGCAGAAGGTGTGAGAGGCAGACACCTGGCCTTTACTTTACATCATGAACATCTCAAGGTGCTTCAGGGGGTGTGTGTGCGCACGTGTGCATGGGTGTGAGTGTGAGTGCCTGTGCGCCATGCGTGGGTGAATTTATGTTCACGTGTGCACCTGAGCGTGGATGTCTGCCCGTGCAAATGTATGTTCATGTGAGCGATGCACACGTGCATGAATGTGTGTGCATGAATAAGTGTGTGCAGGTGTATGGTGCAGGCATGCACTTACGCGTATGTGTGCGTGTGCGTGTGTGCGTGCGTGTGCAGGTGTGCAGTGCATGTATGTTTGCATGCCTGTGTGGGTGTGTGTGCGTACGTGCCGTGCATATGTGCGATTCATACGTGCACTTATGTTTTCATGCACGTGTGGATGCCTCAGGTACGTGTGTGCGTGCACGTGTGTGCTGATGCCCTTGTGGTGCGTGCACGTGTGCATTGATGCCCTCGTGTGTGCGTGCATGTGTGGGTGTGCGTGAGTGTACGTGTGCAGTGCATGTATGTTTGCATGCCTATGGGGGTGTGTGCATACGTGCCGTGCATATGTGTGCGATTCATATATGCACTCATGTTTTCATGCACGTGTGAATGAGTGTGCATGGGTGTGTGGATGCCTCAGGTACGTGTGTGCGTGCACGTGTGCGTCGATGCCCTTGTGTGTGTGTGCCTGTGTGCTGGGGCGTGAGTGGATGTGGGAAAACAGAACTACAAGCCCTCAGACCCTGACCCCCGGAGCCGCCCCTTGGAGGAAGAGCCGATCGTGAGCCCAGATGGAGGGGCAGAGTGGGTGCACAGGGCAGGGTCGGCACCCACGTGCGGCGAAGGCCGCTTTGAAATCTGCGCGGCGAGCTGCGCGCACCGAAAGAGGGAAGCACGGCTGACAGTGATCGGAGAAGTGGCGTTTGGACCCAACCAACGCGTTCCAGCCTCCCAGCTGCAAACACGGCGCGGGAGTTCGGCTGAGGTTGGGATCGGAGCTGAAGACGTTCTCCAAGGAGCCTTTCCTGCAATCTCCAAGGCAAGGGGTCCTGGCAGGAGAAGGTGTGGACGGGGGACGGAGCAGGGGCGTGCGGAGGTAGGGAAGTCACTAGAGAGGCCCGTGGGCACGAGGCAGAGGAACCCGAAAACAGTCTGTAGGGAAGCTAGGGATTGAACGCCAGGCGGCTCATTCACGGTGCAGGGTGATGAAGCCGGCCTGGTGTCTTCGGGCGCCTTGTTTTCTACTGCGTGTCCACATCTGCCCCCGCGCCCGTATCAGCCCTGCTCTGGCATCAGCGGCTGTCACACGTGTCCCAGAAAACACACGTGTGTGTGTGTGTGTTTCCTAAAGGCGTGAGTGACGGCACCGAGTCCCAATCCCTGGTGTCCTGGCTTTCTGACCCCGAATGCCATTTAGGGAAACTCACTGTGTACATTCTCGTCCCTAAGTCGGTCTACTCACAAGAGAACCGTTTTGTTTTCCCCGCGTCCCAGCGATGACCCAAACCTTGGCACTGAAGGAACAGGAGGAATCTTGCTGAAAAACTGAAGGCAGAGATTCAAGGGAAGCGAGAGGAGAGAAACATAAAATTCTGTGGTGGCCCCGAATCACATTTTATGTCCCTGGGAGCGCGTGTTGTCATATTTGTACGTGTTCAGAAACGACCGGCGTGGTTGCTTTCATCATCCCCTCGGTCCTTATGGCAAGTGTTTTTCCCGGACGGTGGTATTGCTTCCCTGGCATTTTATAATGCCTTTGTAAATTTGGAGAAGCCTGAGCCCCACTATCTGCAAACAAAGTTAACATTTTGTGATGAAACTCCAAAAAAGAGCCTCCATCAACCGTCTGCCCCATCTGTGCCTGAAATTCTGGTCGACCTTTACACCTGTGTTTTTACCTGATACACACAAGCATCTTAGGAGAAACACTTCATTTTACCCATTTTACAGATGAGAAAACAGAACCTCAGTGAGCAGGGGTTTTTGCACACGATGCTATACAACCACTTTCGACAGGGCTCACATCACTTGATTTAAAAAAAGAAAATAGTAACCATTTGTGATGCCCGCGGTGGCAATTATAAAAATTACACCATAGCATGTGATGAGGTTGAACTTCTCAGGATCTTTTCCCAAAATGACCACAAAAATGCCGTACTTTTTAAAAAATTGAAATATAGTTGATTTATAATGTTTCAGGTGTACAGCAAAGTGATTCATTTATACATGTATATGTTTATATTTCAGATTCTTTTCCCTTGTAGGTTATATTACAAGATAGTGAATAGAGCTCCCTGTGCTCTACAGTAGGTCCTTGTTAGTTGTCTGTTTATATATAGTAGTGTTTATCTGCTAATCCCAAATTCCTAATTTATCCCTCTCCGCTGACCCCCGCCATTTCCTCTTTGGTGACCATAAGTTAGTTTTCTATATCTGCCTGACATTTGGATGCAATGATTTAATTATCATTAAAAAAATGTCGTTTTGTTCCTTATTAGTCTTTAAAAACCCCACCGAGTCTGGATGAGACATGATGCAACCTAAGGGCCTTAGCTATACCTTAAAAGGCAACTTTGGGATGATTTTAGATGCTGAAGGTCAGAGGTTTGAAAGCTCTTTCTGTAAAGGGGCAGATTGTCAATATCTTGGGCTCCAAGGCCAGAAGTCCCTCTTACGGCTCCTCAGGTGTTTTAGGAATGT
Source organism: Neophocaena asiaeorientalis asiaeorientalis (assembly GCF_003031525.2). Classification (NCBI taxonomy): domain Eukaryota; kingdom Metazoa; phylum Chordata; class Mammalia; order Artiodactyla; family Phocoenidae; genus Neophocaena; species Neophocaena asiaeorientalis. Next base: position 241,872 of record NW_020174373.1, on the reverse strand, counting down.
GGCCGTGAACAGTATGTCAGCGCACAGGCCTGGCTGTGTACCAGTAGAACTTCATTTACACGAGGAAGCGAGGGCCGGATTTGGCCCACGTGTCACAGTTTGCAGACATGCACTTTTGTGGGTGTGGTGCTGCCCTGTGCAGAGGGATAGTCCTATCAGACAGAAAAATGCATTCACCTTTGGGAATTTTACTTACTTTTGTCCTCATTCAAGAGCTCGAAATCGGTACTTTGTCATTTTTATATTTCCCGAGGTTAAAGTGTTTAAGCGATAATACATCATCCCAGGAAGCTCGGAGGCCCGTGAGAGGCAGGGAGGGAGCAATTTGGGGACAGGTGGTCACGTGTGGTACCCTCCTTCCCCCACGTCCCTGGGGAGATGAGCTAATTTGGGGTCAATGGAGATGGATTTTGCTCCATTGATCTTTGGTAGAAGGAGGTCTCGCCCCTGGAGCGACATCCAGCGGCCAGTCCTGAGATACTTATGCTAATCTATTAGCTCATTCCCCGCTGCCAGGTCTGCTTTCCTCCACAGCTTCAGAGCCTTGCTGGCCCCTCCTCAGCCCCCACCCCCACCCCCAGGCAAGGGAGAGAAAGGCAATGAGGGCTGTTGATTACCGGGAAGAATAAATGGAGAGAATAGGAGAAGCAGAACCTTAATTTACAGACCAATGCGGGCACCATCTCTGTTCCACAGTGGCCTGCAGGGAAGCATAGGGACCACAGCTCATACCACACAACAAAGGCCCCACCGTGGTTCCCAAGGACAGTGGGGAACCTGGTCATTGAGGCAGAGTCTAGAACTCATGGCCTCTGGCTGGATGCAGCCTTGTCCATCCACCCCAGTGAGTCTCACTATCATTTTCTGTGTCAGTCAGGGTTCTCCAGGGAAACAGAACCAACAGGAGATTAGGTAGGTAGGTAGGTAGGTTGATAGATAGATAGATAGATAGATAGATAGGAAGATAGATAGATAGATAGATAGATAGGTGATAGAGACAGGTGATAGATAAATAGATACATAAGAAGATGGTGGGTAATAGAATAGATATGATGGATGGATAGATAGATGATAGACACATAGATTGATAGATGATAGGTGATAGATAAATAGATTGATGATAGATTAGATATAAATGAACACATAGATGATAGATAGGTTGATAGATGAGACAGATAGGTTGATGATAGATGAGACAGAAATATTGATGATAGATGAATGATAGATTAGACATAGATAAAAGAATAGATAGATTATAGATAGATGAATAAATGATAGGTAGATAGAAAGATTGATCGATGATAGATAAATGATAAATAAATAGATTGATAGGTAGGTAAATGAATTAGATAACAGACAGGTAGATATTTAAGGATGTGACTCACATGATTGTAGGGGCTGACAAGTCCAAAGTCTTTAGCTTAGATCAGCAGGGAAGAGTTAATGCTGTACTCTGAGTCTGAAAACCATCCGAAGTCAGAATTCCTCCTTCTCAAGGGACCCTCCGTACTTTTCTCTTAGGTCCTTCAACTGATTAGATGTGGCCCACCCTCAGTAGGAGGGCAGTCTGCTTTACTTAACCTCTCCTGATTTAAATGTTCATCTCATCTTTAAAAAACAAACAAACAAAAAAACATCTTTACAGCAACATCTAGACTAAGGGTAGACCAAAAACTCAGTGCTACGGCCTAGCCAGTTTGACACATAAAATTAACCATCATACTTCTCTAAGTGTGCTCTGGGGTAAAAACGATTAGGTTGCATTGCAGGGTGCTGGGGTTGGTGATGGATGCTTGAGACCTGAAAAGGTCCTATTTCCTCCAAAATGTGAAAATAAAGGAGCAAAACTATAATTAGCAAGGGTTTCATTCAGTTTCTATAAAAGGTAGAATTATGTTCACTGCAACTAAACTAGGAGTTTATCATTTTATTTATAACACTCACACACATTGGCACATATAGAGTTCAGATGTAAAGATCTAGACACAGTTAATTCTTATCGAAACTAATTTATCTAAAATGTCCCCAGAAATGTTTTCAGCAAAAAGTATGTATGAAATATATATTTATTTATTCTATATACATATTGTGTATATATATGCAGATTCAATATAGGTATATATGTTATATATAACATATATGTATAGTAGTCAATTGAAGTGTATCCCTATTCTAACTGCTGGTACATATGAATGGGACCTTATTTGGAAATAGGGTCTTTGCAGATGTGATTATTTTAGGATTTCAAGATTATTCTGGGTCAGGGTGGCCTTATGTCCTTACAAGTGACAGAAGAGGAGAGACCCAGACACAGAGGAGAAGCCCTGAGAAGACAGAGGAAGAGACAGGAGGGAGGCGGCCACAAGCCCAGGGACGCCTGGAGCCCCAGAAGCTGGAAGAGGCGGGAAGGACCCTCCCCTGGAGCCTCTGGAGGGAGTGCGGCCGTGGGACACCTTGACCTCAGACGTCTGGTCTCCAGGACTGGGGGAGGATGAATCTTTGTTGTTTTTAGCCTCCCAGTTTATGGTCATTTGTTATGGCTGCCCTTGTAGTTTACATCCATGTATATAAGTCAGTGAATAATATTGGATGAGATAGTATTTTTATATATTTTAAGTAGTGCAGTGTGGGACCTGTCCAAGAAAAGTCTAATGGGAAGAAGAGAGACTTCTGCTATAGGCAGGGTTCCTGCTGGAAGAAGCCCAGGTTAGGAATCTAGACCTGGATTTCAATCCCGGCTCTGACGTTAACCAGCCCGGTGGACTTGAGGGCAGTGCCACTTGGGAAAGCGGACACCACCTATGCCTATGGTCTTGATCGGGTTGAATGAAGTAATGATTCCTTTCTCGGAGCCCACGAAGTCCGCTTGGAAGGCGTAAACCGGTGTCAGGTTTTGGAGCAAGATGTTGAAATTGTCCTGCAGAAACTGGAGGGGAAACAATGTGGTTTTGAATAAGCAAATGACAAGATCAAACTGGCGTTTCAGAAAACTGTGTTTTTCCTGCTCGCGCCATTTCTGCATCATGTGGGACGGGGATGAGCTCTGTGAGGTAGTCAGGTGATAGGTGATACTGTTCTCAAACGGCAGATTCACGTGGTCCTGTTCCTCATGCCTTCCGCTATTTTCAGGAATCACGGCTCAAACCTGTTACATTCCTTAAGCTGATGACTAACGGCCAAAGCTCTGAGGTTCTGAAGTGTTTATGTCATTATTCATTTCAACAGAATTTTCACAGGCACGGGAAGTAGTATTCGCGTGTGAGACGCACACACCCAATGCTTTGTGCACTTGTCATTCTGCAGCTTTCTTACGAGAGTTCTACGCCCCGAGGCTGGGGTCCTCCAGCATCGAGTGGGGAGCCAGCCTCCCTACTTGGTGGGTCCGTGCCTCCAGTCTACCTTTGGTTAATATTCCCTTGTGCTCCGTGGTCGTCATTTTCCTAAAGAGCAGTTGATCCCAACCTAGAGCAATACCTTGGTCACAGTTTTCTCCTGTCAGCTCCCAGGACTGAAGAATGTTCTCCAGCCAGATACCAGACACATCTGACCTCCTGGGGAATTAGGATTTACTGTCCCTGAGTATTTTGTTTGCTTTTTTTGGTTTGTTTTCATTGTGAACCAATATGTTCTTTTTTAAAAAAATTTTATTTTATATTGGACTGTAGTTGATTTAGAACGTTGGGTTAGTTTCAGGTGTACAGCAAAGTGATTCTGTTTTATATACATATACATTCTTTTTCAGATTCTTTCCCCTTATAGGTTATTACAAGATATTGAGTATAGTTCCCTGTACTATACAGTAGGTCCTTGTTGTTTATTTTATTTATTTATTTTTGAATTTTATTTTTTTATACAGCAGGTTCCTATTAGTCATCCATTTTATGCATATTAGTGTATACATGTCAATCCCAGTCTCCCAATTCATCACACCACCAGCCCCAGCAATCCCCGCTTTCCCCCCTTGGTGTCCATACATTTGTTCCCTACATCTGTGTCTCAATTTCTGCCCTGCAAACCGGTTCATCTGTACCATTTTTCTAGGTTCCACGTATATGCGTTAATATACGATATTTGTTTTTCTCTTTCTGACTTACTTCACTCTGAATGACAGTCTCTACATGCATCCACGTCTCTACAAATGACCCAATTTTGTTCCTTTTTGTGGCTGAGTAATATTCCATTTTATATATGTACCACATCTTCTTTATCCATTCGTCTGTCGATGGGCATTTAGGTTGCTTCCATGACCTGGATATTGTAAATAGTGCTGCAGTGAACATTGGGGGGGCATGTGTCTTTTTGAATTATGGTTTTCTCTGGGTATATGCCCAGTAGTGGGATCACTGGATCATATGGTAATACTATTTTTAATTTTTTAAGGAACCTCCATACTGTTCTCCATAGTGGCTGTGTCAATTTACATTCCCCCCAGCAGTGCAGGAGGGTTCCCTTTTCTCCACACCCTCTCCAGCATTTGTTGTCTGTAGATTTTCTGATAAAGCCCATTCTAACTGGTGTGAGTTGTGAGTTGTGAGTTCTAACTCACTGTAGTTGTGATTTGCATTTCTCTAATGATTAATGATGTTGAGCATTCTTTCATGCGTTTGTTGGCAGTCTGTATATCTTCTTTGGAGAAATGTCTCTTTAGGTCTTCTGCCTATTTTTGGATTGGTTGTTTGTTTTTTTAATATTGAGCTGCATGAGCTGTTTATACATTTTGGAGATTAATCCTTGGTCCATTGATTTGTTTGCAAATATTTTCTCCCATTCTGAGGGTTGTCTTTTCATCTTGTTTATGGTTTCCTTTGCTGTGCAAAAGCTTTTAAGTTTCAATAGGTCCCACTTGTTTATTTTTGTTTTTATTTCCATTACTCTAGGAGGTGGATCAAAAAAGATCTTGCTGTGATTTATGTCAAAGAGTGTTCTTCCTATGTTTTCCTCTAAGCGTTCTATAGCGTCCAGTCTTACATTTAGGTCTCTAATCCATTTTGAGTTTATTTTTGTGTATGGAGTTAGGGAGTGTTCTAATTTCATTCTTTTACATGTAGCTGTCCAGTTTTCCCAGCACCACTTATTGAAGACACTGTCTTTTCTCCATTGTATATCTTTGCCTCCTTTGCCATAGATAAGTTGACCATAGGTGCGTGGGTTTATCTCTGGGCTTTCAATCTTGTTCCATTGATCTATATTTCTGTTTTTGTGCCTGTACCATATTGTCTTGATTACTGTAGCTTTGTAGTATATCTGAAGTCAGGGAGTCTGATTCCTCCAGCTCCGTTTTTTTCCCTCAAGACTGCTTTGGCTATTTGGGTTCTTTTGTGTCTCCATACAGATTTTAAGATTTTTTGTTCTAGTTCTGTAAAAAATGCCATTGGTAATTTGATAGGGATTGCATTGAATCTGTAGATTGCTTTGGGTATTATAGTCATTTTCACAGTATTGAGCCTTCCAGTCCAAGAACATGGTATATCTCTCCATCTGATGGTGTCATCTTTAATTTCTTTCATCATTGTCTTATGCATACAGGTCTTTTGTCTCCCTAGGTAGGTTTATTCCTAGGTATTTTATTCTTTCTGTTGCAGTGGTAAATGGGAGTGTTTCCTTAATTTCTCTCTCAGATTTTTCTTCATTAGTGTATAGGAATGCAAGAGATTTCTGTGCATTAATTTTGTATTCTGCAACTTTACCAAATTCATTGATTAGCTCTAGTAGTTTTCTGGTAGCATCTTTAGGATTCTCTATGTATAGTATCATGTCATCTGCAGACAGTGACTGTTTTACTTCTTCTTTTCCAATTTGTATTACTTCTATTTCTTTTTTTCTCTGATTGCTGTGGCTAGGACTTCTGAAACTATGTTGAATAATAGTGGTGAGAGTGGACATCCTTGTCTTGTTCCTGGTCTTAGAGGAAATGCTTTCAGTTTTTGAGCTTAAACCATTGAGAATGATGTTTGCTGTGGGTTTGTCATATATGGCCTTTATTATGTTGAAGTAAGTTCCCTCTGTGCCCACTTTCTGGAGAGTTTTTATCATAAAAGGGTGTTGAATTTTGTCAAAAGCTTTTTCTGCATCTATTGAGATGGTCATATGGTTTTTATTCTTCATTTTGTTAATACTGTGTATCACGTTGTTTGATTTGCGTATATTGAAGAATCCTTGCATCTCTGGGATAAATCGCACTCGATCATGGTGTATGATGCTTTTAATGTGTTGTTGGATTCTGTTTGCTAGTGTTCTGCTGAGAATTTTTGCATCTATATTCATCAGTGATATTGGTCTGTAATTTTCTTTTTTTGTAGTATATTTGTCTGGTTTTGGTATCATGGTGATGGTGGCCTCATAGAATGAGTTTGGGAGTTTTCCTTCCTCTGCAATTTTTTGGAAGAGTTTGAGAAGGATGGGTGTTAGCTCTTCTCTAAATGTTTGATAGAATTCGCCTGTGAAGCTCTCTGGTTCTGGACTTTGTTTGTTGGAACATTTTTAATTGCAGTTTCAATTTCATTACTTGTGATTGGTCTATTCATATTTTCTATTTTGTGTAGTTTTCATTTCAGTTATTGTATTGTTCATCTCTGTTTGTTCTTTAATTCTTCTAGGTCTTTGTTAAACATTTCTTGCATCTTCTCGATCTTTGCCTCCATTCTTTTTCTGAGGTCCTGGATCACCTTCACTATCGTTATTCTGAATTCTTTTTCTGGAAGGTTGCCTATCTCCACTTCATTTAGCTGTTTTTCTGGGGTTATATCTTGTTCCTTCATCTGGTACATAGCCCTCTGCCTTTTCACCTTGTCTGTCTTTCTGTGAATGTGGTTTTCGTTCCACAGGCTGCAGGATTGTAGTTCTTCTTGCTTCTCTGTCTGCCCTCTGGTGGATGAGGCTGTCTAAGAGGCTTGGGCAAGCTTCCTGATTGGACAGACTGGTGATGGTAGGTAGAGCTGGGTGTTGCTCTGGTGGGCAGAGCTCAGTAAAACTTTAATCCACGTGTCTGATGATGGGTGGGGCTGGATTCCTTCCCTGTTGGTTGTTTGTCCTGAGGTGACCCAACACTGGAGCCTGCCCCACTCTTTGTTTGGGCTAATGGCAGACTCTGGGAGGGCTCACACCAAGGAGTACTTCCCAGAACTTCTGCTGCCAGTGTCCTTGTCCCCACGGTGAGCCACAGCTACCCCCCGCCTCTGCAGAAGACACTCCAACACTAGCAGGCAGGTCTGGTTCAGTCTCCTATGGGGTCACTGCTCCTTCCCCTGGGTCCCGATGCACACTCTACTTCGTGTGTGCCCTCCAAGAAGTGGAGTCTCTGTTCCCCCCAGTCCTGTTGAAGTCCTGTGGTCAAATCCCGCTAGCCTTCAAAGTCTGATTCTCTAGGAATTCCTCCTCCTGCTGGACCCCCAGGTTGGGAAGCCTGACTTGGGGCTCAGAACCTTCCCTCCAGTGGGTGGACTTCTCTGGTATAAGTGTCCTCCAGTCTGTGAGTCACCCACCCAGCAGTTATGGGATTTGATTTTGCTGTGATTGCGCCCCTCCTACCGTCTCATTGTGGCTCCTCCTTTGTCTTTGGATGTGGGGCATCTTTTCTGGTGAGTTCCAGTGTCTTCCTGTCGATGACTGTCCAGCAGCTGGTTGTGATTCTGGTGTTCTCGCAAGAGGGCGTGAGAGCACGTCCTTCTCCTCCGCCATCTTGAACCAATCTCTGTTGATCTGTTTTATATACAGTAGTGTGTATCTCTTAATGCCAAACTCCTAATTTATCCCTCCCACCCCTTCCCCCTTTGGTAACCATAAGTTTGTTTTCTATGTCTGTGGGTCTGTTTCTGTTTTGTAAATAAGTTCATTTGAATCATTTTTTTTTTAGATTCGGCGTATAAGCGATATCGTGTGATATTTGTATAAAATCACTCTGCACACACTGTGGCTGTTTGAAAAGTGATTCAAAGGAGAATTTCTATATTGCAAGTGAACTCCAATTTAAAAAAATAATTTAACGCCACCTAGTATATATAGCATGGATACACAACAAGGTCCTACTGCATAACACAGGGAACTATATTCAATATCCTGTGATAAACCATAATGGAAAAGAATATGAAAAAGATTAGGCATATATATGTATAACTGAATCACTTTGCTGTACAGCGGAAATTAGCACACCATTGTAAAACAACCTTCCTTCAATAAAATTTAAAAAAGTAATTTAAAAAGGAGAATTTCTGAAACAATCCCTGACTTTGAATAAAGGTTTTCTCATGCCTTGTTTTTGTTTCTGAAAATGTTCCAAATTGTTCATCATTACCCAGTGTTATCTGTTTACAGGGAAATCAGATGACATTGTACGTTACAGGGACATTACATTACATCAGATGACATTACAGGGAAATCATGACAAAACAGAAACAGACTCTCAGACATAGAAAACAAACTCATGGTTACCAAAGGGGACAGGGGAGAGGGATAAATTAGGTGTTTGGGATTAAGAGATACATGCTACTATACATAAGAAAGGTAAACAACAAGGACCTGCTGTAGAGCACAGGGAGCTGTATGCAGTATTTTATAATAACCTAAATGGGAAAAGAATCTGAAAAAGGACAAATATAGGTATATGTACAGTAGAATCCCTTTGCTTTACACCTGGAACTAACACAACATTGTAAATCACCTTTGGTCCAATATAAAATAAAAATTAAAGAAAAAAATGTTTTTAATTAAAAAAATAATAAAGAAGATGGATGGCATCTAGGTGTTCCCACGGACTCTTGGGAACTTTTGGAAACTCACTGAACAGCCCTGCTCCTGGGGAAGCAGCAGAGGTCTCAAAAACATGCTGACAGCCGTGGGCTCTACCCAGCAGTTTTCCACCAGCCTGTTTCCAAAGAAAGGGGTTTCATTTCTGCAATGAGACGACGTAGCCCGATATCTCTGAACAGAACCCTATTCTGCTCCCGTCTCTTTGAAGGGTCGAAATGTCCTGAAATCATTTATCTCCTTGCGTGGTTCCCTTAGAGAAATGAATTTTATATTCTTGTGGGAAAACTGTAATTTTATGTGTAACACAGCCTGAGTCATGGCTCCTGGGTTTACATTTCAGAGATGAAATCAACAGCCCGGTGACATTCTAGGATATTTACCTGAGAACTTAGTTCTGTGCCCTTTGCAGTGTGGGTTTCCTGGGGGAAATTGGCTTTTAGGGCTGGAGACCTTCTCAGACAGGAGACTATTTTGTCCAATCAATGGGCTTTTTTGCCTGCACTTTACAGAGAAAGAAAGGAAAAGTGTATAGCCCAGTGCTCAGTTGTAGAGAACAGAGTCTGTTTGAGGTACTGTAGGTTGGAAAAGATTTACTGCAGGATATATGTATATTTTAATAAAGATGTAATTCCCATGTCATAGAATTCACTCTTTTAAAATGTACAATTCAGGGACTTCCCTGGTGGTCCGGTGGTTGGGGCTTTGCACTCCCATTGCAGGGGATGCAGGTTTAATCTCTGGTCGGGGAATAAGGTCCCACATGCCCCTGCACCAAAATAATAATAAAACAAAAATAAAATAAAATTTTTAAGAAGAAATTAAAATGTACAATTCAGTGGGTTTTAGTATATTCACAAAGTTGTGAAACCTTTAACTTTGCTTAATTTCACAACGTTGTCACCACCCTAAAGTAAACCCTGTTCCCATCAATGCCCCCCCATCACCCCTTTTCTCCTAGGCCCTGGCATTACTAATCTGCCTTTTGTCTGCATGGATTGCCCATCCTAGACATTTCACGTGGATGGAACCCTACACTTGTGGCTCTTTGTGACTGGTTCCTTTCCCTCAGCTTAATGTTTTCAGGGTATATCCACCCTGAAGCACGTAGCTGTACGTGGTTCTGTTTTATGGCTGAAGAATATTCCATTGCATGGATGGACCCCATTCTGTTCATCCATCCATCCTTAGGCTCTTTCCTACTTGTTGGCTGTTGTGCTTGATGCTGCTGTAGCACACGTGGAGAAGGTTTTGTTTGAACACCCGTGCTCAGTTCTTTGGGGTAGATGCCTAGGCGTGGAATTGCTGAGTAGGGTAATTCTTTGTTTCCCTTTTTAAGGAACCACCAAAGTGTTCTCCAAGGTGGCTGCACCATCTCACATTTGTACCAGCCACATTTGAAGACGGTCATTTTCTCCAAACTCTCCCCAACCCACGTGACTATCTGTCCTTTATATCGAAGCCATCCTGGGTGTGTGTGTGTGAGATGCTGTCTCCTTGTGGGTTTTATTTGCATTTCCCCAGTGACTAATAACGTCCAGCGTCTTTTCAAATGCTTCTTGGAGTTTTGGTTTTTTTGCATAGAAAGGGAAACACCTCCATGGTTGCACTGGAGGCGTGGCTTCTACCTTGACCCTTGTCCAGATCTCATGGGAGCACATCTGATTAGCTGACCTAAGTCCTCTTAAGCATTACTGTTTTTTGTGGGGTTTTTTGATTTTTTAATTATGATTTGTCTTGGTAAACTCCAGAATTTGTGTTTTTTTTTAATTTTTGTAAGTGAAGTATAGTTGATTTACAATTATCACGTTAGTTTCAGGTGTACAGCAAAGTGATACAGTTATATACTATATATGTATGTGTGTGTGTGTTCCTTTTCAGATTCTTTTCCATTATAGGTTGTTATAGGATATCGACTATAGTTCCTGTGCTATACAGTAGGTTCTTTTTTATCTATTTTATATATAGTAGTGTGTATATGTTAATCCCAAACTCCTACTTTATCCCTACCCCACCCCCTTTTCCTCCATGGTAACCATGTTTGTCCTCTACATCTGTGACTCTGTTTCTGCTTTGCAAATAAGTTCATCTCTACCATTTTTCTAGATTCCGCATATAAGCGGTATCATGTGATATATGTCTTTCTCTGACTTACGTCACTCAGTGTGATCATCTCCAGGTCCATCCGTGGTGCTGCAAATGGCATTATTTTGTTCTTTTTCTGTGGCTGAGTAATATTCCATCGTATATTTCTACCACGTCTTCTTTGTCTCTTCATCTGTCGGTGGACGCTTAGGTTGCTTCTGTGTCTTGGCTACTGTACGAAGTGCTAGCATTCCTGTTTTGAGAGAGTCTGGAGAATGCTTGATGTCTGGACCTCTGACATGTAGGTAACCCTAAAATGTGACCAGAGAGTGTCTTAAGGCCCAAACCATCATAACTAGTGAATCTCACAGTGCTCAAATTTCAGAGACAGATGTCAAGAGCACACAGGTAACTGAGGGTTTGGGTTCCAATGCTTGTATTACGTTTTCAGCATCACAACTTTCTTTATCGTTCCCTTTTCTTATCTGGTAAACAGGAAATACAAGTTTACGACCTTATAGGAGTTTCTGGAAGATTCAGGTCATCCAGGGTTTATGGAGCCTCTGAGGTGTGTTGCTTGGGTAACAGCCATGAACAAAATAAACGACCCCTCCCCGCTTGCCCTCCTTTTGCTTATGACTTAAAAGGGATGGTCACCAATAACCGAGCTCAATAATTACATAACAGTAGTACTAATAAGGATACGTAGAGAAAGTGGCAGACTCTAGGAAAAAGAACAAGTAGAAGACAGTTGACGAATCATGCGTGCTAGCAGTGGGGTACCATTTGCAGAATAAGAATGGTCAAGCTTGGTCTTACTGAAAAGATACAATTATATGAAATAAAGGAAGCGGAACTCTTGGGGCTGTGAGAGTCACACGTACAGTCAAGGGTCCAAAGCTCTCGGCAACCATTGTGATCCTCACTCTTTCCATCACCGCCACCAACACCACCATCACGATTGCCACCGTTTCAGTCAGCGGACGAGACTTAAGCTGCCGGCGACTAGCTCAGATGTTCGGCATCTCAGAGAAGAAACCCAGCGAAGCATCCCAGTAGGAAGCGGCTACAGTCTCTGTGAGCTGGAAGGCATCGGGTGAAACTCTTTCATCCTGTTCTCTATTCAACACTCACGGCGCCGACGGTGCTGCCTTTGATCCGAGGCAGTGGCTGGAAGATCAGGGGTCCGGGAGCCAGCAGTGCCTCAGATTTGGGGCTGTGTGATCCCCTTGCCTGGGGCTTCTGAGCTCCAACACCCGCCTTCGTAAGGACGGGACCCGGACAGTGGTCCTGAACGGGGGCATCCAGACCTCATTTCCTAAGGCCACCACGCAGCGCTGAGGTGCCAGAGGCACTGTGAACAAAGTGGGAGCGGAAACGAACCTCTCATTATTCATTGTGTGGGACTCACGTGACGGTTCAGTTCTCCCCGTAGCCCAGAATATAGTTCGGCTGAGCAGCACAGCACAGACATTTAGGTACAAACCCACCGTCCCTGAAACAGAGATGCTGACGCCCACCCCGTCGTGGTGCCGTGAGGGTCAACAAGACGTGCCGTGTTCGGCCCAGTACTTCGACGCGGTCCTTCTTTTGTCCATTTGTATTTATGAAACGAAGGCAGCCTCAACATTCCGTATGCACGGACTCTGCCTACCACCCGGGGAAGCACAGAAGCCGGAATTTTCTCAATCGCCCAGCAGCTTCAAGGATGCAACACATCCTTGGAAGGTCGTCCTGCAATATGGCGCCCAATGGAAACCCATAGGGTACGTTTGCATGAGATGCTTTTGTTGGACAAGCTGCCCTGTGTGTGTCAAGGTGCTGGCTTAGCTTTGGGAATTCTGGACAGCTACACAGTGGATTCAAGAAGCAATCCCAGGTCTGAGATGAAAGCAGCTATTTTTCCCAGCTGGCCAGGAGCCTCCATCTTCAACGCCTTCCTCTGGTCCTTCTGACTTAGAACCTGTGGATGGATTTTTCCTGGTGATCTTTTTCTCATTATTTTTTCAATTGTGGTAAAATAACACCACATTTGCCACCTGAACTATTTTTAAGTGTACGGTTGTCTGGCATGAAGCACATTCAAACTGTGTGCAGCCATCCCCACCACGCGTCTCCAGAACTTGTTCGTCTTCCCAAACTGAAATTCTGTTCCCATGAAACACTCACTCCCCATGTCCCCTGCCCCCAACCTGCTGAGGACTTTGGTCCTCTATGTTGGAATGTCTGAAGGTGGCTTCTGTGATCATCACGGGGGAACCTGGCCTGGCTGGCAACTGGGGCCAAAGTGGGGGGCCTCCTTCTGCCACCTTTCTGAGCTGGGGACCCACCGGGACCCATGTGCCTCCACTACCCACGCTGGAGCTCCGAGGTCCGTGGAAGGAGATCAGACAAGAGGGAGACTGATGAGGGGCCCTGACCCGTCTGCATGTGCCCCACCGTCAACGACATAGAGTTCATCCTCAGCAACGAGATACGCTGTGGGCTCGTTCTCAGGAGGGGTCTGTAAAGATATCGAGGAGCTGGTCGGGGGCTCCTGGTGGAAACCCCATTCTTGCACAAGGAAAGGAGGGCTTAAGGCTTGCATGCCATGAAGCTTTCTAATCATGGTGCAAGTGAAGTGCCTGACACCTCCTCCTACCTCTGCTTCGTCATGATACTGGATTCTTCTTGCTTTGCAGCTTTCAGTTGCTGTATGAGTTTGGTAGGGCTCCCATAACAAACCACCCCGGCCTGGGGCGCTTAAACAACTCACACTTATTTCCCCCGGTGCTGGAGGCTGGAATCTGAGGTCAGGGTGTGGGCAGGGCTGGTTTCTTCTGAGGCCTCTCCCCTGGGCATGTAGATGGCCGTCTCCTCTCTGTGTCCTCACAGGGTCATCCCTCTGTGTATGTCTGTGTTCTGATCTCCTCTTCCTATAAGGACACCGGTGCTACGGGATCAGGACCCACCCTAGTGACCTCATTGTACCTTCATCCCCTCTTTAAAGGTCCTGTCTCCAAATACCCCAAGAACCGTCACATCGTGGGTTAGGATTTCAACATATGAGTTAAGTGTAGGGGGGACACACGTAACCCATAACACTTGGCGACTCTGTGTCCAAGGAGACCGAGCTTTGCAAGGCGCGTCCCATCTCTCTGGCTTACCCTCAGGACCCTGCATGTCGTGGGCAGCTCTTAAACGTGCCTTGTTGCTGGACGAATTGCAGTTGGTGAGACATTTCAACACCCACCCAAGTACAATGCACGAGGCTGGGACCACAGCCCAACACAGGATGCCTCGGCCAGGCAGTAACTAACAGATACGGGTAGATGCTCGTGAGCTACTTGGATGGACAACCCCCTTCAGTAACAGAGGGCAGCTTTCCTAGACCGACACTTCACCGAAGGGTTTCCTGAGTTGTCTGGTTCCGACATGCAGAGCTGAGGATGTTGGTTTTTTAAAACCCATACCTGCAAAGAGCATCTCTAGCACTGTGTGTGGTCAGAGGAGGTTGGGGGGGGGGGACTTCATGCAGAGGAGGGGTCCTCTATGGGGGCGGGGTGTTCATGTCCATGGTGGGGAGCCCTGAGTGGGGCAGAGTGTGAGGAATCACTGCCAGGGGCTGTACACCCATCTCCACACCAAGAACTGCCCATACGACAGATAACACTGTGTCTGCTATGAATCCACAGTCAATTTTTTTTTCCAAATAAACCACAAATACGTCATAGATTATGGCTAAATGAGTAGTAACTATTTCAGCACTCTATCTCCTCTTTTGAAGAACACCAGTATGCATGGCAGTTACGTGGGAATATGTGAATTTTTTGATATCCAAAAAGCCCAATACAGTTGAAGATGACTAAAATCTGTAGCTGCTGGGAGCAGATGGCTCCCGAGATGCATCTTGGTGGCTGACAACATGAGATGTGATCAGCTGAATAACGTCTGCTTCAGACGGGACTTGGTGATACTCTGACCAGACAGGTCAAGGTGGGGAACTGTTTTAAAATACAGGGTTTAGAGACTTCCCTGGCGGTCCAGTGGTTAAAAAACTCTGTGCTTCCCATGCCGGGGGCGCAGGTGCGATCCCTGCTCAGGGAACTAAGATCCCACGTGCCACATAGTGTGGCCAAAAAAATAAAATAGTTAAAAAATAGGGTTTATTATTATTCAGGTATAGTAAATCCAACAAATCGGGAGATGACTGCCACGGAGAAGCTAGTCTGTAGATCTACGGCAATGTGTCTTTCCTTAGCAATACCGTCCTTTCCTTAGCAATACCGTCTTGGACACTTGAAATGTACTAAGAGGGGTGATCTTAACTGCTCTCATCACAAAGAAGCAAACAAAAACGAAACTGGAAACTATGTGAGATGATGCATATATATTCATGAGTTTATTGGTGGCCACTCTTTCACATTATATACATATATCAAAGCATGAAGTGGTACACCTTAAATAATACACTTTTTATTCATCAATTTTATGTGGATAAAGATGGGGGGGAAATAGATAGTTGGTGACTCACAGTTTCCAAGAGGAGGGGGCACACCACACCACGCAGGGCCACATGGGGAGGCACCAGGGTCGGTCAGGAGGAAGGGGGTTGGGGACTAGACAGCAGCCTTTATTATGGTTTCCACAGGAAGGAACAGGTGAGCAGGGTTAGGATGGGCTGGTGTGAATAATTCCAGCAGGTCCTGGGTACACTTGCTCTCCTAGTTGTCTCGTACCTGCTCTGGGAGGGATGAGGGCAGGTGGATGGTGGCCCTTGAGAATGCAAATAAAAACAGCAACACAGGTAGCTCCCTGCTGGTGTTCACACCCAGCATCACATCCGTAGTAGACTTAAAACCTGAATTCTGCTTCCTCCGTCAAATGTGGATCCTCGAGGGGCTTCAGTTCCAAAAGGGGCCAGTGTCATCAACATTGTAAGCTATCAGATCCCAGATATGTATTACTCTTTCATCATTTTTTTTTTAACATGGGGGAAATGTTTTCACATTTTCCTCATCTGTGCTCTCAGCTTCTCAAAAAAAATTTAACATAGTAGAATCAAAGGAGATCTTGAAGCAATAAAACAGCTAATATTTCTATGAAACAAGGAGGCATATGAGAGCCCCCTCAGAGGAGGGGGTGGGGCATGGGGTCTGGATGGGTCAGTTTGCATTTGGAAGGGGGGTCATTTGCTCTCTCTAGGAATTGGCCGTCCCCTGGAAGGTCAGGAAGACCCCAAGATATCAAAGCATCAGAAACACAGAAAGTAGGAAGTACATTATTATAGGACCCTTCTTCTGTTAAAGGACACTGACAGGATCCCTTTTTCTTTCTTTTTCCTTTAAAGGAGCTGCTTGGCTTTGGGGAACAGGGTGAGGAGGGGCGTTACCAAACTGTGGGAAAATGACACTTTCCAGAAACACCTGGATTTGTGCTTTGAAAGAGCAGCTCTGCTGCTTCCTGGGGGCACCTCTTCTCCAGGCATTGCAGACAAACTATGCCATGAACCAGAAATCTGTTTCATTGGTGGCCTTGAGTCGTAGGACCACCTAATGTAACATCATTCAGCAGCTTTACTTTGCCGGACTGGTGACTCATTGGTGGGAACCCCAGGTAGGATATGGATCACATGTAGAGGTGCACCTTGTCTGGCTTAGACGGATGGGTACGCATCCCCATTCTAATCTAATCTCCGTTACAAGGAGGTGGAGGAACCAGTTTAACAAGTGTCGTCTCTTTGTGCTGATGTTACAGCCATATCTCACCTACCCCCGAGGCTTCACGGCCATGAGTACGGTTGACTGGGACCAGGACATAAAGCAATGAGCCCGTCCGACGGCAAGGAAAGTGACGGGCTTCACGCTCTAGGTGTTGGTGCAACCGTAAGAACTGACACCATCACTTTATTGGTAGGGACCGCCTTGCGTCTACCATCTTGTCACAAAACGCCGTGTTGTGGAGGCATCAGGATAAAGGTGTAAAGCTGCCAGTTGAAACAGACAAATACTCAGAACCCAGAGAGGAAGGATAGGAACCAGCACACCCTGCCTCACTCATGCTTGGGGACAGAAGCAGAGGAGAGAATGGGACTTTACCCCGTGTTGGGTGATTGGATTTGGGAACTCAGAAACGCCACGGGGTGACTGAAGCAATTCATCACCTCTGAGGTTGGCACTTCTGAGCTCCCACTTATCTGCCACCCGGGTGGCTACCAAGCTTTGCTCATTCACACCTCCTGTCTCATCCTCACACCCCAGACTCTTCAACAGGACTTTAATGTTCAGGGTCAGAATTGTTTCCTCACAGTGGAGCTGCCTCCACGGCAGGGATTTCTCTATCTCTGCAGAGAGTGGGGTTCATCTAGAAGATGGCTGGCTTCCCGTCCAGGTGTGGGGTCCTTTCACCTTTACCTACTCCGAGCTGGGGAGCAACAAACAGTCTGTGTGAGGCCATTGCATGAGACACGCAGGGATCTCAGCACCCAAGGGGCAAAGTGGGTTGAGAATCTCAAAGCAATTTGGCAGCTCTCGTGACTGGTGTAGCACCAGAAGGTGAGCGGGAGGGGAAGGACCCACAGGAGTTTTCCCCTGATGAGTGACGAGGAGATAGATGTAAACGAGTCAGAAATCGCACTTGAAAAATACGGAAATACGGAAAACATGCCAATGGTTCATTTGGTATCTTTCTAACACAATTTTTATTTTGTACTAGAGTAGAGTTGATAACAGTGTTGTGTGAGTTTCAGCAAAGTGACTCAGTTCTACATATACACGTATCTCTTCTTTTTCAAACTCTTTTCCCATTATAGGTTATTACAAGATGTCGAGTTCCCTGTGCTCTACAGTAGGTCCTTCTTGGTTATCCATTTTATATGTAGTCGTGTGTGTATGTTAACCACAAACTCCTAATTTATCCCTCCCCCCTCCCTTTCCCCTTTGGTAACCATGTTTGTTTTCTAAGTCTGTGAGTCCGTTTCTGTTTTGTAAATAAGTTCATTTGTGTCATTTTTTAAGATTCCGCATATGAGGGATATCATAGGGTATTTCTTTCTCTGTCTGACTTCACTTAGTGATAATAATCTGTAGGTCCATCCAAGTTGTTGCACATGGCATTATTTCATTCTTTTTATGGCTGAGTCATACTCCATTGCGTCTGTGCCCCACATCTTCATCCATTCATCTTTTGATGGGCGTTTCGGTTGTTTCCATGTGTTGGCTATCGTGAATTGTGCTGCTGTGAGCACTGAGGTGCATGTTATCTTTTCAAATTATGGTTGTCTCCAGGTACGTGCCCAGGAGTGGGATTGCTGGATCATACGGTAGTTCTGTTTTTAGTTTCCTGAGGACCCTCCATCCTGTTCTCCATAGTAGCTGCACCAATTTACATTCCCACCAACGGTGCAGGAGGGTTCCCTTTTCTCCACACCCTCTCCAGCATTTATTACTTGTAGACTCGTTTGATGATGGCCATTCTGAACGGTGTGAGGCGATAACCTCACTGTAGTTTTGATTTGCACTTCTCTGATAATTAGCGATACACATCTTGTGCCTCTTGGCCATCTGTCTGTCTTCTTTGGAGAAATGTCTATTTAAGTCTTCCGTCCGTGTGGCATCTTGATGACACTTTCTAGATAGATTTTCTTCCATGGTCTTAAAAAAATAACCACACTCTTGGCCTTCCTAATGATTCAGGTTGACATGGGGTTGTTGTCCCCGCTGATGGGTCCAGGTTTTAAAATGTTGGTCCTACTCCAATAAGGAACATACTCAAAAGTCTTGGACGTACGTCAAGCCGTGAGAATCTTAGACTCGTTGCTAGCCCAGCCTTCTAGACAGCTCATGGGTGCCCAAGATGCCTTACTTCTCTCAAATGCCTTCAAGGGGAAAGAAAAGGGTCCTGACTTTGTGGGTTTCCATGTTTCTTTTTCTTTCCCCTTCATTCCTGCTCTGCTCAAGGTCTGTAGGGTTGGATTGTGGTTCCTCCCAGAGCTATGTCTACATCCTAAGCCCTGGTTCCTGGGAATTGCAGCCTTATTTCAGAAAAGGGTCTTTGCAGATGCAGTGATGTCCAGAATCTCAAGATGAGGTCATCTCGGATGAGGGTAGACTCTAGAAATCCAATGACTCATGTCCTTAAAACAGACGAAAGAGAACACACGTGTAGAGAAGGTCATGTGAAGACAGGCAGGGATTGCAGTGACGCGTCTACAAGTCTAGGAATGCCGAGGCTGCCAGCAGCCCCCAGAAGCCGGGAGAGAGGTGTGGAGCAAATCCTCCCTCACGGCCCTCAGAGGGAACCCTGCCAACACCTTCATCTTGGACTTCTGTCCTTTAGACTGTGACACAATACATTTCTCTTGTTTTAAAGCACCCAGTTTTTGTACATTCTGTGATAGCATCTTCAGGGAACTAACAGAAGCGCCAACACGAGTTTTTTTTTCTCTTAGAGGACTCTCCTAATCCCACAGCAATCACTTCCCTATGTGCAAGGCCATCTCCTTTTCTGACGCTTCTGTTACGGATGTCATACATGTGTTGTGTGTGCACGGATGCTTCACTATTCCTTCACAACGGCGAGAGGAAGGGGAGCTCTTAGTACTTCTCGCTTAATTTTTCTTACGCGTGGAAAGATGTGCACCCGTGTCCACAGAGGGGATGATTCGGCAGGTGCTCAGACCACGATGTATCCCGCTTGGTTGGAAGTCTCTGCCACGGACCGGAATGTAGTAGTCACAGGCAATTAATTCTTCCTGTGAGTGGCCCAAGGTTACTTCTAACATCCTCAGTGGTCTCTCGCAAGATGGGATACGTTTCCCTCCGTCAGGCCCTGCCCTCTGGTTCCTGGTGGGACTTGGCTACGTGGAGCCTGGCGTCCTCAGCCCCTTAACTCTCCCCGGCAGCGGAACTGTGTGGTTGACGGGTATTGATCAGCTTTCCCTGGGGTGATGCTGAGTGAAGCCGACATTTTGTGGTTGCCATGGAGCTTGGAAGGCTCTACTGCGCGCCATGCTGATGGCAGAAGACGAGAGACACCCAGACACGCACATAGGAAAGCATTTGAGAGATCGGTCATAAAAACTCCCCATTTCTATTTAGACGGAGAGATTACTGTAAGACTGTCTCAGACGGCTCAGGTTCGGGTGTCCATTTAGAAGACCGAAGAGTATTCTAAATTCTCTGTGTTCCTTGAGAAACGCCTTGGGTGTTGGGGAAAGAGGAGGCAACCACGTGTCCGCAGGAATATTCTGCAGGTTTCCTGCGGTCAGAAAGCTAGAAAATAGAACACAAAGTCGACCCACCCACGCGTACTTGCTTTCCTGGACTTGGAACGGGCCATCAAAATCCATCGAGCATAATCCATGGAGTAGAATGGACGAACCAGGCTGACTTTTGGAGACTGTCTGCCTAGGTTAAAGGATTCCTGTGTCCCCAGATGACTGATGACCCCAGCAGATGGATCATTGTGCAGTTCCCACAGTGATGAGAAAAAAACTGGTTAAGATGGAGTGATACAAACCTCTAGGGAGGTGTCCACGAGATTCCGAGGTTATGCTAATTGGAACAGAGAAGGATGGACATGTTTACTTGGGGACTTGGAACAGTTATCACGGGCAGTTGTCACATGTTCAGGGGAAAAAAGGACTGTCTACACAAGGGAGCGTCCTGACAGTGTAGACAACTACAGGATTGGAGGAAGAGTTGTCACATGAATTGGGTCCCTCCTTGACTCTTTGGCCGTCTCCCAGTTTGGGAATCAGACTATAAAGTTTGAAATATTTTTCCAAAATCATTTAAAACTGTCTGGCTAGAGGCATGGCTGACAAAAAATCTGGACTTCTAGCTGGGACAGAACCTCATGACATGTCAACAATCGACAGTGTCGTCTTAGTGTTTATGTCCAGAGCTTAAAAATCTCAAACTAGGACAGAAATTCGAATGATTCCGTGGTAAAAGACCTTCACCTCAACTGATTTCATCTCCTGCTGGCTGGAGTCTGCCATTCAAGAAAATAACTAAAAAAAGACCTGAGAGTGGATACCTCATATATATATATATTTGCACTCAGCTCTCTGTTGTCCGCATTAGACAAACCTGAGGGTCCATGGTGTGATCGCAGCACCATTCCGAAACCCAAGAAGGAACCTCTAATTCTGTGTCTGCCACAGTTTGGGAATCCTACCCGCTTTTGCAGGTTCTACCAGCACAAGTGTGTCGCGTGTTCTTTGTTCTTCATCGCGAAGGGCCCTGGTATCTTAGCTCCTACGGTATTTTCTAAAGGAATGCAGCACGTTGATCCACACCCCGCCCGCTAAGCCTTATTCTCACGCAGTTTTCCATCCAGCCACGTCCTTCCGTTTCTCCTCCTGCAACCCACTGCCACTGCTTATTGTGCGATCAGCAGATTTCCCCAAAAGCTAAAAGAAGCCTTTGCAGACTGAGAAACCCGTGAGGACTGAGGGACAGGGGGCTCTTTGTCAGATCTGCGGCAGCTCCAAGCCAGCTCATCCTCTACCACGCGCTTCTGTGTAAGAAGCTCCTGTGTGTGGGCACTCCCGTCACAGACTGTGGCTTTGTCGTAGGACGGGACTCAGGACACGGCTGGAACAGAGTGTCTTACTCTTTAAGAATAATACCACACCCAGAGCGTAAAACTTAAGACCTTCCTTGGAAATTCACCCCACAACCTAATAAATTTTTTTATTAATTTATATTGGAGTGTAGTTGATTTACAGTGTTGTGTTAGTTTCTGCTGTACGGCAAAGTGAATCAGTTATACATATACCCACTCTTTTTTAGAGTCTTTTCCCATATAGGCCATTAGAGAGTATTGAGCAGAGTTCCCTGTGCTATACACTAGGTCCTTATTAGTTATCTATTTTATATATACTAGTGTGTATATGTCAATCCCAATCTCCCAATTTATCCCTTCCCCCCTTACTCCCTGGTAACCATAAGTTTGTTTTCTACATCTGTGATTCTATTTCTGTTTTGTAAATAAATTTAGTTGTATCATATTTTTTTAGATTCCACATATAAGTGATACCACACGATTTGTCTTTCTCTGACTTCACTTGGTATGATAATCTGTAGTTGCATCCATGTTGCTGCAAATGGCATTATTTCTTTCTTTTTTATGGCTGAGTAATATTCCATTGTATTTATGTAGCACATCTTCTTTACCCATTCTTCACTTGATGGACACTTAGGTTGCTTCCGTGTCTTGGCTATTGTAAATAGTACTGCTGTGGATATTGGGGTGCATGTGTCTTTTCGAATTATGGTTTTCTCCGGATACATGCCCAGGAGTGGGATTGCTGGGTCATATGGTATTTTTAGTTTTTTAAGGAACCTCCGTACTGTTCTCCACAGTGGCTGCACCAATTTACATTCCTACCAACAGTGTAGGAGGGTTCCCTTTTCTCCACACCCTCTCCAGCGTCTGTTGTTCGTAGATCTTTTGATGATGGCCACTCTGACGGGTGTCTGGTGACACCTCATTATAGGTTTGATTTGCATTTCTCTAATAATTAGTGATGTTGAGCATCTTTACAGCCATCTCTATATGACCTAATAATTTTAATGGGCCAGAATTTCTTCTTCATCTCTAAACTAAAACCACATGTACAGGGACTTCTGTGGTGGTGCAGTGATTAAGAGTCCGCCTGCCAATGCAGGGGACATGGGTTCGAGCCCTGGTCCTGGAAGATCCCACATGCTGCGGAGCAACTAAGCCCGTGCGCCACAACTACTGAGCCTGCGAGCCACAACTACTGAGCCCACGTGCCAAAACTACTGAAGCCCGCGCACCTAGAGCCCGTGCTCCGCAACAAGAGAAGCCACCTCAACGAGAAGCCCACGCACCGCAACGAAGAGTAGACACCGCTCACTGCAGCTAGAGAAAGCCCGCACGCAGCAATGAAGACCCAACGCAGCCATAAATAAATAAATAAACAAATAAATAAGTGTATTTAAAAAAAAATATATGTACAAGTGCAGCTATTCAATGAAAACAGTACCCTTTTCTTCACCAAATTCCTAGCTCCATTTCTGTGCCATCCAGTCCCAACACAATCCCTTGCTACTTGCCCGTGATGACTTCTAGTCACAAGGATGGATGTATGAACCCGTTTGTGATGTGTTTGCTGCCCTATGTCCTCCGTCGTCTTCGGCGTCCGATCCACTGGCTGCCCCATCCTCTCGCAGCTCCCAGTCTGGGCTGCCATGATTCTGCTCCATCTTGGGACCACCTCCTTCCCCTCTGCTTCATGTCCTCTTGATATCTGTCTTCCTTCTCTTTTCTTTCCCCGAAGTGTGGGTCTCAGGCTCTAACTTTGCTAACAGTACCTTGCCAACCATAGTTGATGGAGCCAAGATGCAGCCATCAGCCATAGCAGCTCAGAATTCATTGACATATGTGGTGCCCTTGACCTTCTGTTGCTGCTCCATGGGACCCGAGGCCATGGGAAGACTTCTGGCTTTGGTCCATTCACATGCAACCATGTCTGATCTAAACGAACAACACTGTTTTAAATTTCTTCCTCCAACTCTTTTTCCCAGTGAGTTCTTCTAGCACAGCTTTGGTGGATCCTTTCTCCGACTTATATCTGAGTACAATCGCACAGATGCTCACCACACGTCTAAAGCTATTTCAAAATTAGCAGATGGGGCCACCTAAGTGTTTTAGTTTCCAGATGGCCACGCCACAGATGACTCATGCTTACTCCTGTCATTTTTCCCGGAAGGGCAAAGTAACAGAAATGAATATTTCTATGCCTATACTTGTTCAGGACAGTAAGTTCCTCTGGAGAAAAACCAATACTTGTTGAAGGAAAGTTAAAGGAGAGAAAGAGACCTTATTCTGTTCAGTTTCTGTTAATCGATTCCCAAGGAACCATGGCATGACACACAACAAATGAGTTTAGGGGGATGAAGCCGCGCTGAAAATCACTTAGGAGGCTCAAACCAGACCAATTTGTTCCGAGGCCACTTAGAGGCTGTCTCACAAGGAGGTTCGATCATCACTTCTCCTAGTTTCTAGGCCACCGAGAATGCTCCACTGCCCAAAGGAAATCAACAGTCAGAAGACTATCTTTCAGGGATAAAGAAGAGAGGGAAACAGTCATTTTGGGTCAGATTGTTTTCTCAGGAGGCTAAGTGGAGGCTCTGATGACTCCCCACAGGGGATTCAGATTCTCGTGGATGATGGCGGTGGTGCTGATGATGGTGATCGTGTGATAATGATGGTAATAGTGATGATGATGATGACGTGATAATGGCAGTGATGATGAGGCTTATATCACTTAGAAAATAACTTCATGCACTCTTTAGTTTTGGGTTATTATGCAAGGTCTTCTTTTTTTTGGTCTTATTAAACATGGCTTAAGGCAAATCTCAGAAATCCATTTTACGTACTATGTGAAATGACCAAGGCTCATCCCAGAGTTTCTGCTCAGGGATTTGTCAGGGAGGATGGAGCAAAGGAATTAGTCATTTATCCATTCATTGCTTTGACCTATGAGTAGCGCAAACATTCGGGATATCAGTACTGCATGAGAAAGCAGGGATATAAAAATATAGGAGCTAGCAAGATGATGGAGATCATGCAGTAGTGTTTGTTGAATGAATAAATGATGCCCATGAGCTCTTGAAAAATGTTGGCCTGGCTAACACCTGTGAGGTCTACCTTTTAACCTACGATATGACTGTGCTTCTTTCATAGGTACGGGGCTCTTTCCTGGTAACGCACACACAAATTTCAGAAGAGCTTGGATCAGATATCGTCCATGTTTGAACCAGAGTGTCAGGGCAAACTCTGTTCTCCTGACACTGTGTCCCAAACTGAAGGCAACACTTGGCACAGTGGAGGACTGGCAGCTATCTGTGAGGGATTTCTCCTTCTGCTGTCAAATCACAGAAGCTCCTGGCTTGGGGTTGACAAGAGAGGTCCTCATTTGGA
This sequence comes from Neophocaena asiaeorientalis asiaeorientalis, assembly GCF_003031525.2. Lineage (NCBI taxonomy): Eukaryota > Metazoa > Chordata > Mammalia > Artiodactyla > Phocoenidae > Neophocaena > Neophocaena asiaeorientalis. The sequence continues at coordinate 217,107 of NW_020174373.1, read as the reverse complement.
AGGCTTTCCTTAATCTCTTGTTCCTGACCCACAAGCACGGCAGACTCCCTTGTCTTACATGAGCTTCTTCTAACCTTGTGTTACCTACACATGCGTCCCCATTTATATCAGCCCTTTTCTTTGGCTGCTTTTAAAAATAGTGCATTCTGGCAGCTCCCAGTTCCCTGCTTCACCTTCAGTCTTCCTTTTTTCCCCAACAATTTCATCTTCGTAATAGTGCTTGTGTTAATTTTATATGTCGACTTGACTTGGCCATGGTGCCCAGATATGTGGTCAGACATTATTCTGGGGGTTTCCGTGGGGGTGTTTATGGATGAAATTAACATTTAAATTGTTGGACTTTGAGTAAAGCAGACTGTGCTCCATAGTGTGGGTGGGCCTCGTCAAATCAGTTGAAGGTGTGAATAGAACAAAAGACTGACCTCCCCAGAGAAAGATGACATTTTGCAGCAGAAGTCCTCTGGACTTGAGCTACAACATCATCTCTTTCCTGTGTCTCCAGCCTGCTGGTCTACCCTGCAGATTTTGGACTTGCCAGCCTCTATAATTGCATGTAATTGTATGAATCAATTCCTTAAAATAAAGATCTCCCTTTCTTTCTCCCTCTCTCCACACACACACACACACACACACACACACACACACACACACACCCTATTAGTTCTGTTTCTCTGGAGAAGCTTACTACAAAAATTCCAGCATGAATATTAAAATATCTCACCTACACAATCTAATTGCTCTGGCATGCTGTCTTTTTTTTTTAATGTGTAGCTTCAAGGTTTATTGATAATGATGCTTATGATGATAGGTTTTTAAAAATATCTTTATTGGAGGATAATTGCTTTACAATGATGTGTTAGTTTCTGCTTTATAACAAAGTGAATCAGGTATACATATACATATGTCTCCATATCTCTTCCCTCTTGTGTCTCCCTCCCTCCCACCCTCCCTATCCCACCCCTCTAGGTGGTCACAAAGCACCCAGCTGATCTCTCCCTCTCTCCACACACACACACACACACACACACACACACACACACACACCCTATTAGTTCTGTTTCTCTGGAGAAGCTTACTACAAAAATTCCAGCATGAATATTAAAATATCTCACCTACACAATCTAATTGCTCTGGCATGCTGTCTTTTTTTTTTAATGTGTAGCTTCAAGGTTTATTGATAATGATGCTTATGATGATAGGTTTTTAAAAATATCTTTATTGGAGGATAATTGCTTTACAATGATGTGTTAGTTTCTGCTTTATAACAAAGTGAATTAATGGTGAGCAGTCTTTCATGTGTTTGTTGGCAGTCTGTATATCTTCTTTGGAGAAATGTCTATTTAGGTCTTCTGCCCATTTTTGGATTGGGTTATTTGTTTTTTTGGTATTGAGCTGCATGAGCTGTTTGTATATTTTGGAGATTTTTCCTTTGTCAGTTGCTTCATTTGCAAATATTTTCTCCCATTCTGAGGGTTGTCTTTTCATCTTGTTTATGGTTTCCTTTGCTGTGCAAAAGCTTTTAAGTTTCATTAGGTCCCATTTGTTTATTTTTGTTTTTATTTCCATTTCTCTAGGAGGTGAGTCAAAAAGGATCTTGCTGTGATTTATGTCATAGAGTGTTCTGCCTAAGTTTTCCTCTAAGAGTTTGATAGTATCTGGCCTTACATTTAGTTCTCTAATCCATTTTGAGTTTATTTTTGTGTATGGTCTTAGTGACTGTTCTAATTTCATTCTTTTACATGTAGCTGTCCAGTTTTCCCAGCACCACTTATTGAAGAGGCTGTCTTTTCTCCATTGTATATTCTTGCCTCCTTTATCAAAGGTAAGATGACCATATGTGCGTGGGTTTATCTCTGGCTTTGTATCCTGTTCCAATGATCTGTATTTCTGTTTTGTGCCAGTACCATGCTGTCTTGATGACTGTAGCTTTGTAGTATAGTCTTAGGGAGCCTGATTTCTCCAGCTCCGTTTTTCTTTCTCAAGATTGCTTTGGCTATTCGAGGTCTTTTATTTTTTTAAAGAATTTTTCTTTTTATAAGCAGATATTCATTTTTTAATTATTATTTATGTTTGGCTGTGTTGGGTCTTCGTTTCTGTGTGAGGGTCTTCTCCACTTGCGGCAAGTGGGGGCCACTCTTCATCGTGGTGTGCGGGCCTCTCACTAGTGTGGCCTCTCGTTGCGGAGCACAGGCTCCACATGCGCAGACTCAGTAGTTGTGGCTCACGGGCCTAGTTGCTCCGTGGCATGTGGGATCTTCCCAGAGCAGGGCTCGAACCTGTGTCCCCTGCATCGGCAGGTTGATTCTCAAACCACTGTGCCACTGGGGAAGCCCCTATTCAGGGTCTTTTGTGTGTCCATACAAATTGTGAAATTTTTTGTTCTAGTTCTGTGAAAAATGCCAGTGGTAGTTTGATAGGGATGGCATTGAATCTGTAGATCGCTTTGGGTAGTAGAGTCATTTTCACTGTGTTGATGTGCAAATGTGTGTGTAATTACAGTGTTCTAATATTTAATTTAATATTCATTCATGAAAATTTTATGTATTGCTTTCCACTCTAGTTTTGATGGCAGCCTGGTGTTTTATCAAATGAGAAAGTGCATTTTATCTGACCTTCTATAAAATGGTGCTAAGGTAGCCATCTTTGTGCTTCCCTCCTCGTCACATTTGTATTATTTACTTATAGTAAACTCCAATTAACAGGACTTCTTGGTCACACTGTATGGACGTTTTGCATTTTTTTGATACCCAACTCTCTTTGTCTCTTTCTTTTCTGCCCCTAAGACTCAGCCTTTGGAAGTAGTGTTGCCCAGTCAAATTACAAGACACTAGTTAAACTTGACTTTTTTATAAATAACAGCTTTTAGTGTAAATATATACCAAATATTGCACGATAAACAACACATAGTAGTTTAGTATATGTATATGCCATGCAATATTTGAGACAAGTAGTTTATTTAGTACAAGTATGTCCTATACAATATTTTAGACAAATCTTTTATTTAGTATATGTATGTCCCATGCTGTAGTTGGGACATAGTTATACTAAAGAAGACATATTTGTTGTTTATTTGTTGTTTATCTGAAACTCAGATTTAACTGTGTGTCCTGTGTGTTGATTTGCTGAAGCCAGCAACCCTGTTTGAAACATTTGTCTAGGACTTAGAGCCAGGTTAATGAAGCCTTTAGAGTCAGAATACTCCTTATTTTCAGTATTTTACAATCTGACTTCTGATGGGACCGCTGAAGTGAGTGGAATTGTGTCTCAAGTGCTAACATTTTTTGAGCACCACTGGGAAACCATTGGAGAACCATAGACCAATAACTGGGCAACATTTATTGAGTGTGGGTGGGTGTCAAGGTAGGAAAGGACCAACCACGATTGCTTAGCTTTAAAAAAGAAGTATTTAGGTTTGGTGAGCGCTGTGTTAGGTATTTGTGGTCTAACCACTAGGTTCGTGTAGCACAAACCTGGTTTTCTATGGTAGGTCCTGCTAATCACCCCCAGACTAGGACAGTGGAAGCAAGGTTTCCGGGTATATTTAAGGAAGACACTGTCAGGTTCAGACTCTGCATTTGCATGAGTCTGACAGAGAGCACATCCTCCAGTGTTGCATCCTGGGTGCCTTGCTTGCCTTAATTTTCCTCATTCTTGCTGCAGTTCCACCAGAGATGAGAAATACAACAAAAGATCCCTATCTCAGACCATAAACGCAACCCGCACATGTCTTGTCTCGCTGAAACCCTTGAATGGCGGCACTGTTGCCATAGTAATCTTATTTTTGTCTGTAGACTGTAAGCTCCTTCAGAACGAGGACCAGGAATCACTTGTCTCTCCACTCTGCTCGGTCTGTAGCTTTTTGCTTAACGTGGCCTCGGCGTCCTATAAATATCAGTTGAATTAGTAAAGCAATGACAACTTTACAATTATTGGGTTGGCCAGAAAGTTCGTTTGAACATCTTACAGAAAAAAACATACAAACTTTTGGCCAACACAATCTTTTCCAAAGAAGTGACGGGAAATGAAACTCCGGATTCATCCACTTTTACACATTTTCGCCATCACTTCCTATTTTCCCAAAGCTTTAACTGGGAAGATGTCAGTCTACATGATCAGATAAATTGATGTGAAAACCACTGTAGGAAGAGAAATTCCTCCCCACCTAAGAAGATACTTCTGCTAACAAATGATTTATTCAACAGAGATGTTGAATGTCCTTTAAAATTAAGTTTTCCAAGAAGGAAGTTGGACATTTTTCACCTGCCCGGTCATGACTGCCCTGGGTGATTAAAAGCGATTCGAGGAATGTGCAAAATGGCTCTCGTGAGTTTCCCCCTGACAGGTGTTGAGACACGCAGCTGGGCGTTCATTTGTCTGAACATTGCTGTGGAGGCTCTTGTGTTCCCTGGACGCATAGGAATGTGAGCTGTGTAAAGCACATGTTGTGAAGGGAGGTTGGACCTTCAGATTGTATCTTCTGAGTTAAGAAAAAAAAAAAAGGCATTGTAGATTTTAAAATAATAAGAATAGTTGAGCCACGGTTACGCCACGTATGAAGGTAGAGCAGTGATGTTGATCTCTCATTGCTCGTCATGCTTTAAATAACTAACCTGAGAGTGAGGCAGCAGAGGAAATATTCCGAAGAGAACGATTCATCACAAGAAGAAAGTCTGTGGAGAGAGAACCTGTCACGCAGAACCTGTCCGATCTGAACAGTAGAATCTCAGCCCTCATTCTTGAGGTCCCGTCCTCTGCAACCACAATTTCCTCTTTATCACAGACAGCAGCGTGTCCATTGTGCCTTGTCACCCTTCCACTGAGTGACTTTTAGCATTGATTGGCAGCCCGCTGCCAATCTGAAAGGAAGTAAAGTGTGCTGGGTTCCACAAGTCAATCGTTAAGTCAACGATGGGTGGGAAATGTCCCCCGTGGTTTCCAGGAGCTCGCGCGCGCGCGCTTGTGGGTGCGTATATGCACGCACACACCAGGTACATCAGATGGCTGGTGACTGGGGTGCCTGCTCAGGGTTCTGGGGGATGCCACCTGCTGCAGATTCCTGCTGGCATTTCACTTGCAGTGTCCACTATATCACTTAAGACATCCTCCAGATTTCATTCCCAAACATCCCAGCAGAGCCTGCACCAAGATGAACCCATGTGGTCATAAAGAATCACCATTTATCTGACCTGTGAGAGTATCAATTTATCAACGCTTCACACATTCGTATTATTAAATATGACATTACTTGTATAAAATGTATCCATTTAAAAAGTTACCTTTACTTTTTTCCCGTGGTCAGTTTCCCTTGACAAGCACTGATTTCAGATGTGTTTCCTCATGTTATCCCAGACCTTATACAAAACATGAGTAATACCGTTTTATACATTCGATATTTGTATAGATTTGCCTTCACATTTACCATTTTTTGATGTCTTTATTTCTTTTGACATTCTTGCACCTTCCAACGTGGGTTAGTGCTGGCTTTCTTTTTTAATTTTCAAAAACTTTTGTGGAGATATCATTGACATAAAACATTGCATAAGTTTAAGATATACAACATGTGGATTTGATACACTGATGTGTTGCAACATGATTGCCACTGCACTAACGCCTCTGTCATAATTATGTCTCTTTTGTTGTGGGAACAATTAAGACCTAATCTGTTAGCAACTTGGTAGTTTACAAGACTGATGTCTATAATCAGTATGCTGTGCATTAAATCTCCAGGACTTATTTATCTACTGGTTGCAAGCTTGCACCCTTAAACAACATCTCCCAATCCCCTACTCCCAAGCCCCTGATCACCACCCTTCCGCTGTCTGCTTTTACAAGTCTGAGGTTTTTAGATTCCACATATAAGCTATACCATACAGTATTGGTCTTTGTGTAACCTGACATCTCATTTAGCATAATGTCCTCAAGGTCCATCACGTTGCTGCAAATGGTAGGACTTCCTTCTTCCTCATGGCTGAATAATATTCCTGTGTGTGTGTGTGTGTGTGTGTGTGTGCGTGCACGCACGCGTGTGTGTGCACGACTGATATTTTTATCCGTTACTTTGATTTATCTGTTGAAGACATTTAGGTTCTTTCAGTATCTTGGCTATTGTGAATAATTCTGCAGTAAACGTGGGAGTGTAGTTATCTCTTTGATAGCCTATTTTGGGAAATACCAAGGAATGGCATTTGTGGATCATATGGTAGTTGTATTTTTTAAAATAAATTTATTTTATTTATTTACGTTTGGCTGCATTGGGTCTTCATTGTTGCGCACGGGCTTTCTCTAGTTCCAGCCAGCGGGGTCTGCTCTTCGTCGCGGTGCGCGGGCTTCTCATGGCAGTGGCTCCTCTTGTTGTGGAGCACGGGCTCTAGGCACATGGGCTTCAGTAGTTGTGGGGCACGGGCTCCGTAGTTGTGGATCGTGGTCTCTAGAGCGCAGGCTCAGTAGTTGTGGCACAGGGGCTTAGTGGCTCCGCGGCATGTGGGATCTTCCTGGACCAGGGCTCAAACCCATGTCCCCTGCATTGGCAGGCGGATTCTTAACCACTGTGCCACCAGGGAAGTTCCAGTAGTTCTAGGTTTAATTTTGGGGAGAACCTCCATACTGTTTTTCATAGTGGCTGAACAAATTTACACTTACCAGCTGTGCACAGGACTCCTTTTTCTCCACATCTTCACCAACACTCGTCATCTCTTGTCTTCTTGATGATGGCCATTCTAACAGGGGTGAGGTGTCATATTATTGTAGTTTAAATTTTCATTTCCCTAGTAAATACCATATAATAATGCATATATGTGGCATCTAGAAAATGGTATAGATGATCTTATTTGCAAAGCAGAAATAGAGACACAGGCGTAGAGAACAAATGTATGGATACCAACGGGGAAAGGGGTGGGATGGGAGGAATTGGGAGACGGGGATTGACACATACACATTCTTGATACTATGTATAAAATGGACAACTGATGGGAACATACTGTATAGCACAGGGAACTAATGCAGCTGATAACCTAAACGGGAGGGAAGTCCAGAAGGGAGGGGATATCTGTACGTGTATGGCTGATTCATTTTGTTGTGCAGGGGAGGCTAACACAACATTGTAAAGCAACCATACTCCAATAAAAATTAGTTTAAAAAAAAGAAAAGAAAAATCTGGAAATAGATGCTGCATCTACTCCTGCTCTCAATATATACATATCCTTTCTCTTAACTTCTATATCTTTGGTTAAATAAGTCGGAAACTGATAGCTTGTATATAATCATATTATGTTCAATAATAAATGTCTTCAATAAAAAATTTTTTTGCATTTCCCTGATGATTACTGATGTTGAGTACCTTTTCATGTACCTGTTGGCCATTTGATGTCTTCTTTGAAAATGTGTCTATTCAGTTCCTCTTCCCATTTTTAATTGGATTTGGGGGGGGATGTTGAGTAGTACAAGTTTATTATATTTTTTGGATATTAATTCCTTGCTCCATACGTGGTTTGCAAAAATTTTCTCCCATTCTATAAGTTACCTTTTCATTTTTTGGGATTCTTTTGCTATGTATAAGCTTTTTACTTTGATATAGTGTAATTTGTTTATTTTTGCTTTTGTTGTTTGCTTTTAATGTTATATCTTAAAAAAATTATTGCCAAGACCTATGCCAAGGAGCTTCTTTCCTAAGTTTTCTTTAGGAGTTTTATGGTATTAGGTCTTATGTTTAAGTCTTTGATTCACTTCAAGTTAATTTTTGAGGGTGGTGTAAAATAGGGATCCAATTTCATTTTTCTACATGTGGTCATCCCATTTTCCCATCACAGTTTGTTGAAGAGACTCTCCTTTCCCCATTGAGTGTTATTGGCTCCCTTGTTAAATATTAGTTGACCATAAATGTGGGCAGTTATTGCTGGGCTCGGTTTTAATTCCATTGGTCTTTGTGTTTATTTTTATGCCACTGCCATATCGTTTTGATCATCATAGCTTTGTAGTATAGTTTGAAATCCGGAAGTGTGATACTTCTGGCTTTGTTCTTCTTCCTCATGATTGCTTTGGCTATGAGGGGTCTTTTGTCATGCCATACAAATTTTAGGACTACTTGTTCTATTTATGTGAAAAATGCCTTTGGGATTTTGATGAGGATGGCTTTGCATCTATAGATTGCTTTGGGTAGCATGGACATTTTTTTTTTTTTTTTTCCGGTATGTGGGCCTCTCACTGTTGTGGCCTCTCCCGTTGCGGAGCACAGACTCCGGACGCGCAGGCTCAGCGGCCATGGCTCACGGGCCCAGCCGCTCTGTAGCATGTGGGATGTTCCCGGACCAGGGCACGAACCCGTGTCCCCTGCGTCGGCAGGTGGACTCTCAACCGCTGCGCCACCAGGGAAGCCCAGTATGGGCATTTTAACAATAACATTTCTTTTGATCCATGAATACATGCTATGTTTACATTTGTCTTCCTTCCTCAGTTTCTTTCATCAGAGATTTGTCTTCATTGTACAGATTTTTAATTCCTTAAGTAAATATATTTCTAAGTATTCTGTTATTTTTATGCTGTTGTGAATGTGGTGCTCTTTGTAATTTCTTTTCAGATTTTTCATTGTTAGTGTATAGAAACACAAGATTTCTGTATGGTAATTTTGTATATTGAAACTGTACTGACTTCACTAATTCCAACAGTTTCATGATTGAATCTTTAGGATTTTCTATATGTCAGATTATATCATCTGTAAATAACATTTTACTTCTTCCTTTTCAATTTGGGTGCTTTTATTTTTTTGTCTTGCCTAGTTACTCTAGCCAGGACTTCCAGTACTGGGTTGAATAGGCTTGGTGAGAGACTGCACCTTAATGCACAGGCTTTAAAATCTCCAAATCTCCTTCCGTGGTGGTCTACTCGTGGAAATGTTCGGAGGCTGTTGTTTTTGCAGCTGTATTTATTTCAGCCCCATTTTGGAAAGATATTTTCTCTGGGATCTATTTCCTTTCAATGCTTTAATTCTTTTATTCCACTCTCTCCTGGTAGACTGGCTTCCATTGCTTGATCAGAGTCAGGTGTAAGTCCCACCATCAGGCCTTTGAAAATATGCCACCTTTTGTTGTCTGGCTGCTTTTAAGCTTATCTCTTTGTCTTTGGTATACTCTGGGATGCCTTGTGATGTATGTGTGTACATGTGTTTAATTTTATTCTTTTTGGGATTACTTTGATTTCCTATACGTGTGGGTTACTGTCTTTCTGGTTGATTTTCAATCATCATCTCTTCATGTATTCCTGTCCCCTGTCTTTCTGGAACTCTTAACGCTTGTTAGCTCTTCTTCTTGTGTCTTCAGTATTTTTCTAACATCTCTTTCACATTTTTCATTTCTGTGTCTCTCTGTGCTGGCTTCTGGAAAGTGTAGCCTTCCAATTCACTGATTCTCTTTTCAATTCTTTCTTATCTACTTTTAACTCCATCCACTGAGTTTTAAATTTCAGTGTTTGTATCTTGCATTTCTAGAAGTTCTGTTGGGTCTTTTTCAAATCAAGCTTGCTTTTATTTCTTTGTGTAGGTTGTGCTTCCCTCTGTATCTGATCATCTAAACCTGAAATCTTTGTTGCTCTGTTTGTTCTGTGTCTCATGCCTGTTGAGAATTGCTCAAGGAGACTTAAGTCCTTATGGGCTTTGTAATCTTTACATTTCACACACTCTTCTCCCTTGTCCCTGGATGAGGGCACATTCCTCCAGAGAAGATGTGTGTTTGCATCTTCTGGGGGTCTCTGTGGGCCAAAAGTATGACGTAGTCATGCTGTTCATTCAGACAGTTGGAATCCTTGCTGTATCCTTGCTGTTATACTTCAGATGTCATCACTGTGCCTAGAAACACTGTCAGTTAGGACCATTTTAAACCAAATTCAGAGTTTAGAACTGGAGGGAATACCACCTAAGTGATGTGAATTTATCCTGCTAATCTGTATGAGGGCAGATTCTTGGTTACAGATTTTCAAGAAATTCCCTTTGCCTTATTAACTAAGTGCCAACGCATGACTTCTAGAGGGTGGAAGCTGTGTTTGCATCTTGCGGACTCTTATACTGAGAATGTCATTGCTGGTTCTCAAACCCATTAACTCACGTCTTCTTTACATTCTAAATAATGATTAAGGACCCCAAACAGCTTCTGTCTGGGTGACTGATATAAATTGATATTTACCATATTAGTAACGAAAACTGAGAAGATTGTTACACATCTATTGATGGATACATTTAAAAGTAATGATAATAGATCCATGACATGTCAACACAAATAATTTATTCTTACTGTATGAAGAATATCTTGTATTCTTATTATATAAAGAATATAGTCTTATGAGTATATTATATTCTTATAAACTATATATATATATGTTCTATGTAATATATTCTCACTAGTGGGAGAATATGAGTGAGAAGAATGGCATTGTTTTACATTTTTGCAAGTCACTTTAATGTCTGGCATTCTAGAAAACAACCAGATTCTTCTATCTGCTTCTGTATTCAATCTGTTGTGTTATCACCCATCACACAGCCTCCAGAAAAGTCCACTGGACTCTTAGAAGAGAGCGAGGGTGAAAAAGACAAATACGGTCTCAGTATCATTAGGAAGAGGGTTTCGACTCAGGGTACCCATCCCCAAGGTTCCCTGTACCACACTTTGAGAACAACTAGTGTAGCACTTTGGAGTCACAACTTTGTGGAGGAAAATGTCTCATTAGACTCCCGACTTTGACAAGGACATAAAAAGCATTGTCTTCTGTTTCTAGAGATGTGAGAGGACATCAAAAACGTGGTCTATGTTGGACCAGTTCAGTGACTGTTTTCTGGGAAGAGGTGGCTTCAGGGCTCTGCCTGTCTGTCTCCCTCAAGATTATGGCCTGACGGCTCTGTTATCCCATCTGTCTTGAGATGCTTCTAATAAGATGCTTTATGGGAATTCCCTGGCAGTCCAGTGGTTAGGGCTCCACGCTTTCACTGCAGAGGGCCCGGTTTCAATCCCTGGTCAGGGAACTAAGATCCCACAAGTTGTGCAGCCAGAAAAAAAAAAAAAAAAAAAGGTGCTTTACAAATATAGTCAGCCAGCATTCTTCGTTTTGTTTCAGCTGGAATGTTGGCTCAAATAAGCTAATCTTCCATGTTACCAGAAATAGCACTCATATTAAAAGACTTAAGCGTGACAGATTAAGATGATGAGAAGAAAATAGGAATATTAAGGATTTAAGTTATATAACAGAAGGAAAGTTTAATGGATGTATAAGAAAATCCATATCCATAAAATATAAATGACATTGTTAACTATTAGCTCAAAAAGAAAACATTAATTTCAAATCGTATAAATACGATCAACCATATTTGGGGCCATAATGTCATGATGTTAAAATTTGATAACAGAATATTTACAAATACTGTCATCCAACTGGAATTTGTTTTTTATTGAAGTATAGTTGATTTACCATGTTGTGTCAGTCTCTGCAGAGTGACTCAGTTAAGCACATCTGTACATTCTTTTTTATATTCTTTTCCATTAGGGTTTATCCCAGGAGATTGGATATAGTTCCCTGTGCTCTACAGTAGGACCTTGTCGTTTATCCATTCTCTATATGTAATAGTTTGCATCTACTAATTCCAAACTCCTAATCCATCCCTCTACCTCCCCCCGCCCCCTGCCCCTTGGCAACCATAAGTCTCTTTTCTGTGAGTCTGTTTCTGTTTTGTAGATAAGTTCATTTGTGTCATATTTTAGATTCCACGTATAAGTGATATCATATGATACTTGTCTTTCTCTGTTTGACTTACTTCACTTAGTATGATAATCTCTAGTTGCATCCATGTTGCTGCAAATGGCATCATTTCATTCTTTTTTATGGCCGAGTAATATTCCGTTGTATATATGTACCACATCTTCTTTATCCATTCTTCTGTCGATGGACACTTAGGTTGCTTCCATGTCTTGGCTATTATAAATAGTGCTGCCGCTAGGGGTGCATGTAGCTTTTTGAGTTACAGTTTCCAACTGGAATTTTAAAACTCTCTTTTAAATGTCTTTCTGGAAGAAGAAAGGAAGTTAAAGCAATCACTTTCAGAACCCTGGGGTATGGCTAAAATTACTCTCGGGTGGTAGAGGAAAGGGGATTGACTTTTTTTAGAATGAGTTTATTTTTTAAATAACGAATCAAATGTTAGACTGAGAAGTTGATAAAGAGAAACATCAATCTCAAGAAAGCAAGAAAATGAAATTCTTCAGCTAATAGGGGAGTAATTGAATAAGTAAGAACATGGGTCGGTATGCATGATATAAAATCCCCCTTTGTTCCCAAAGCCTTCAGGGATCTACATGATTCGGAGACAAGCTACCTCTGTGATCTCCCATTCCACCACTATGTATTTTTCTCCCTTCATTGATGACACATGGACCTCCTTGCTTTTCTGGGATTGCAGTCCCACCTTAGGGCTTTTACCCGGTCGGTTCTCTTTGCTAGAATTTTCAATGCCCAGGTGGCGATTGCTACCAAGGAGGGGATTTAACTGTTGTGTTCACAGCCTTATATCCACCTTCTAGGATATTGCAGTCTGAAACGAATGCTTCGTAAATATATTTAATAAGAGGATACAATAAAGCAGAGACCTAGTCTTCTGAAAAAATGTTCAGATAAACCACTAGAAAGCGATATGAAAAGAATGATAAAGTGTGCCTACCCCCAACTGACCCCAAGACAGTATATATATCACAAGAATCATCGGTGTGACTGTCAGTGGCTTCTGCAAATACTTTTGAAAAGTAGAATAAAAGGGATGATTCTGGGGAAAATACGCATGACCAGAATTTAGAAAAACAAAGCAAATACCAGTAAATCAGCTTTAACAAAGAAACTGAGTAAGAGCTCTCTTCTGCATAAAAATGTTCAAGGTCGTAGAATTCTTAACTAAGTTCTCTGAAACCTGCAAAGAATTCTCAAGGTATTTATATTACTCAGAGATTGGGTTAAGAAGGCAAGCTTCTAAATAATTTGGGACAGCTTCCTCAGAATCATTCTAAAATTTGATTTAAAAAGCCTAAGAAAAAGAGACTCCAAAGTGATAGGAATATTATTGCAAATAACATGAAAATTGATTCGGCAGATAGCATCATTCACTACATCAAAAGAATAAGACCCATGAAAAGGTGAGGTTAATTTTAGCAATTGAAGGATGGGTTAATTAAGATATGATTCATGGGAAAAAAAAAAGGATTCATGCAATGAACCCTATAAATAGGTCAAAATAAAAGGAAACAACTAATACAGGTCTAACGGGTATTTGATAAAATTGCACCATTCTTCCTGAGAAGAACTCTTTAACAAAACAAGAGTGGAAAAATGTTGTTCCATAGAGAACAGACTTGTGGTAGCCAAGGGGGAGGGGGTGGGGGAGGGATGGACTGGGGGACTGGGATTAGCAGATGTAAACTATTATCTATAGGATGGATACACAACAAGGTCCTACCGTAGAGCACAGGAAACTCTATTCACTACCCCGGGATGAGCCATCGTGGAAAAGAATATGAAAAAGAATGTATATATGTGTGTACCTGAGTCACTTTGCTGTACAGCAGAAATGAACACAAGTATTCTTCAATAAAAAAATAAATTAAAAAAAAGAAAGTTAAAATGTCGTTCCCATGGTGTATATTTACATACCCATATGTGTATGTTTGCAAATACCAGTATTGTGCTAAATGAGGATTCACCAGAAAACAAGCTGTGAAAACCGCAAACAAGACAAGCACGTTTTATCATGTCACCTTTGCGTTTCAATATTGTTGTAGGTACCTTGTGTCTACACAGAGAAAGGAAAAATAGCTATCGTACAGCTGACAGAGGTTGACCAGTTAATACGTGCCCGCTCTTTATATTTCTTTTTTCTAATTTTTTATGGAAATAGAGTTGATTTACCATGTTGTGTCAGCTCCAGGTGTACAGCAGAGTGATTCAGCGATACATATATGTATCTATTCTTTTTCATATTCTTTTCCATTATAGGTTATTACAAGACATTGAATATAGCTCCCTGTGCTGTCCAGTAGGTCTTTGTTGATTATCTATTTTATATATAGTAGTGTGTGTATTTTAATCCAAACCTCCTATTCTTCCCCCCATCGCCTTTGGTAACCACAAGTCTGTTCTCTAAGTCTGTGGGTCTGTTTCTGTTTTGTACATAAGTTCATTTGTATCATTTTTTTAGATTCCACATATATAAGTGATATCATATGATATTTGTCTTTCTCTTTCTGACTTACTTCACTTAGTATGATCATCTCTAGGTCTGTCCGTGTTCTAAGCACTTTATCTTCCTGACGTCATTGAAACCTCAGAAGGAATTGAGAAAGGAGGTCCTGTCATTAACCCATTTCACAGACAAGAAAATACATGCAGAAGGAGATCAAATAACTTACCCATTGTTTATTAAGTGCAGACCTTGGGTCTCAGGAAGTGTGACGTTAAGATCCCTAAGATCTTAGCATTTCTAAGATCCTAAGTGTGCTGTTGTAAGGTGTACAGCTATTGGGAGTGGGTGTGCAAGTATTTGTAGGGGTTACGTCTTCAAAGATTTATAATAATGGACCTAGGGCTTCCCTGATGGCGCAGTGGTAAGAATCCCCCTGCCAGTGCAGGGGACACGGGTTTGAGCCCTGGTCCGGGAAGATCCCACAGGCCACGGAGCAACTAAGCCCATGTGCCACAACTACCAAGCCTGCGCTGTAGAGCCCGTGAGCCACAACTACTGAGCCCACGTGCCACAACTACTGAAAACCCGTGCACCTAGAGCCTGTGCTCCACAACAAGAGAAGCCACCGCAATGAGAAGCCTGCGTACCGCAACAAAGGGTAGCCGCCGCTCATCACGACTATGGAAAGTGTGTGCACAGCAACGGAGACCCAACCCAGCCATAAATGAATGAATGAATGAATAAATAAATAAATTTTTAAAAATAAAATTAAATAATGGACCCAATAATAATCAACATAGCAAATGAAAAAACGTTTTTAAAAAAACTGGGCCAACTATACAAAGAGGCAGTTCACAGAAGGAAAGAAAGATATACCCAGTGATCACCTTCACAAGCTCATTTATTTTTTTTTAAAGACAAATGAATATAAAGTGAAATGCCATTTATAGTTACCATTTTGGCAAGAATGAAAATGTCCGATGCTCTCCAGTCTAGATGCATATGTGGGAAACCAGGAACTGTAGATTATGGCAACTTTTTAGGAGGGTCATTTGACAATATCCACCAAATTATAATGTGCACATCCCTGAGGATTTATCCTAAAGATCTACCTGATGTATTGAATGTCTGTGCAAAGCTCCATGTGGGAAGATGGAGCTTAACCTACGGCACATTGGAAACAACCTAAGTGTTTATCAACAGGAAATGTTTGTGTCAGTGGATGTCCAAATAGAGATAGGAAAAAACCCTGACATCTTCTCAAATGGGATCGATCGATCCCATAGGTCTGCAAATGTAAAGTGTCCAAAATGCATTCTAAGTGAAACCAGTTGAGTTTGAAGCTAGTTTGTAAAAGATGATTTCAGTTGCATTTTGAGTTACGTATATGTATGTACTGTAATGTACATGTCTATGCATTGGAAGTTCCGGACGGATACAGATGGTTACATAACAACGATGACTTTTCAGGAGGAAAAGTGGTGTCGAGGCAGGGGTCGGGGGTAGGGGGGTTCTATTTGCTCTGCACCCCATGCATTCTCTCTTCTTCTACATTTTTTCATTTTTTATTATAGGTATGAGTTATATTTACAACTGTTTAACCCAGGTAAAATTGTGAGTCAAAATGCAAATGAACTTGAAAAGCTAAATGAAAACTTGCTAAAAGCCAGTTGAAATTGTAAAGCATGTTGCTAATTGTATTAGAGTTCTCCAGAGAAGCAGAAATATTGGCGGGGCGGGGGTGGGGGGAGAGAGAGAAAGAGAGGAGATGATAGATAGGTGGATAGATAGATAGACAATAGGTGGTTAGATAGATAGGCAGACATATAGATAGACATAGATGATAGATACATATAGATAAATAGGCAGGTAGATAGAGAGGGATGATAAATAGATAGACGTATAGATAGATAAACATATAGATAGATAGACATAGATGGTAGACAGACAGATAGAGATGATAGATATAGATAGATAGCCAGGTAGTTAGATAGATACAGATAGATGGGTAGATAGGTAGATAGATATAGTTGATAGATATAGATAGATAGGCAGGTAGATAGATAGATACTTACTCAAAGGTTATTATAAGTTTCATGAGATTATGGAGGCTAGAGGTCTCACCATCTGCCATCTGCAAGTTGAACACCCAAGGGAGCAGGTGGTGTAGCTTGAAGGCCTGGGAGCCAGAGGGTGGAGGGCAGGCAAAGATGGATGTCCCAGCTCAGCAATTAGGCAGAAAGTGAATTCTCCCTTCCTCCACCTTTTTGTTCTGTTCAGGCCTTCACCTGATTAGGTGAGGCCCACCCACCCTGGGGAGGGCAATCTGCTTGCTTCAGTCCACTGATGCAAATGTTCATCTCATCCTGAAACACACTCCCAGACACACCCAGCAGTAATGCTTCACCAAATATCTGGACCCCATGGCCCAGTCATGTTGACACATGCAGTGCACCCTTACATTAAGAAACTTGAAAGTCTTTTTAAAACTGATGCTTTCCCAGGAAACCGTGGGTCCTCTTTAAGTTAGGTAGACATAGTCCCAGCACCTTCTAAGGGGCCAAGCCCACCGTGAGGGCTGAGCTCAAGTAGCGTCTTGGTGTCTCTGCATTTCAGGATCATGTCCTCAAAGTGGGGAGGATTGGACAGGGCGACCTGCAGGGTCATCCCTGGTTCTGAGGTTATAATGCCCATCTTGGGGCGGGACCTTCAGCCTCGTGGCATCACCTTCTCTGGTTTGCCTGTGAATTCTAGAGAACATTCCCAGGAAGTGGACCAGGACCCATGGGCAATGTCCTGCCATCTTGGTGGGTTGGCCTCCCACTTCCATTCCCTTCTGCTGTCCCCAGCTGACCCCTGCAGAATGACCCCTCCACAGAGGCCTCTACTGGCCGACACTTCCGACATGGACAGAAGCACCACAGGCCTCGTGTGATGCTTAGATTCCGCGTGTCGACTTGGATGAGCAATGGTGCCCTGTCCATCAACCGAACACTCCTCTCGGGGTTGCCATGGAGATATGTCGACATGGCTGACATCTACAATCCGTAGACTTTAGGCAAAGGAGCTCACCCTTGGGATTGTGGGTGGGCCTCGTCCAATCAGTTAACGGTGTTAGGAGCAAAATCTGAGGATTCCTGCAGAGGGGATTCTGCCTGAGGACTGGAGCATAGAAATTCTGTTCGAGTTTACAGCCTGCCTTGCAGATTTCAGACTTGTCAGCCCGACAAGTGCTTGAACCAATCCCTTAAAATAAATCTCTCTCTCAACCCATCCATACCCATAGCCTATTGGTCCTGCTTCCTTGAGAAATCTGACTTACATACCTCGCTTGTCTGTGTAGGGACCAGTGACATTTACGAGACTCTTCCCACCCCACCTTGAGTCCCCTAATAGGGCATCGCCTTCTTTGGAAGTGGGCATCGGGGCCACTGGTCAGCAGAGAGCCACAGACCCTAGGCCTGTAAAGTCAGGCTAGAGTCCAATTATACTGAACCATTTCTCAGATTCACTCTTGTCCCCAATTTGTGGTGTGTGTGTGTGATCTTGATATCGCCTCTCCTTAAAAAACCTAAAAAGTAGAATCCACATTCTTCTGCTTTGCACGTTTCTAATTTTTGTAATGGACACGTTTTCTTAATTTCAAGTGAAACCCCTGGTTAGGCTGATCGGCATATACGAGAATGGCTCAGCCTACACGGATGAAATCACTTTCACACATGCTTTTCGGGTTTCTTGTATTAAAAGAGAGGTTGGACGTAAGAGGTTCCACCTCCCCATCACCACTTTACCTGGGGAACGCAATCCCCAGCGCCACGCAAATAAGGAGACGTGGCCTTGCAAGCATGCACACGTGTGGATTTCTAATCAATACGCAGCTCCTCTCGTCTTTTTGGGTTTCTTCTTTTTCGGTGGATTTTGCTTCTCATCATATAACTGACACAGTAATGGAGAAGCTGTCTGAATCAAGGCATTTTCTGCGCCAGATCAAGAGAAAATCGTACATTCTGTGACACGCGCCACCAAATCCATACTTCCGTCGTGCGCGCGTGGCTAATTATCGGCTGTGATGTATCCTTGGGTTAATTTATGCTACGCCTATTCCTTGCTTCCCAGAAGCAAAAATACAGCACAACACCGGGGCTGCCGAAACCTATCATTTTAGCTGTCGGTGGATGCCTCCCCACAGTGAGAAAAACATTTGCGAGTTGAATCTTATCCTCCACACAAGTTCGGAGACAGAAGACAAAACATTTGGTTGTGAGCTTGTCCTGCGTCCCCGGCGACACATGTGCACGCAGGGGTCGTGATGTCCGTCACAGGTGACGTTCATTTCCCAGAGGTGGTACCCAAGTCATGTCTGTGAAGAAAGTTAACCCGATTTTTAAAAACTCTCTTTCCCTGCGTTGATCGTGTAAAAATGTGGTTTGTCTCCTAAAGATAATACTTGGCTTTAATTTTAGTCGCTACTGTTTCCTTGGCGATTTTTTTCCGAGGAGGATTGGATTTGCTCAGGATAGATGTTGTTGATGTCACCCAACGCCCACTGGCTCTGTCTCAGGGTTTCAGATCCCAAATTCATCGCTGGCCATCCTCGCAAAGAATTGTGTGTCCATTTCCTCCTTTCCTCACAAACTTGGGTACAGCTGGAACTGTCAGCTGCAGGTCTTGACGTGTGTCCAGTGAACGGTGCAGGCAGGAAACCATTTTCCACGTCACTTCCTTTGGATGGAAATGAAGATGCTGTGAAGATCGATGGGAACCGAGTCTCACTTTTTTAAAGAGAGAAGACCTTTGGTGACGCCAGCTTCTGAATTCCCTTCTGGGGAACAAAGATGCATGGGTATTTTCTAGGGAGAAAAGAACCTTAGGAGAACATGCGTAGAGGAGATCTAGCAGAGATGCTTGTGGGGAATAACACAGCATCATGGAACGTGGCTCTTTCTTCTTCCTGTGCGTCGTCAAATGAGAATATGGGCATCGGGAACTTTAAATAATAAGGACACACACAAAGGTGGGAGGGCAGCTCATCCTCTCCCCACAGAAAGCCTTCTCTGGAAAAGAAGCCTGTTCGCTAACATGGATGGACTCCTGTGTATTGAAAGTCCTTCATCCTGGAATTCTGCAAAGAACATCTATAGTTAAGATCGGAGATCGCAGCCCATCAAACAAATACTCTTCCCAAGAGAAGTAAAGAGAGAATCCCAATTCTGAGCTTGCGGTGCTACTTCTTCAGGGTGGGGGATGTTATCAGTCATGGACTCTTCAGCGTAACATAGGATATGTGTCGTGATGCTGCGTTATCCCTTCAATGTGTCGCTCATCACTAAACATGTAATTACCGGGAAAAAAAAAAACTCAGGTCACTCTCCAATTTTATATTAATTTCTTTATTTTACGGGAGATGGAGTATAGTTGATTTATAAGGTTGTGTTAGTTTCAGAAGTACACCAAAGTGATTCAGTTATACATATATTCATTCTTTTTCAGATTCTTTTCTCATATAGGTTATTATAGAGTATTGAGTAGAGCTCCCTGTGCTCTACAGTAGGTCCTTGTTGGTTATCTATCTTATATATAGTAGTGTGTGTGTGTTAATCCCATGCTCCTAATTTATCCCCCCCTCCCTTTCCCCTTTGGTAGCCATAAGTTTGTTTTCTATGTCTGTGAGTCTGTTTCTGTTTTGTAAATAAGTTCATTTGTATCATTTTTTTCAGATTCCACCTATGAGTGATAGCATGTGTTATTTGTCTCTGACTTACTTCCCTTAGTATGATCAGCTCTAGGTCCATCCATGTTGCTGCAAATGGCATTATTTCATTCTTTCTTATGGCTGAGTAATATTCCATCGTACACATGTACCACATCTTCTTTGTCCGTTCCTCTGTTGATGGACATTTAGGTTGCTTCCATGTCTTGGCTATTGTCAACAGCACTGCAGGGAACTTTGGGGTGCAGGTAATCTTTCCAAATTAGAGTTTTCTCAGGGTATATGCCCAGGAGTGGGATTGCTGGGTCGTATGGTAGTTCTATTTGTAGTTTTTTAAGGAACCTCCGTACTGTTCTCCACAGTGGCTGCACACTTTTACATTCCCACTCCATTTTTAATTATTATTGTATTCTACTTCCAAACAATAGAATCACTTAAGGATATTTACTTCATATTTGTGTTCAGTCGCTGCCAATACTAGGAAACAAAAGTGTAAGCGTTCACAGTTGACAAAATCCTCGGAATAGAAACAGGTCTAGGAACCAACCATCTGAAATCACCTAAACCACATTGATTGGAAACTGAGGGATGGACTACAAGATCCTGTCCACACTGTGAACTTCAACCCAGGGATTGAACTTCTTGCTTGTCCTTGTATCGTAATAACAGTCAAGTGACAGGGGATGAATACACCTTTGTTAAAGAATCGACTGGTCCCCCAAGTTGGTGAATATACCTTGGTGTTGTCTTCTAATTCTGTGACTCAAATGAACGATTTGAAAAGTACCAGCTTTCTACATAGTTTTCTCATTTGGTCCAAGTTAAAATTTTAAAATTAGACCCGATAGAACCAGGATATCTGAATAGAGAGAACGGCAGGTGGTGTGTTTGGCTTTTTGGCTATGTTTTCAGTGACCTCTGAGGCACTGGCCAAGCACATTTTTGGCTGGGGTGATTGACCTTTATCCGCTCAGACAGTGCTTTCGTCTTGATGCCTCATAAAATGAAAATAACTTCACCTGCCGTACCTGGGCTGGTCAGCACAGTGGCCTTTGATGAATAGAACATCACCGCAGGCTTCTGAGACCCAGATGTAAAGCACTTCTCTTTTTTCCCGTATGATGTTCATATCTATGTATATTGACCAAGACTTGGAATCCTGTAGAAAACAGGGGATAGTGGTGGCATCTTACAATTTATCAAGGCATGTGTATCAAAAACAACTTAGTTGACAAAAACAGAAATCTTAGAAAACAGTGGGAAACCCAGTAGAATGAGAGCCTCGGAGAAGACGGCCTTACAAGTCCCATAGGGCAGTTGGGAAACTGAGGCAGGGCTTTGACGAAGACCAGGGTAGGTGAGCAGGTAGAAGGGAGGAGGACAGGATAATTGTGATGGAGGGAAAGATGGAAACAGAACAGCCAGGAGACCACCTGGGAAGTCTTTTGCCAGAGACGCTGAAAAAATAATTGCATCGTTAAGAGCACAGTTAGCTGGGGAGAGGGTCGGATTAGGGGAGAAGAAGAAATTTTAGCAGGGCTGTTCTTTAGCCGGCAGATTCCAGTACCTTTCTTCTGTTTGTTCAGATATGCAACAAATTCTTTATCAGTTGGGAGAGAGTCACGGCCCCAAGCCCACTCCCCCATTAGGTGTCGCCACCATGCTTCCTGGACCCTCTAGGGAACCCTGGTAGGGTAAGAGGCCACCAGGAAATCTCTGACAATGCGGCTGGAATCCATGCTGAGTGTCCAGTAGCATTCAAAGAGGTGGCAGAATATGTGGGATGTTGTAGTGGGTTGAGTGGTGGCCCCTCAGAAGACAGTTCCATGTTCTAATCCTTAGAACCTCTGAAAGCGACCTTATTTGGACGTAGGGACTCTGAAGATGTGATTAAGTGAAGGGTCTCGAGATGAGACCACATCTGGATGAGGCTGGCCCTAAATCCGGTGACAGGAAGCTGTGAATGGGACCTTAGTTAGAAACAGGGTCTCTGCAGATGAGATGAAGTGAAGGGTCTGAGATGAGGTCCTCCTGGAGGGGGGTGGCCCTACATCCAATGAAAAGGTCCTTCTAAGACACAGAAGAGGAGAGACACAGACGCACAGGAGAAGTCACGTGAAGACGGAGGAAGAGACGGGAGGGAGGCGGCCACAAGCCCAGGGACGCCTGGAGCCCCCAGAAGGTGGAAGCGGCGGGAAGGACCCTCCCCCGGAGCCTCTGGAGGGAGCTTGGGCCTGAGACACCTTGATGTCAGACCTCTGGCCTCCAGGACAGGGGGAGGATGAGTTTGTGGTGTTTCAAGCTTCATGGTTTACGGTCATTTTTTAGGGCGACCCCAGGAAACTCATACGGGCGTCATCCCTGATTTAAGGAATGATGACATTTTGAGAAAGAAAAGACACTAACAGAAATGTCCTAGAACCGTTAGAGACGAGAAATCAGTGCAGAAAATGTTTGGGAACACACTATACCCCGTGAAAGTGGATGTCTTGGAGAGTGGAGGGGCTTCCTAGAGGGGAGAAGGAAGAAAGAAACACGTCCAAACTGTTGCAGGAGCACAGAACTGGTGATTGAAAGCTTAAAGATGAAGATGAATTTGGGCTAATAGAGAATTACAGGAATTCCCTGGCGGTCCAGTGGTTAGGACTCTGTACTTTCACTGCTGAGGGCTCAGGTTCCATCCTGGTCGGGGAATGAAGATCCTGCAAGGCGTGTGGCACGGCCAGAAAAACCCACAGAGCACTAC
The DNA here is from genome assembly GCF_003031525.2 of Neophocaena asiaeorientalis asiaeorientalis. Lineage (NCBI taxonomy): Eukaryota > Metazoa > Chordata > Mammalia > Artiodactyla > Phocoenidae > Neophocaena > Neophocaena asiaeorientalis. The sequence continues at coordinate 194,454 of NW_020174373.1, read as the reverse complement.
AAAGAAGAGAATTATAAGGAACACGGGGAATACACTCAGCCCTCTGGTGGCCACAGGAGGACACTGCAGGCTTCGGGCAGAGGAATCAACTCATAAAAACCTGAAGCACGAGAGTTGGAGAGGCTGTTTAGACCGTTTCCAGAACCCTCTGCGTTCCAGATAAGGAACAGAAGTGCCTGGTGCCTGGTCAATGTGCTGATCCATTGCCGCACCCCTGCACAGCCGCCTCCTGCTTTGCCCCATCCCCACGTTGGGGTACACCCTCTGCAGCTGTGTTCTGACGGGATAACAAAATACAATGAACAGGAGTCGACCTTTCGTCTGTGAAAGTCATTTTCAATCCCTTTTATAGAAAGGAGACTTTGTTTTTCTTTAAGCCGAAGAGTTTTATTGCATATAGACTGGATAAACAACAAGGCCCTACTGTAGAGTCCAGGGAACTATATCCAGTCTCCTGGGCTAAACCCTCATGGAAAAGAATATGAAAAAGAATGTCTATATATGTATCAGTGAGTCACTTTGCTGGAGAGCAGAAATTAACACAACATTGTAAATCAACTATACATCAATTAAAACAAAATTTTAAAAGTTCTCCTAAACATTAAACCCATAAATTCCTATTTGCATAAATGATAAATTCCTATCTTATTCTTAGACTGATTTTTTTCCCCCAGCTGGCTGAAAGATTACTTAGAAAATAACTCACTAGGAGGTAAATTTGCAGCTGGGTGGCCTCCTGAGGCCACCATCTCGTTCCACAGTAATGGAAATTCAGTCCTCAGAGAAAGGTCAGGGCAGTGACTTGTGGTCTACCCAGAAGGCTTAGAAAACCTTTTATTTAAAAAAAAAAAAATCATATTTATTTATTTTCCCTCTTGGTTGGCTGATATGTCAATAGCTATTTTTTAAATGTCTTGGAGACGTTTAGATGATAGTTTTGTGTTTTATGACCAACATTCTTAGAGTCTGATCTTAACCTTGAACCTTGGAAGCCTTCCATGGTAATAATTTTTATCAGATGGGCTCCCAGCTACTGAGTTTGTCACATCATGTTTTATTTTTTCCTTTTATTGAATGTGGTATAATTGACCGAACATGTCACATCATATTTTAATACCGAGCACTGAATAGAGGCCAAACTGTGGGCTTTTTTTTTTTCCATCACACTCCTGCCCTGTAAAAATACAGAAGGTCTTACGGGTTTTGCAAGATATAATTGATAGTTTACTTTTTGAGTAGCAAAATAAATAAAGTAGGGTTGGATTATAACCCAAAGTATAAAATAAATATCCATTAATCTCTACAGACATAAATAAATGCTTGAATAAGTATATAATGGGGAGAATAAATAAATCTCCCTTACAGGAGAAGAACAGGTAGATGATTTATGGAGATGGTTGGCTCTCAAGGATATGAAGCATCAATTCCCATGCCCTAAGCATGGGCTGTCCATAGTGAACTTCATTCCAAAGAGGACAGACTAGAAGGGGCAGTGGGGGAAGAGTCACTTGACAATAGAGACACCCGGCCAATGCGACCTCAGCCACGTGATCAAGGTCGTCATCAATGGTAGGTCATGTTGGTAGCAGTGCATCTCGTATTTATGAGAACTCGAATAGAACTGGAACGTTTGCTGCCCCTAAACATATACTTGTGTTTCCCTGTGACTCCCCAGGAGTTGAAGTCTTCTTGTAGCCTCATCCCTTTTTCCAAAACAAAATAAAATAGTTGAGATGTCCTGCATGCTCCCATTCTGTGTGCCTTTGGACCACTGCCAAACACGGTGGGCTGGTTTCTGTCTTCTTTCCCTCCCCTCTCAGCCTCACTCCATCTGCTTGGACCGGCTCAACATCCTTTAAGAAGTAGCCCCTTTGCAGACTCTTTGCTTCCCCATGAGAAACACCTTCCCACCGCCCACTCCCAGGCCTGGACACCCTGATGCAACTCTGATAAATTTTCCTCTTGATGGCTCTGAATCCCTTGCTCCTGGCCCTTGGTCATAGGGGTGGGCTTTGCTGACTGTCTTCTTATCGTCCCCCATCCCTCCCTGAGAGGTGAGTTTCTTGGGAACAAGCTCTGTGACTTTCAACCCTGCACTCTCAAAACTTGTACATAGGGCTTCCCTGGTGGCGCAGTGGTTGAGAGTCCACCTGCCGATGCAGGGGACGCGGTTCGTGCCCCGGTCCGGGAAGATCCCACATGCCGCGGAGCGGCTGGGCCCGTGAGCCGTGGCCACTGAGCCTGCGCGTCCGGAGCCTGTGCTCCGCAACAGGAGAGCCACGGCGGTGAGAGGCCCGCGTACCGCAAAAAAAAAAAAAAAAAAAAAAAAAAAAACAGCTGAATGAATGCACTTCCTTCCATGTAGCCATTCACTGTGGACAAAGCCGTTTGAATATGTTCATTCTTGCTTCTGGAGAGGAAGAAGTCTGGGCTCTGGTTTTTTTTTGTTTTGTTTTGTTTGTGGTACGCGGGCGTCTCACTGTTGTGGCCTCTCCTGTTGCGGAGCACAGGCTCCGGACGCGCAGGCTCAGCGGCCATGGCTCACGGGCCCAGCCGCTCCGCGGCATGTGGGATCTTCCCGGACCGGGGCGCGAACCCACGTCCCCTGCATCGGCAGGTGGACTCTCAACCACCGCGCCACCAGGGAAGCCCTGGGCTCTGGTTTTTATGGGATGACCCCAGGGAGAATTTCATGATTTCACTTGACCCCATGGAGCAGTCGTTCTGAAACTTGCCTGTACACTTTATTTGTTTGTTTATGGCTCTGTTGGGTCTTTGTTGCTGCACACAGGCTTTCTCTAGTTGCGGCGAGCGGGGGCTACTCTTTGTTGCGGCGCGTGGGCTTCTCATTGCAATGGCTTCTCTTGTTGCAGTGCACGGGCTCTAGGTGTGCGGGCTTCAGTAGTTGTGGCTCCCAGGCTCAGTAATGGCGGCATGTGGGCCTTAGAGCATGCAGGCTTCAGTAGTTGTGGCAGACGGGCTCAGTAGTTGTGGCCCGAGGGCTTCAGTAGTTGTGGCTCGCGGGCTCTAGAGCGCAGGCTCAGTAGTTGTGGCACACGGGATTAGTTGCTCCGCGGCATGTGGGATCTTCCCGGACCGGGGATAGAACCCATGTTCCCTGCATTGGCAGGCGGATTCTTAAGCACTGCGCCACCAGGAGAGTCCCGGCTGTACACTTTAGGATCACTGAGAGAACTTGCAAAGATCCCGATGCCCAGCTCTGCTTCCCTGGCCATTAAAGAAAAATCTCTTGAGGTGAGATCCAGACAGAGTAGAGTTTTCGGTTCCCCAGGGGATCCCAATGACTAGGCAAATTTTAATCTCTGTGTAAAAGTCCTATGTAAAAAGGAAGGTATTTCTAGCGGAGACCACGTGCCATCCCTACAAAATATTTATCGCCAAGAATTCTGAGTCTTAACCACTTTGGACTATTGCATAATAACAGAGAGAATCTGACTCATGCTTGGAGTTTGTTGAGGTGAGACACCATTCATCTTCTATTCATCTTCCAGAATATTTGTACAGCATTTCCTTTTACACAATTGCAATATCCTTGCATTGTTACCCTACTCGGAGTTGCCGATCACCTGAATGTGTTTTCATTTTTACATGTTATATTTATTCAAAAAGAAAAAGTTAATGTAGCGTCATGTCATCGGTCACCTTGCTACTGGGAGCAGGAAGCCCAGGTTAACAGCATTCCCACAGAATAGAGGATCCACCCACCCCGAATTACTCAGTCGGAATCCACCTTTTTGCAGTATCTCCAGGGCATGCATATGCATAGTTACGGTTGAGTTGTCCTGATAAACAGCACCTACTTAGTAGGAATGCAATGTTGTTTATCAGGAATAAAGGAGCAAAAAGGAGGAATATAAGAGGAGGAAGGGAAGGAAGAATAGATTAGACCTGAGAAGAGCGAGACGCATGGGTGTGCCCAGTCTCTGCATTTTGTGGATAACGGAATGGTAGATGAAAGCATGGAAATGGATTATCAATTTACCTGGCTGGGCAAGCGGAGATCGGTGTGTGGATTCTGGCCTAGTGCTGCCTTTAAGCTGGGGTGAGTGTGACATGTGATCAAGTAAAATTCACACGTCCTTGAGGACTACACAGATCCCCAGGTACAGCTGCAAAATATCACCCCATGCTGAAGAAACATCACGTGTACTTTGCTGATCAATGGCCAAAGCACATTTTATGGATTTGATTAGAAACCCGCTGTAAATATCGCCCATGATCCAACATTTTCAGTGTATTCAGAACTGTTACTGAAACTTAACCATTTTTTCCCCAGATCTGTTATGATATTAAAATAAATCTACAGGTTCTGTGGCCAGAGGGCATGTTTTTGGTAACTCCCACTATTTGTTTGAAAAATAAGAAGACAAAAACAAGAAAATGAAGAAGGAAAAGAGATCGGCATTTGAGTCTTGCCCCATGGGGCGCGGTTGTTGTACACCATCAACTTTCCACACCACTGACTTTCCGTAGACATTCCGAACTGGCTACACCTTAGGAGTGCGTTTAACAAAGGAACAAATGTAACAGAAGCATCCTGCAAAAATACAAAGACTCCGTGTGCATATGTACATGTGCATATGTACGTGTGTGTGGGTGTGTGGATGTGAGTACGTATGTGTATTTCCATTCGGTGATGACTGCTACAGTGTAACTCAGCAAATGAGAATCCCCAGATGAATAAACTCTAAAAAGTACAGAGGTTGGTATTCGCCCCAGATTCCATCCATTGGGTTGCTATTTATTTATTTATTTTTTGGTTGTGTTGTGTCTTTGTTGCTGCACATGGGCTTTCTCTAGTTGCAGCAAGTGGGGGCTACTCTTCATTGCAGTGCACAGGCTTCTCATTGTGGTGGCTTCTCTTGTTGCGGAGCACGGGCTCTAGGCTTGCCGGATTCAGCAGTTGTGGCACGCGGGCTCAGTAGTTGTGGCTCGCAGGCTCAGTAGCTGTGGCTCACGGGCTCAGTAGTTGTGGCTCATGGGTTCTAGAGTGCAGGCTCAGTAATTGTGGTGCGTGAGCTCAGTAGTTGTGTCTCGCGGGCTCTAGAATGCAGGCTCAGTAGTCGTGGCACGTGGGCTTCAGTAGTTGTGGCTCATGGGCTCTACAGCAGAGGCTCAGTAGTTGTGGCGCATGGGCTTAGTTGCTCCGCGGCATGTGGGATCTTCTCGGACCGGGAATTGAACCCGTGTCCCCTGCTCTGGCAGGCGGATTCTTAACCACTGGCTCGCAGGCTCAGTAGCTGTGGCTCACGGGCTCAGTAGTTGTGTCTCGCGGGCTCTAGAATGCAGGCTCAGTAGTCGTGGCACGTGGGCTTCAGTAGTTGTGGCTCATGGGCTCTACAGCAGAGGCTCAGTAGTTGTGGCGCATGGGCTTAGTTGCTCCGCGGCATGTGGGATCTTCTCGGACCGGGAATTGAACCCGTGTCCCCTGCTCTGGCAGGCGGATTCTTAACCACTGTGCCACCAGGGAAGTCCCTGTCCATTGGGTTTTGATATTCTCCCTATGATGTAGATCTAGGGGACCTGGAAGGGAAAGAAGGAAGACCATGCACATCCTTGGGGAGGGTTTGGAAAAACAGAAGTGAGCTTTGCCTCTTCCACCTCGCTACCTGGGTCCGTTATTCTCCCTTTGTTTGCTTCCTGCCCCCTCTGCGTGACTTTGCAGTTCCTCAGGCTTCTGGAGTGCTGGCTAGAACGTTTCCGAGCCCCGTACCCGTAAACCACTCAGACCTTGAAAGATGACGCCACAGTTAATGGTCTCGACAGTTTTAATAATGACTCCATTCCTGTGTTTCGATTACTACCAGATGGTCAGAGACAGTGAAGCAAGCCAGCTAAAAACCACAATAAAGCCACGTGAGCCACGGGGTCATGAGGACACTGTGCTTTTACCCCATGGGAGGGACTCTTTATGCACCAGGAAACAAGAAGGCAGCCCAGGGTCTGCATCTCACTGGCCCAACGTTGTTTGTCCTGCACAAGCTTCATCCTTCTACCCCACCGCCTCTACCATCCGGTGCTGGTGTCATTCAGTTTACCTCCTTTTCTGAGCCTCTTCCCCGGCACAATGCACAGACTTTGCTCCCTGCTCTTCCCTGGCCCAGAACCGTCTTTCCTCCTGTTGTCAACTGTCCAGATTTTCTTTTTTAAATTTTCTGAGGTAGAGTTGCTGTACAATATTATATAAATTTCAGGGGTACAGTGTAGTGAGTCACAGTTTTTAAAGGTTATACTCCAGTTATAGTTATTATAAAATATTGGCTCTATTCCCCGTGTTGTGCAATGCATCCTTGTAGCTTATTTTATACATAATAGTTTGCTCCCCTTACTCCCTTCCCCCTATCTTGCTCCCCCCTCCTTCCCTCTCCCCGCTGGTCACCACTAGTTCTCCGTATCTGGAAGTCTGCTTCTTTTTCTTATATGCACTAGTTTGTGGCATTTTTCAGATTCCACACATATGTGATGTCATACAGTGTTCCTCTTTCTCTGTCCCTTAAATACCTCATTTAGTGATTTGAAAGTCTCCTTGATCTGCATAACCAGTCATCCTCCAAGAATGATTGATTCTGCATCCCATGTAGTTTTATCCCAGTCTCTCAGGCTGGCTACGTTCGTGTCTGCATTTGCCGTCTACACCACTTATGTCTTGGACCATTCCAGTACCTCCCTAAAGGGCTTCCCATCTCCTCCAAGCCTCCAACGTAGAACCCACTCAACAGTATCTTTCTGAAAACACAGTTTGAAGGCATGGAAAACCACCACGCTGATAAGAGAGGCATTCCAGAATTCAGTCCCTCCCTGACACCTCCATACTCATTCCTAACCTACCCCTCTATCATCCAATCTGCACCCCAAAACTTGCAAGGACCCCAAGGAGCCTCCTCCTAGGTGTCTTTCTGGAGAAGTCCTCCTCATGTTTTAAAACCTGCCCGAGGTGTCACCTCCTGCCCAGAGTCTTCCCTGAACCCCCAGATCAGATTCATTAATTACTTCTGTGGCCTACGCTTCCGTCCATCACTTTATACACTGAGCTGCATTCTGTCTTTTTCTAATTCTTTTAGGTGGTAAGTTAAGTTGTGGATTTGAGATTTCTCTTGTTTCTTGAGGAAGGCCTGTATTGCTATGAACATCCCTCTAAGAACTGCTTTTGCTGCATCCCATAGATTTTGGTGTAGTTGTGTCTGAGCTGCACTCTGATTCTCTGTTTACACCTTGGCCTGCCCAGAGAGATGACTCCTGGGATCATCTTTCATCATATTTCTGCCTCTAGACCCTAGAATGGCACATAGTACGTGACGGGCATTTGGTAAGTGTTTACAAGCGGGGGCCAGCCTTCTGTTTATATAGATCCAAGGGACACCTAATATCAAAGCAGTGCACAGAGAGCATTGTGGATGGATGCACTTGTGCTGGTTGAAGTTTAAACAGCAACACAGAATTTATCTCCAGGCATCAGGACCCACTCCGCTCCCTGCTTTACTCCCGACTTCGACATGAACATTCAAAATACTGTCTACATGTTTTCTCTTTTCCACAGTTAGAACACAGATTTCTGATCTGTGTTTCCATTTTGACTTCTCACAGGCACCGTGGCTAAATTTTATCCTGTTTTGGCAATGGCAGATTTCTTCTATCATTTTCTTCCCAGATGTTAGCAAACCATTTTTTTAATTTAAACGTATGCTTTATCTAGCCAGATTCATTCATTCATTCATTCATTCAGCAAAGTTAAATTTTATAAGGGGATCTGGGATACGGACGAAAGCTCTCTCTTTGTAGTTCTCTTTGCTCTGAATTTTTAATTTTGTATTACTTGGAGTAAAATACACATTTCCACGATCTCCCCTTCCTTTTGACATCTTCCAAAACCTTCGATTCCTCAAGGGCAGAAGCTGCTGCTTATTTTTAATGACTCCTCCAAACAGCCACACAATAAAGACAACTTAGCGGAAATGATGGATATTAGAAAAATGACAGCCGACTTCAGGAATAGAATCTGGCTGGCATGGCAAGCCTGTCATCGTAACGTCAGGGGCTCTCATGGTGATGGATGCTGCCCCCGCTGTGCCCCGCCCCGGCCTTTCCTACTCCCCCAGCAGATCTCACCTCCCCCTGCGATAATAACTGAGTTCAACCACGTCTGCATTTGCTGGCCAGCAGGAAGAGATGCCCACCGTCCCTCCTGGCACTTACATGTCCTTCTAAACACCCACTGACGTTTAAACACTTCCCTCTCCTGCCCCGCCCCATCTCACCCCGATGTCCTTGTCATTTGCCGGCAGACACAAGTGCCAGTGTGCCCAGTGCCACATCCAGGTCTCTCCAGGTCCTCGGATGCAGAATCCCACGCTGAGGCCGCGGTGTGGAAGTGGCCGCCACCTGGCTTTGTGTGGGATTCGAATCAGCTGTATTTTATGCCACTGTTTTCTCTTCATCCGGGAGGACGGGGAAAGTGGCAGCTTTGTCCAGAGCCAGTTTCAACAGGTTGTTTTTTTTTTCCCATTATGTCCTGACTATAAATCTGTGCATTCTTTCACTCATATTGAGTGTGTAGTTTGAATTCTGAACAGGAAGCAAGAGGCAGGTGAGGGCAGACAGTTGAAATAAAGTGGAGGATGAGACACACTTCCAGAAAGAATGTGCTGGAGAAACAGGATTTATGCGCATTTGATCATAGCTCAGACGTCCACTGGGCTCGTGAGGGCTTCTCAGCTGTGGAGCGTGCATTAAAACACCCCGATCTGTACGTACCTATGATGGAATGTCATTCAACCTTTAAAAAAAGAAGAAGGAAATCCTGCCGTTTGCAACAGCATGGATAGATCTGGAAGGCATTCTGCGTAGTGAAATAAGCCAGACACGGAAAGGCAAATACTGCAGGATACCGTTTATGTGAGGGACTGAAAATTCTCCAGTTTGCAGAACAGAGAGTAGAACGGTGGTTGCCAGGGGCTGGGGGTGGACAAGTGGGGAGACGGTGGTCAAGAGGTACAAACCTTTGGTTATAAGATGAATAACTTCTGGGGGTCTGATTCCAGCCTGGCACCTGGAGCCAGCCACGGGTGGGTGGGCTTTGTGTGCACAGGGGTTTGGACACAGTGAATAGGGTGGCTGTAAACATCTGTGGATGTACATTTCCAACTCTTTGGGATAAGTCCTAGGAGTGGGGTCCAGCTGCCACGCTGCAAAAGTGGGATCCTTCACCAACTAACTTAAGTGTGTCATGTTGGTGCGGAAACGTTCCGGTCCTGAGGGCAGGGTGCCTTACTCGTGGCTACCCTTGGCCGGGTCTTGCTATGTCAAGACATCTTCTTAAAGCACTGAGCTAGCAGGAAATCAAGGAGGGTTCTAAAGGCAGAACCCAGCACGGTCATGAGACAATGGTCTCTGCATTTTGCTCTGAGGGTGTTGGAAAACCACGGTGGGCATCCATTACCCCCAGTCTCAAGGCTTGATTGGGGAGCTCACAGGAGACCCTCCCCAAATAGGACTGGAACCCACAAGGACCAAGTTTAAAAGTGAAGGAGAAGCTTGTCGTAACCTTTAATGGCAAAGAATCGAAAAGCGAACATATACATGTATACGTATAACTGAATCACTTTGCTGTACACCTGAAACTAGCACCGTATTGTAGATCAACTATATTTCAATAAAAACATTTTTTAAAGTGAACGTGAAATATCACCACTTCCGCCACCATGCCGGCCACCAAAGAAAGCCACGCCTGACGTGATGGGTGGTCTTTAAATGGCCAAGCAACCTGAACAACACGCCCCCACTCCTAAGAAGCCTGGTTTATTCCACTGGGAAGAATCCCACAATGGCGTCAAGAAAGAGAACAAGAGGCTCATTGGGCGAAGAAAGAACCATACGGATAATGTCAAAAGGAACAGAGAAGAAGCCAAGAACCCAAAAAACGCACAGCACCCCCTCCCCCTGCTCCGTACGTGGAGGTGATTCAGCCCCGGTGAGCCGGCGGTCCCGAGGTCACGTTAGCGGGGCTGAGCCCCAAAGCCAGCCCTGTTGCCCCTGCGGCCACCCAAGCCCTTGCTGTGATTGCCACGCCCAGCTCTCCGAGCTCATTCTGGTGTCCACGGCCCCGCCTTCCCGGAACCATCGACGTCCCCCATTCTCCGAGGGGACAGAGTGCCCCCTCGGCAACCTTGGGGCATTCACTGGCCACCTGCTCTTGGGGGTGGCCGCCAGCTTCTCCACCTGAATCTCTGCCCCACGTTCCCTGGAGCCGTGCTTCCCATCCCCACATGCGTCCGCTGTCCGTGTACATCTTCCCACGTAGGCGGTGCCCCCCCTGTGGAGCTGTGCATATGGCCCAGGGTACCAGCAGGTCAGCGTCTGCCTCAGAAAGGCCAGAGTTGCCGTGTGCCTCTACGTCCTCTTCTCAGCCCTCCTGTCTGGTCCCCAATGCCCACGTAGCTGGGCACGTCCAAAAAGTCACCACGGCGTGGACAAAGGAACCCAGCGGTGGGAGCTGGCTTCCACAGTCTTGGCGGGTGGACAGAATTCATTTCTTCCTCACCTCAGGGTCGCAGACATTAGAAACAGTGATCGCCAGAGCCCTGGAGGGGAGGGTGGATGCCGTAGATGACAGTGATCGCCCTGAGTTCTCCACCTCTGGGTCCTCCTCGGTGCAGAATTTTGGGGCCACTGACGGAACCCAGATTCTGACAAATACGTGTGCATCACTGCGTGTGTGTCTGTCTGTCTGTCTGTGGGGGTATGTCAGTGAGAGAAGAGAGAGGAAGAAAGAGAGGAAACAGACAAAGATTCACGCATTAGTATAAGTTACAAGGAAGAATCTGACAGCCCCAAGAAACAACAGCTGATTGAGAAGCGGGCAGTGGCCTCGGGCTTGCTGAAGGGTCCCCAACTGTTTTCTTAATTACTGCCTCTCCCCAGTCAACAATATGCTATGGATGAAAGACGGAAGCCTGGAGACTGGAGGATTTGTCACATCATCAGCGCACCTGGTCATTGTCAAGTCACTCGGCACACCTGGTCATTGTCAAGATTCCCTTTGAGCGTCACCTCAGCTAAACTTACTGCCTTTTCTTTGTCTTAATTACACACATTGAGAAACAAAGAAGTGGGCAGAGGCTTCACCCCCAGATGCATTCAGCAGCCCACAGGTTAAGTTCCTACTTTTCTGTGCAAAACAAATGCCCCCAGCGAGGGTCCCCTGGCTTCAGGCCCCCAGAGCCGAGCTGATTTTATTAGCCTTTGCACACCAACCTGCGATCAGAGCCCAAGCTGAGTGAAATTCTGCATCCCGGGCATCTTGTCTGCGTGGGTGGCAGGGTACGCCCCTTGCCCACCCTCGTGCACGGGTGATGCGCCTCCCGTAGCTGTACATGCCCACAGCGTCCGTCACGGCTTCCACGCGCAGACAGGAGCCGTAAGAGCGCATGCAAGATACATGGGAGACGGACTCCCAGGTGGTGTCCGGGGCTGCAGACCTGGTGCCAGCGTCCTTGCAGGTTCTCCACGTCTGCAAAGGAGCGTGGTGCTCCCAAATAGAAAGACCTTGGGGACATCCCGGGGAGGAGCCCCCAGGCTGACACGATCCAGGAGATAATGGTCCCCTGACACAAGCGCAGATTCCTGCCCGGTATTCAGGGAGGAGGACCCCTAAAAGCTGGGGTGGTTTAAGGGCAGGGTTAATGGAGGAGAAACTGAGTGGGTGTGGAAGGAAACCCCCAAGAGTTTTGGGGAGATGAGAAAGAAGTATTCGCTCAGGTCTGAGCCCATGGGTTTGTTCCAAGGATGTTAAACTTCGGGTGATGTGAACCCAGCCGGGTTCTGGCACCCATGTCATTCGCTGTTCCGGTCACAGGCTCTCCAGTGTTTGCAGCTCTGCCTGTTTGGGTCCTTTCTCTTGTTAGCAGTAATGTGCAGGGATGAATTATTTAGATTTCTGGGTCTCTCTCTCTCTGTCTCTCTCTCTCCTGACTCCCCATCTTATTTCACAAAGGGTTTAAGGAAAACCACCACTCCTCCCGCACCATTTAAAAGCTGGTTCTTATATAGATCAATGAAACAGGATAGAAAGCCCAGAGATAAACCCACACACATATGGTCCCCTTATCTTTGATAAGGAGATAAGTGAGAGAGTGGCATGGACATGTATACACAACCAAACGTAAAACCGATAGCTAGTGGGAAGCAGCCTCATAGCACAGGGAGATCAGCTGGGTGCTTTGTGACCACCTAGAGGGGTGGGATAGGGAGGGTGGGAGGGAGACGCAAGAGGGAGGGGATATGGGGACATACATATACATAGAGCTGATTCACTTTGTTATACAGCAGAAATGAACACACCATTGTAAAGCAATTATACTCCAATAAAGATGTTAAAATTTTTCTTTAAAAAATAAAAAGTAAAAGCTGGTTCTTTCAGAATCTATAGGGGATGCAGGAAATTATTTGTGAAAACATTTTATAAAGTTGCATTAAGTAGACAGTTTTTAGGAGGTTTTCTTTTTAAAAATATGGGGGTTTTTGTTGTTGCTGTTTGGTTGGTTGGTTGGTTTTTGAGGGGACCAGGTTCTCTTGGGCACGGGTGGTGAGCGTTCTGCAAAAACCACTCTGGTATGGCTACAGAGAATGGATTTGCCCCTGGTGGCAAGCACAGAGTGGGGAGACCTGCATAAAGTTTGGGAAAACCTAGATTTGGGTGATGGAGGGACGGAGGGAGTTGGAGAGATACAGCCAAGACTCTGGGTGAGTGTAGATGCTGAAGGGGTGGAGAAAAGCCACATTCAACTGTTAGCCTGGGATTCCTGGGACCAGACAGGAAAGACTGGGACGGAGGGATTGGGGAGGATCTGGGGGCGGGACTTAGTGAATTCAATTATAGACATGGGTTCAAGGACCATGTGGAAATTTCTGGCATCCCATTGCCTATTTGTTGTCTGGCCACAGGAGAATGGTCTACCCATTACTCAGTCTTGGGTTCCATGCATAGACCATCAAGTGACCTTCCACAAGGGGGCCAAGGACACACAGTGGGGAAAAGACAGTCTCGTCAACAAACGGTGTTGGGAAAACTGGATATCCACATGCCAGAGAATGAAACTCATCTCATGCCATACACAAAAATTAACTCAAAATGTAGTAAGACTTCAGCATCCCATCTGAAAAGCCTAAAACACCTAAAAGAAAACACATGGGAAGAGTTTCTTGGCAGCAGTGATTTCATAGATCTGACCCCTAAAGCACAGGCAACAAAAGCAAAAAATAGACAAATGGGATTGCAACAAACTAAAAACACTTCCGCATAGCAAGGGAAACAAAGCATACAGCAAAGAGACAGTGTCTCTGCAGAACGGGAGACAATATTTGCAATCTGCACATCTGATAGTATAGAGCGTTTGGACAGAGGAGATGCCCTTTAAAAGCTTCAGTGACTGCAAAGTGGGTTGGGAGGTTCTGCCTTGTAACAGATGTTCTGGATTGCTGGTTTTTCCGACTCGAGCAATTTGTCTTAATTATGCAAGTAAATTAGCTCAATGTTACCTCTTACTGAAAGATGCAAGCTTTATTATTATGTGATTTCTAGTCCCCTAGGGGTGTAACGACGGCTCTAGGAAATTGGTTGATTTTTCAGACGGTTGGTGGGATTTCGTTTATTCTCTGGAGAACCCTTCCCATCTGTGCTCCTATCTGGAAAATTCAAATATTTTTTGTTGTCTACACAGTACTCAGCACTCTTGAGGCAAACCTCCCAGCTCCCCTGAGCCACTGCCCAAGTTTTGCAAATCAGAATCTGTTTTGGAGAACTGTCTGGAGCTCTAAAGGGTTTTTTCATCTTTCATCTACTTTCCTTTAAAATTCTCTGAACAGGCTTATGCCTGCACGAAAATCACACTCAGGGAGCTTCTAATAGGCGACTTGGTGTGTTGTTTTTGTTGTAAATGAGTTTGGCAGACAGCAGGTTCATTTCCCCAGAGCTGTGCAGCTCATGGCTCTGGGTTTGCAGGCACCCATCACAGCACTGGAGAGTCATGGACAGAAGCCCCCATCCTCCTGCTTTCACAGAGAGAAGACGGTCCCTGCTGAGAGCCAACATTAGTCTGAGCACAGTAGAAAAACAAGGAGGTGGGCACATTTCCAGGTACTTAAATCTGTGCAGAAAACTCCAAAACCTAATTGAGGCTGAAAACTCTATTTTGGTTGTTATTTGTAATCAATCCACCCTGGCATTTCCTGTCAACTTTGCGTGTTGAGGCATACTCCCAAAATGTTCTATCAGTTATTTAGACAGGAAAAGGCCACTCTTTCAAAATTCTTATTTTTTTAGTTGAAGCAGACTTGCTGTACCATATTAGATAAGTTACAGGTGTACAGCATAGTGATTCCCAAGTTTTAAAGGTTACACTCAGTTTGTAGTTATTATAAAATACTGGCTATATTCCCTGTGTGCGCTGTAGAATATATTCTTGTAGCTTCCTGATTTCACACATAGTAGTTTGTACCTCTTACTCCCCTCCCCCTATCTTGCCCCTCCCCCTTCCCTCTCCACACTGGGAACCACTGGTGTGTTCTCTATATCTGCTGTGAGTCTGCTTCTTTTTATATTCACTAGTTTGTTGTATTTTCTTAGATTCCCCATATAAGTGATATCTTATAGTATTTGTCTTTCTCTGTCTGACTTATTTCACTAACATAATGCCCTCCACGTCCATTCATGTTGCTGCAAATGGCAACTTTTCATTCTTTTTTATGGCTGAATAGTACTCCATTGTATATATGCACCACATCTTCTTTACCCATTCATCTGTTGATGGACACTTAGGTTGCTTCCATATCTTGGCTGTTGTATAAATAATGCTGCTATGAACATTGGGGTGCATGTATCTTTTCAAACCAAAAATTTTAGCTTAAAGATCTAGAATTCTGCATTTTATTTTTTTTCTAATCCAACATTGCATATATTTTTTAAGTTGGAATATAGTTGCTTTACAATGTTATGTTAGTTTCTGCTGTACAGTGAAGTGAATCAGCTATATGTACACTTATATCCCCTCCCTCTTGGACCTCCCACACCCCATCCCACCCAGTTAGGTCATCACAGAGCACCGAGCTGAGCTCCCTGTGCTATACAGCAGGTGCCCACTAGCTATCTGTTTTACACGTGGTAGTGTATATATATGTCAATCCTAATCTCCCAATTCATCCCACCCTCCTGTTTCCCCCTGTGTCAACACATTCATTCTCTACATCTGCATCTCTATTCCTGCCCTGCCAATAGGTTCATCTGTACCATTTTTCTAGATTCCAAATATATGCATTAATATATGATAATTTTTTTCTTTCTTCACTCTGTATGACAGACTCTAGGTCCATCCACATGTCTACAAATGACCCAATTTCATTCTTTTTATGGCTGAGTAATATTCTATTGTATATATGTACCACATCTTCTTTAACCATTCAACTGTCGAGGGACATTTAGGTTGCTTCCATGACCTGGCTATTGTAAATAGTGCTACAGTGAATATTGGGGTGCATGTATCTTTTTGAATTATGGTTTTCTCTGGGTATATGCCCAGAAGTGGGATTGCTGGGTCATATGGTAGCTCTATTTTTAGGTTTTGAGGAACCTACATACTGTTTTCCATACTGGCTGCACCAACTTACATTCCCACCAGCAGTGTGGGAGGGTTCCCTTTTCTCCACACGCTTCCCAGCATTTGTTGGTTGTAGATTTCCTGATGATGCCCGGTCTGACTGGTATGAGGGGATACCTCACTGTAGTTTTGATTTGCACTTCTCTAATAATTAGTGATGTTGAGCATCTTTTCATGTGCCTTTTCGCCATCTGTATGTCTTCTTTGGAGAACTGTCTATTTAGGTCTTCTGCTCATTTATGGATTGGGTTTGTTTTTGTTTTTTTAAATATTGAGCTTCATGAGCTGTTTATATATTTTGGAGATTAATCCTTTGTCAGTTGCTTCATTTGCAAATATTTTCTCCCATTCTGAGGGTTGTCTTTACGTCTTGTTTATTTCCTTTGCTGTGCAAAAGCTTTTAAGTTAATTAGGCCCCATTTGTTTATTTTTATTTTTATTACTTCAGGAGGTGGATCAAAAAAGATCTTGCTGTGATTTATGTCAAAGAGTGTTTTTCCTATATTTTCCTCTAAGAGTTTTATAGTGTCCTTTTTTAGGTCCTTAATCCATTTTGAGTTTATTTTTGTGTATGGTCTTAGGGACTGTTCTAATTTCATTCTTTTACATGTGGCTGTCCAGTTTTCCCAGCACCACTTATTGAAGAGACTGTCTTTTCTCCATTGTATATGTTGTATAAATAATGCTGCTATGAACATTGGGGTGCATGTATCTTTTCAAACCAAAAATTTTAGCTTAAAGATCTAGAATTCTGCATTTTATTTTTTTTCTAATCCAACATTGCATATATTTTTTAAGTTGGAATATAGTTGCTTTACAATGTTATGTTAGTTTCTGCTGTACAGTGAAGTGAATCAGCTATATGTACACTTATATCCCCTCCCTCTTGGACCTCCCACACCCCATCCCACCCAGTTAGGTCATCACAGAGCACCGAGCTGAGCTCCCTGTGCTATACAGCAGGTGCCCACTAGCTATCTGTTTTACACGTGGTAGTGTATATATATGTCAATCCTAATCTCCCAATTCATCCCACCCTCCTGTTTCCCCCTGTGTCAACACATTCATTCTCTACATCTGCATCTCTATTCCTGCCCTGCCAATAGGTTCATCTGTACCATTTTTCTAGATTCCAAATATATGCATTAATATATGATAATTTTTTTCTTTCTTCACTCTGTATGACAGACTCTAGGTCCATCCACATGTCTACAAATGACCCAATTTCATTCTTTTTATGGCTGAGTAATATTCTATTGTATATATGTACCACATCTTCTTTAACCATTCAACTGTCGAGGGACATTTAGGTTGCTTCCATGACCTGGCTATTGTAAATAGTGCTACAGTGAATATTGGGGTGCATGTATCTTTTTGAATTATGGTTTTCTCTGGGTATATGCCCAGAAGTGGGATTGCTGGGTCATATGGTAGCTCTATTTTTAGGTTTTGAGGAACCTACATACTGTTTTCCATACTGGCTGCACCAACTTACATTCCCACCAGCAGTGTGGGAGGGTTCCCTTTTCTCCACACGCTTCCCAGCATTTGTTGGTTGTAGATTTCCTGATGATGCCCGGTCTGACTGGTATGAGGGGATACCTCACTGTAGTTTTGATTTGCACTTCTCTAATAATTAGTGATGTTGAGCATCTTTTCATGTGCCTTTTCGCCATCTGTATGTCTTCTTTGGAGAACTGTCTATTTAGGTCTTCTGCTCATTTATGGATTGGGTTTGTTTTTGTTTTTTTAAATATTGAGCTTCATGAGCTGTTTATATATTTTGGAGATTAATCCTTTGTCAGTTGCTTCATTTGCAAATATTTTCTCCCATTCTGAGGGTTGTCTTTACGTCTTGTTTATTTCCTTTGCTGTGCAAAAGCTTTTAAGTTAATTAGGCCCCATTTGTTTATTTTTATTTTTATTACTTCAGGAGGTGGATCAAAAAAGATCTTGCTGTGATTTATGTCAAAGAGTGTTTTTCCTATATTTTCCTCTAAGAGTTTTATAGTGTCCTTTTTTAGGTCCTTAATCCATTTTGAGTTTATTTTTGTGTATGGTCTTAGGGACTGTTCTAATTTCATTCTTTTACATGTGGCTGTCCAGTTTTCCCAGCACCACTTATTGAAGAGACTGTCTTTTCTCCATTGTATATTCTTGCCTTCTTTATCATAGATTAGGTGACCATATGTGCCTGGGTTTATCTCTGGGCTTTCTATCCTGTTCCGTTGATCTATATTTCTGTGTTTGTGCCAGTACCATACTGTCTTGATTACTGTAGCTTTGTAGTATAGTCTGAAGTCAGGGAGCCCGATTCCTCCAACTTTGTTTTTCTTTCTCAAGATTCTTTGGCTATTCAGGGTCTTTTGTGTTTCCATACAAATTGTAACATTTTTTGTTCTACTTCTGTGAGCAGTGCCATTGATAAATTGATAGGAATTGCATTGAATCTGTAGATTGCTTTGGGTAGTATAGTCATTTTCACAATATTGATTCTTCCAATCCAAGAACATGGAATATCTCTCCATCTGTTTGTGCCATCTGTGAGTTCTTCCATCAGTGTTTTATAGTTTTCTGAGTACAGTTATTTTGCCTGTGTAGGTAGGCTTATTTCTAGGTATTTTGTCCTTTTTGTTGCAATGGTAAATGGGATTGTTTCTTTAATTTCCCTTTCTGATCTTTTGTTTTGTTAGAGTATAGGAATGCAAGAGATTTCTGTGTATTAATTTTGTATCCTGCAGCTTTACCAAATTCATTGATTAGTTCTGGTAGTTTTCTGGTGGCACATTTAGGATTTTTTATGTATAGTATCATGTCATCTGCGAACAGTGACAATTTTCTTCTTTTCCAATTTGTATTCCTTTTATTTCTTTTTCTTCTCTGATTACTGTGGCTAGGACTTCCAAAACTATTTTGAATAATAGTGACAAGAGTGGACATCTTTGTCTTGTTCCTGATCTTAGAGGAAATGCTTTCAGCTTTTCTCTCTTAAGAAGATGTTAGCTGTGGGTTTGTCATACATGGGCTTTATTATGTTGAGGTAGTTCCTTCTATGCCCACTTTCTGGAGCGTTTTAATCATAACTTGGTGTTGAATTTTGTCAAAAGCTTTTTCTGCATCTACTGAGATGATCATACGGTTTTTATTCCTTAATTTGTTAATATGGTATATCACATTGATTGATTTGCGTATATTGAAGAATCGTTTGCATCCCTGGGATAAATCCCACTTGATCATGGTGTATGATCCTTTTAATGTTTTGTTAGATTCTGTTTGCTAGTGTTTTGTTGAGGATTTCTGCATCTATGTTCATCAATGATATTGGTCTGTAATTTTCTTTTTTTGTAGTATTTCTGTCTGGTTTTGATATCAGGGTGATGGTGGCCTCGTAGAATGAGTTTGTGAGTGTTCCTTCTGCAGTTTTTTGGAAGAGTCTGAGAAGGATGGGTGTTAGGTCTTCTCGAAATGTTTGATAGAATTCACCTGTGAAGTCATCTTCTCCTGGACTTTTGCTTGTTGGAAGATTTTTTTTTTTTTTTTTGTTGGAAGATTTTTAATGACAGTTTCAATTTCACTGCTTGTGATAGGTCTGTTTATATTTTCTATTTCTTCCTGGTTCTGTTTTGAAGGTTATACCTTTCTAAGAATTTGTCCATTTCTTCCAGGTTGTCCATTTTTATTGGCATAGAGCTGCTTGTAGTAGTCTCGTCTGATCCTGTGTATTTCTGTCGTGTCAGTTATAATGTCTCCTTTTTCATTTCTAATTTTATTGATTTGCATCTTCTTTTTTTTCTTGATGAGTCTGGCTAAAGGTTTTCGATTTTGATAATCTTCTTCAAGGAGCAATTTTATTGATCTTTACTGTTATTTTCTTCATTTCTATTTCATTTATGGGTTTTTTGTTGTTGCTGTTCTTTCTCTAGTTGCTTTAGTGTAAGGTTAGATTGTTTGAGATTTTTCTTGTTTCTTGACGTGAGGTTGAATTGCTATGAACTTCCCTCTTAGAACTGCTTTTGCTGCATCCCATAGGTTTTGGGTCATCATGTTTTCACTGTCATTTGTTTCTATGAATTTTTAAATTTCTTCTTTGATTTCTTCAGTGATTTATTGGTTATTTATTAGTGTATTGTTTAGTGTCCCTGTGTTTGTGTTTTTTACAGTTTTCTTCTTGTAATTGACTTCTAATGTCATAGCACTGTGGTCAGAAAAGATGCTTGATATGATTTCAAATTTCTTAAATTTTCCAAGGCTTGATTTGTGACCCAAGATGTGATCTGTCCTGGAGAATGTTCCATGTGCACTTGAGAAGAAATTGCATTCTGTGTCTTTCAGGTGGAATGTCCTGTAAATATGAATTGAATCTATCTGGTCTGTTGTGTCATTTAAAGCTTGTGTTTCCTAATTTATTTTCTGTTTGGATAATCTCTCCATTGGTGTAAGTGAGGTGTTAAAGTCCCCTACTACTATTATGTTACTGTCGATTTCCCCTTGTATGGATGTTAGCATTTGCCTTATGTATTGAAGTGCTCCTATGTGGGGTGCATAAGTATTTATAATTGTCATATCTTCTCGGATTGATCCCTTGATCATTATGTAGTGTTCTTCCTTGCCTCTTGTAACAGTTTTTATTTTAACGTCTATTTTATCGTATAAAAGTATTGCTACTCCAGCTTTCTTTTGATTTTCATTTGCATGGAATATCTTTTTCCATCCCCTCACTTTCAGTCTGTATGTGTCCCTAGGTCTGAAGTGGGTCTCTTATAGATAGCAAATATACATATGGGTCTTGTTTTTTTGTATCCATTCAGCCAGTCTAGGTCTTTTGGTTGGAGCATTTAACCCATTTACATTCAAGGTACTTAATTGATATATATGTTCCTATTACCATTTTCTTAATTGTTTTTGGCTTGTTTTTGTGGGTCTTCTCTTGTGTTTCCTGCCTAGAGAATTTCCTTTAGCATTTGTTGTAAAGCTGGTTTGGTGGTGCTGAATTCTCTTAGCTTTTGCTTGTCTGAAAAGCTTTGATTTCTCCATCGGATCTGAATGAGATCCTTGCTGGGTAGAGTAATATTGGTTGTAGGTTCTTCCCTTTCATCACTTTAAATATGTCCTTCCACTCCCTCTGGCTTGCAGAGTTTCTGCTGAAAAATCAGCTGATAACCTTACGGGAGTTCCCTTGCACGGGTGGAGGAAGACTTGACTTGTGGGGCGGGTGAGCTTGCTCAGATGGGCACCCCTCCCAGTGCCCATGGAGGTGGGGACCGGTGGGTGAGGAAGGGGCGTGCAGTGGTGGCCACTCCCCTTGTGTGCCACTCTACAATGGCCTTGCTTCTATGGTGGCTGAGGCTTCGTCTGCAAACCTTCCCATTTGTGGAGCTCCTTACTTCCGTCACTTCAGGCTGTCTTTTCACAGCCAGCAGCTGTCGCGTCCCTGGTCTGTTCTCCAGCACCCAGCTCCCCTCCACACCTGGAGACACACAACTCAGTCTGGGTTGCATAGGGCTGCAGCAAGGACCGTGCGCGCAGTTCTTACTTTGTCCTGCCTTCCACAGACATTTGATGCATTCCCCTCTGATCCCCTAGAGTCCCTTTCTGCCCCAGCTGACTTCTCCACCATGACAGTGCTTTTCTGAACGTGGGAACCTCTCCCCACCTTCAGCTCCCTACCGGGGTGCTGGTCCCTTCCTTTTCCTCTTTTTCTTTCTTTTGTCCTACCCAGTTTTGTGGGGATTTTTCTTGTCCTTTAAGGTGTCTGAGGTCTTCTGCTAGTGTTCAGCAGGTGCTCTGTGAATACTGTTCCATTTGTAGATGTCTTTTTGTATCCCTTGTATTCCCAGCATAACCCCTGGGGCTCAGTTTTGGTTTTGCCCCCCTCTGCCTTTGCGTGAGGTCCACCCTCAGGCATCTGTTCCCCACCCAGGTGAGGGGGGCAAAAGCAGGGCTGATTGGGGCACACTTTTAATTTAATTAACTCTGTCGAATCTGAATGAGATCCTTGCTGGGTAGAGTAATCTTGGTTGTAGGTTTTTCCCTTTCATCACTTTAAATATATCCTGCCACTCCCTTCTGGCCTGCAGAGTTTCTGCTGAAAAATCAGCTGATAACCTTATGGGGATTCCCTTGTATGTTATTTGTTGCTTTTCCCTTGTTGCTTTTAATATTTTTTCTTTGAATTTAATTTTTGTTAGTTTGATTAATATGTGTCTTGGTGTGTTTCTCCTAGGGTTTATACTGTATGGGACTCTCTGCACTTCTTGAACTTGATTATTTCCTTTCCCATGTTAGGGAAGTTTTCCACTATAATCTCTTCAAATATTTTCTCAGACCCTTTCTTTTTCTCTTCTTCTTCTGGGACCCCTATAATTTGAATGTTGGTGTGTTTTGTGTTGTGCCAGAGGTCTCTGAGACTGTCCTCAATTCTTTTCATCCTTTTTTCTTTATTCTGCTCTGCAGTAGTTATTTCCACTATTTTATCTTCCAGGTCACTTCTCCGTTCTTCTGCCTCAGTTATTCTGCTATTGATTCCTTCTAGTGTAGTTTTCATTTCAGTTATTTTGTTGTTCACCACTGTTTGTTTGTTCTTTAGTTCTTCTCGGTCCTTGTCAAACGTTTGTTGTATTTTCTCGATCCATGCCTCCGTTCTCTTTCCGAGATTTTGCATCATCTTTACTATCATTACTCTGAATTCTTTTTCAGGTAGGTTGCCTATTTCTTCTTCATCTATTTGGTCTTGTAGGTTTTTACCTTGCTCTTTCATCTGTAACATATTTTTTTGTCATCTCACTTTTTTTTGATGTGTGGGGCTGTGCTCCTGTCTTACTGGTTGTTTGGCCTGAGGCCTCCAGCACCGGAGTTTGCAGGCAGTCGGATGGAGCCGGGTCTTGGTGCCGAGATGAGGACCTCCGGGACACCTCACTCTGCTTAATGTTCCCTGGGGTTTGAGGTTCTCTGTTAGTCCAGCAGTTTGTACATGGCACTCCCACCACAGGGGCTCAGGCCCAACCCCCAGCCTGGGAACCAAGATCCCGCAAGCCACATGGCGTGGCAAAAGAAAGAAAAAAAGGAACAAACGAAAAAGAGCAGAACCATAACAATGAGAAATAAAATAAAATTAGAAACATAAAAAATATATTAGAAAAAGTAAAACCGAAAAAAAAACAACAACAAAGCAAGA